>NC_064643.1:333105078-333440703 GCF_023864345.2 Schistocerca serialis cubense | reverse complement strand
AACAATTAACTTTTTTGCAAATTCTGAAGCCTTTTTGTTTTCAGTATTGCACCTGAAACATGTACATTGGCCGCATGCTGTTGCTGAAACCAAGTCTGTAAACATTTTTCCATGTCTGTAAACTTTCCACCCAGGGTATGCATGCATTTCTCACCATTTGGCCCAGTTTTTGAAGTAGCTGACTGTATCTGCACTTCATTGGCCAGTATGGCGCTTCATTGGCCAGCATGGAAGTTAAGGCAGAATGTGGGATTTTGAGACACTTTGCGATGCTTACTTTAGGTTCTCTAGGACTTCTTTGCTTTTCTTCAATTATGTTTACTATCTTCTGCATGGAAAGACATCTTTTATTTTGTTACGAACTCATCATTTTTTCATGCATGAAAATTGGAAACTACACACAAAAAAATTGAGTTCACCCCTTGCAAAAACACTCCTAGTTCCACTCAGTGTGCTCTCCACCTGCTTACACTACTGTCAAGTGTCACAGGTATGTATTGTGCAATTGTTGGATTGTAGGCTGTATTTTCTCTTCTTGGGGCCCCATTACACAACGCCATTGAGAAGTGCTACTCTGCAGCGCTTAGGCATTCACATGAAACGACATGTCATGCCGCCAGTGAGAACAGGTGGAGCTGTTGCTTTGAGCAACTTTGATGCTGCCACTACTGCTGCTGTTTTTACTGACATCTCATGCTGACTGTTCATAAGGGACTACCAACTGCTTGGCTGGTCAACAGCACCCCTGAGTGGCATCGTGTGAAGGCCACTATTGGGAGGAATGTGAACAATGTTCCGCCAAGTTATACGATCTGAAACCGACTGCCACAAGGTCAACAACAACAGTGTCACCATGTGTACTGAGCTAAGACTCACAATGATAACTGTGACTTTGCAAGCCGACAGCAAACCAACAATCACTGGCCAAACCATATATGAAACATTTCAAGATGATTTCTTAGTCTTTACAATGCATAAGTGCGACAAAAATGACTGTGGAGGAGTAAAAATAATAGCGTAAAAGTGCGAAAACGTACAAATGGAAAACGTGAAAGTGGGGTAACTTTGCATTCAAAATCGAAAAAGTGCACAGTGTATGTAGAGCTGAGAAAAGTACAGACAGTGATCTGTATAGAGTAAATACTTTGTTTGAAGTATTATACAAAACACCAGCAGACTGTTTAACGCACAGAGCAGTGGCTTCTTTCAAACTAGCTGTTTGTCTCCTAATAGACATTCACATATTCAATCTAATGTAGAAGTAATTGCTATAATTATCAGAGTGACTAGATTAATAGCAGTTATAATTTATTGTCAGAATATGTTAAAATAAAGAAGAGTCAGCAGTGATTCCTTCACACACACACACACACACACACACACACACACACACACACACATTTAAATAGTAAATCATATTATATTAAATTTGGTTTAAATTTCTCCTTGTCTGCATACAAGTGCTTTCCTAGGTCACTCTTACAAAGAGGAGGGTCTTAACCACATGGAATTTGAATCCTGCATCACATTTTTAAAAAGTTTAGTTCAATTCACTCCAGATGCACTGGAAGGCACGCATAAGCATCCATATATACCAAGTGTGTCTGCTAAAAGCATTAGGTGTGTTTTCTCAAGCATTTCAGCAGATATTTTCAATTTCATTTTTGCAAGGTGTAGATGGAGTCAGGGCAAACAGACAGTGCTCAATGTATGCTTCTTGCAACATTCAACATTGACATAAGGTGTTGGTTTGTTTCTCATAACAAACCACATTATTTTAAGTGAAATTTTATGTGCCCATTCAATAGCAGGGGTAAAAATTAGTGTAGTGCAATATTCAGTTTAAAAATATGTAGTAACATGGAAAGAAAAATATGAAAAAAGATGTCTGTGAGACTCCTATTTGAAGCTATATTGATGATTTCCTTTCTAACAAAAGTCATATAATTGCAGGACATACCTGAGTAAATGTTCCCGAGTGGGAAATATCACACTCTTGCGTATGACTTCACAATTTGGGTAAATTACACGACCAGTTTCAACATTTGTCACACGAAACACCATCGAGGCAAGAGTTCGATCTTCAGGAGCTGATGCACAACCAAGTGATGTGATTAAGAAGAGCCGTGACAGAAGTGAACGTAAACTATCACTGGCTTTCACACAGGGACCTAGTGCTCGTACAATGCTGTAAATTTAAATCCACAATAAATTCCAAGGTATAATAATTTTATTAATGATAAATTTGTTAACAGCAATTTTTATAATTAGTTACATCATATACAAACTAGAATTTAGTAACCAAACATCATTTTAAATAGGAGATGAGAAGAGCAACTGATGCTAACAGCAAAAATAGTAACAGCTGTTAGCCTGGAACTCCACAAGAGAAACAGTTATCTAGTACACAGCCAGCACACTGTATACAGATAGGTAAGACAATAGAGAGATAGAGTTGCCATAAAATTATTAGTACACAAATGCTGAGGTACCTATTTCCATAATATTGTTTATACCTACAATGTTATGTGAAATATATTGCCGACATACTATTTCCTTATATTTCTACATTCCTCCTTTTCAATTTATTTGATACATCAAATTCACTTCCCCACAGTCCATGCCAATCAGTGCTAGAGTTAATCAGAATGGTGACATTATAAAACAGGTACAAAAGTAATAAAAGTTAGTAGAATGGAAAGACTGGACTACAATGAAATGTAGTTAGAAAAAAAAAAAGACAAGTGGTTGGGATACATAGGCCATGTAAGTGACATAAGATTTTGAAAATTCGAAGTTCAGTCCCCTGACGAAACTAAGATAAAGGCTAGAAGAAAGGGATTATGAAAGAGGAAAGTGAGATTTCTGCTAATTACTGTGTAATGACAGCTTAGTAGTCAATCAGTATATCAGAAAAAGAAATTAATATTGAAAGCAGACAGAAAAACAGATAATATACAACTACAAAGAAAACAGGAAAGTTTATTCAATGTAAAATCCGATACATGCCAACTGATTTATTTCACGGAATATGTGTCTATGAAGTGTTCATGATTAGGTCCAATATGGAGAGAAAAGAAATGTCCTTGGTAATGAATTCCATACTTATAACTCTCTCACCCTTAAAGGTAAAAGAAAATGACCACATTTTAATCATGATTGACTTTTGATGGATAACAGAAAATACACATGTAACAAGAAAACTGATTCAGTGAAAAACTACTTGTGTTTGGGGAGAGAATTCAAATCACTCAATGTGTGTAGCATTCACAAAGATTCATATGTTCAAAGCATAACACTGAGTTTTTGTAGATTTTTCATACTCTCTATCAAGACTCCTTCAAACAGAGAAGAGTGATTGTCATTCTTGTGGTTCACACACCCTGTTGTTTGTTAGTGTTTTTAATTCCAACTTAAGTGTTCTTTGTTTCTGTTCATGCATACATTTTGAGATAAGGTTAATGTAAACGAGCAGTAAGTCTTGACCATTTTTATTTTTAAGAACAGTTGTTTTTTTGCATTAGAAAAATCAAAAAAATCACCTATGCCTTTGGAAAGGTCTGTGATAATGATCTGATTTGACTTTTTATTGGTTCAGTTTTATCACACAGCTCAAATTGTACAACTGATATTTAGCAGGTCAAAATGAGGGTACAGTTATATTTAGAATCAGCAGGAAAGAAGGTGGATATTTTTTATACTCTATCAGTAACTGTTTAATGACAGACCAAACTAAGGATACAGTAATACATAGTATCAGTAAAATGGTAGGCAAAAAAATTAGCCACCTATTGTTATAATCAAATTTTTAAGCCATATTTATTTTATATACCACGAAATTCAGAATAGAAATAGCACTTTATTAGAAGGTCTTTAATTTCATGTTAAATATTGGGTATGTAACAATTTTTATTTCCTCTGTTTTCTTATTGTGTAGTATGGCACCAATGTTAATTATGTTCCTCTGATTGGATGTTGTTCTGCAATATGTTTGGTGCACATCTGATTTCTGTCTTGTACACAAGTCAAGTACATTTTTGTTCTGTAGTAGTTTTCCTACAGAATTTGTGTATATTATTGTTCTGTAGTAATTTTCCTGTTTTCAAGAGGCTCCCTAGTTAACATTATACTTTCATAAATGATTATGAAAAAGCATGGAACATTTGAAACACAAAGCTCAGTAAAGTGGAAATTACAATAATCTCTCTTTATAAGGCCACAAATTATTCTTAGAGTTTTTCTGCATTCTATAAACATTTATGCTAAAAGTTGAGTGTTCCCAGTAATTGATCTTACACTGAGGAGACAAAAGTTATGGGATAACTCCTAATATTATGTCGGATATCCTTTTGCGTGGACTCAACAAGTCGTTGCAAGTCCCCTGCATAAATACTGAACCATGTGCTTCACCAATCATCCATAATTGCGAAAGTGTTGACAATGAACGATTTCATGCACAAACTGTCTCTCTATTATTTCCCATAGAAGTTTGATAGGATTCATGTTGGGCAATCAGGGAACTAATTCATTTGCAAAAATTGTCCAGAATGTTCTTCAAACCAATTGTGAACAATTGTGGCCTGGTGACAAGGTACTTTTCATTAAAAATTCCACTGCTGTTTAGGGACATGAAGTCCATGAATGGCTGCAAATGGTCTCCAAGTAGCCGAACATAACCATTTTCATTCAATGATAAGTTCAGTTGGCCCAGAGGACTCAGACCAATCCATGTAAACACAGCCCACACCATTATGGAACTACTACCAGCTTACACAGTATCATGCTGACAACCTGGCTCCATGGTTTTGTGGGGTCTACACCACCCTCGAACGCTACCATTAGCTGTTAACAACTGAAATTGGGACTCATCTGATCGGGCTAGAGCTTTTAACTGTCTAGTGTCCACCTGATAAGGTCATGAGGCTAGGAGAGGTGCTGCAGGCGATGTCCCGCAGTTAGCAAAGGCACTTGCATAGGTCATCTGCTTCCACAGACCATTAACACCCAATTTTGCCGCACTGTCCTAATGGATACATTCGGCGTACATCCCACACTGATTTCTGCTGTTATTTCATGCAGTGTTGTTTTTCTGTAAGCACAGTCAACCCTATGCAGGCACCGCTGCTCTATGTCGTTAAGTGAAGGCCATCAGGAGGAGTGTTGTCTGTGTTGAGAGATAATGCCTGAAATTAGGTATTCATTGCGCACTCTTGACACTGTGGCTTGTGGAATATTGAATTTCATAACAATTTCTGAAATGGGCTGTTCATGTGTCTAGTTCCAACTACCATCCCATGTTCAATGTCTGTTAATTCCCATCAAGCGGCCATAATAATATTGGAAACCTTTTCACATGTGCGATTGGAGTATAAGTGACATCTCTGCCAATGCACTGCCCTTGTATACCCTGTGTACATGATACCACAGCCATCTGTATATATGCATATCACTATCCCATGACTTCTGTCACCTCCGTGTATATTGGGGTAGAGAGTGGAACTATGCATAGTATGCCTGTACTAATGTTGTTCTGCTTTTTGTAGACTTTAATATTCTTAGGCTGTACCTCACAGAAGAGTTTCTTTGACAAATTATTTACAAGTGTGTCCCATTTTAAATCTTGCTGAACCCACAAACCAAAAATTTTTTCACGTTTTCTAGAGGATCATTTTTTAATTATGCTTGAACAGCATTCGGCTAGAATATGGAAGTAAATGAGAGTTGACGTATACAGTTTTTCAGTGTTTACAATGAGCTTATTTTTGGTGAACCACTCTGGAAGTCTTTTAATAGAACTTTCAGTTGTTGACTGGAAGGTTTCTACCCTGGATCCAGTGAACAATATGCTGGTGTCTTCGGCTCTTTATGGAATACGCGATATGCATTTCATCAACACTGTCTTTCTTTGTTTTCACCTTGCATTGCCTACATTACCAGCATTTACTCCACAAAATTTTAAGACATCTAATCTACAGAGGTTTATCATTCCACAAAATACAACTGACACCTTTTACGCAGTTGCATCTTATAGCACAATTCAACAGACAAAATTAGCCTGAATTGTGGACACATTTTTTAGTGTAGAATTCTTTGTACTTTATGCACACTCTAAAAACATTCTCGGTGAGGAGGCAGAGAGGAGGTACTCAACTAACACAAACCAAAGGACGATTATTGATATTAACTGGGTTTAGTCACTATCAACATTAACTAGCAGACAAGACTCCATTTAAGGCATCCAACATGGCAATAAATATGGTGACTTCAAACTCACTCATACCATTTCAGCGATTGTTATCTCCACGTGTCACTTCTGCTTTCGTAGGGAGAGGGGCATTAATGTGTTGTCTGCTAGCTAAGTTAGTGGCAACATGTCAGTGAATACTGATGTATATCATTCAACTTTTTTCAGGTCTGTTACTCCAGTCAGCCATGTCACTGGGAGTCATCTTGGAATGTGTGTGTAGTACAGAGTAACCACCTCCTTAGACATATTTTTTTCTGTCTAAGCTGCCATTTATATCACTTCCCACTAGTATAAGCAATAATTTAATTTTCTATGTACAGTTGTTGTTAACTAACTTGGCACATTCCCATGTCACATTAACTAAGATGATACCAAATTAATACTTACCGGGAGACAAGAGGAACACTTTTTCCTGTCACTCCTTTCTGTCTAGCTTGAAGCTTCAATAGGTCATTGATCAACTGTGGCTTGTTCTTGGCTGCAGTTGCAATATTGAATTCACTGCATAATGATTTTATTTCTGGCATCTTCAATAAAGGCAGCAGCACTGAGGCAGATTCTGAGGAGCACTCTGTTAGGAAAAATGGCTGCTTTTAGGTCAGGTTCTTCAGAGAAGGAGAGAGAGAGAGAGAGTACAACAATAGAATTTACATCAAAATTCATATTCAGACAAAATTTGAAACCTGAACCATAAATATCACAAAATGTTTGCATAATCTCACAGTCAGGAAGAAAGAGACTTTCCTCCTCCACCTCAAAGCATAATTTTTTTAAATGTTAAACATCAGTTTTATGTTTATTACTTGTAACAACATTAACTCATTTCATTTATTTATTAATTCATACAATGTGTTCTGTAAATCCTGTCATGAGAGAGAGCCTTCAGGGATGTGGGAACAAGTCAAGTTTTACATTAACAGATGAAAGCAGGCTACTACTATAAAGTACAAAGGGCGTTGAGAAAGTTTTGCACAGTCATCTCTATTTTTTATTTTTTGCACAGGAGGAGAATGAAATTTTTTGTGAACATACTTGGAACAATTAGCTATATATTGAGCCTACTCAATGTAGCCTTTATCAACTGTGACACATCTGGCCCAACATTCTTTCCAGGTGTAAATGCACTTTGGTAAAATTCTGGGCACTGACTTTTACACCATCACTTGACACAGGAAATATGGTCTTTCTCACTATCAAATGTTTTACTGTGCAGCAGGTGGGTCTTCAGACTACCAAAGAGGTAAAAATCATACGGAGCCAAGGCAGGACTGTAGGGAGGATGAGGAACAATTTTCCAACCCATTTCCTGCGTCATAAGGGCTGTATGGGGTTTGGAATTGTCATGGTGTAGTCTGATGAGCTGACCCTGAAGCTGTGGTCTGTGGGTCTTGAAGGCATGTCACAGCTTGTCCAATGTCAAACAGTAATGGCCCCTGTTAATTGTGGAGCCAGGTTCCAAACAGTCAATGAAAATGACACCACACTGATCCCAGAAGAAGGAGACCATTATCTTTTGGTCTGCTTTTCATGAAAGTCTTGATTTCTTTTTTCAAGGGAAACCCAGATGACGCCACTCCATGGATTGGGTTTTGCTCTCAGGTTCAGACAAAAACAACCTTGTTTCATCCTGGGTAATGATGCTGTCAAAACGCTGTTTCCACTCTTCAGTAAAAGTCTTCATGAGACCCTTGCACACTTTCTTCCTCATAGTTTTCATTTTTCTTGTCAATAATCTAGGCACCCAACGTGCACAGATTTTTCTGTACCCTAGTGACTGTAACAGTGATACCACACTACCCAATGACAAACGAGTCATTTCAGCAAGCTGTCATGTCGTCACACATCTGTCATTTTGGATGATTTGATCAATGGTCTCCTTATTCACATCACTCACTGCCGTCGGTGGTCTAATGCATTGTGGATTGTCCAGCAGAGAGAAATAACCTTTTTTAAACCCCTGTAACCACCGCTGGATACTGCTGCAAACCACAGTGTCCTTTCCATACACAGGGAGCAGCTTCCTGTGAATTGATATAGCAGAGTCATCACCGGTCTTGAAGAGGAACTCCATCACCGACCATTGTTGAAGCCTGACATCTACTTCACAGTACATTATGGCTTACCTGTAAATAAAAGAAAATACTTTTATATACCAACTTATAGCTAAATATTCCAAGTATGTTCACAAAAAAAAGACGACTGTGCAAAACTTTTGAACCCCTTTGTATAACAGCCTTCTACAAAGTTAATCACAGACTTACGACCTCCAGCCTAATATAAGTCTTAATTTCATCTTGTGTACAGCAGCAATCCAGTACAGTAGAGGTGTTAATGAATGTGTGTTACACTGAGGTGAGAACAGTCATCGGATATCTCCTAATATCGTTTTGGGCGTTCTTTTGCCTGAAGAGCATAGCAGCTCGATGTGGAATGGACTCCAGAAACTGCTGGAAGCCCATGAATAAATACTGAGCCATGCTGCCCCTATAGCTATTCATAATTGCGAAAATGTTGCCAGTACAGGATTTTGTGCACGAACTGACCTCTCAATTATGTCCCATATATTCCACCAGATTTCGGGATTGCAGTCAGATCTCATCAACTTCTTTCCACAATATTTCGGCTGACAACCTTACAACCATCTTCAGGCGAGTGTTTGACACTGGAGATTGCTAGTGCAAGTTGCTCTATTTATACGTAAAAGTGCTGCCAGCGGGCATGCGCAAGTTACCGTAGCATGCGCGCCACGTGTCGATTCCAAGGCCCTCTACAATATTACTGCATCTATGGAGCGCAAACGAATGCGTGAAAAAAAGTAAAACATGCACGCAGATGTGTCCAAAACAATAAAATGCAAAATTTCAATATTAAAATTAAAATTACTTGTCGCTCGACATGTCAGAAGCCATAAAAAGTTTTCTTTTGATTGAAATTAAAGAAATCAACGGGTCCCAGGCCTTATTCAATAAAAAGCCGCCATCATGGTTAATGAGATTTTCCGCTAAACGTACTTCCACGGATTCCTCCACAACTGAATCCCAGAAAGATCTCGATGGGGCCAAGATTTTCGTGGCCGAATAATCCATAGTATGTCCTGTGGAAATACAATGTTCGGCTATGGCCGACTTACTGGGCTGCAAAAGGCGAGTGTGGCGCTCATGTTCAACGCAGCGGTTGTGTACTGTGCGTGTGGTCTGACCAATGTAGGCTTTCCCACACTCGCAAGGTATTTTATAAATTCCAGCCTTCCGTAATCCCAGATTATCCTTGGCTGAGCCCAGAAGAGCACGAGTCTTTGTAGGTGGCCGGAAGATTGCTTTCACACGATGTTTCTTTAAAATTCTGCCTACTTTCGATGAAATGTTCCCGACATATGGGAGAAATGCTCTGGACTTAAACACCTCCTTTTCCTCTTGATCTTGTGGGTGGTCACGTTTTTTCCTCCTTAAAGCAGTACTGACCTGATGTGCAGAAGATCCATTATGTTGAAATACAGATTTCAAGTGCTCTAATTCGTCTGCAAGGCTGTCTTTATCAGACACGACATGTGCCCTATGCACCAACGTTCGAAGGATGCCCATAGTTTGTGACGGGTGATGACAGCTTGACGCCTGCAGGTACAGGTCCGTATGCGTGGGTTTTCGATAGACGGAATGTCCCAATGACCCATCAACCCTGTGTTTAACCATGACGTCCAGAAATGGTAGGTAACCATCCTTTTCAACTTCCATCGTAAACTGAATGTTTGTGTGGATGGAATTCAGATGTTGTAAAAACCGTGAAAGCTCTTCTTCTTCCATCCACATAAACATTCAGTTTACGATGGAAGTTGAAAAGGATGGTTGCCTACCGTTTCTGGACGTCATGGTTAAATGCAGA
The DNA here is from genome assembly GCF_023864345.2 of Schistocerca serialis cubense. Lineage (NCBI taxonomy): Eukaryota > Metazoa > Arthropoda > Insecta > Orthoptera > Acrididae > Schistocerca > Schistocerca serialis. Next base: position 333,430,577 of record NC_064643.1, on the reverse strand, counting down.
GTGGAAGGGTCATTGGGGCATTCCGTCTATCGAAAACCCACGCATACGGACCTGTACCTGCAGGTGTCAAGCTGTCATCACCCGTCACAAACTATGGGCGTCCTTCGAATGTTGGTGCATAGGGCACATGTCGTGTCTGATAAAGACAGCCTTGCAGACGAATTAGAGCACTTGAAATCTGTATTTCAACATAATGGATCTTCTGCACATCAGGTCAGTACTGCTCTAAGGAGGAAAAAACGTGACCACCCACAAGATCAAGAGGAAAAGGAGGTGTTTAAGTCCAGAGCATTTCTCCCATATGTCGGGAACATTTCATCGAAAGTAGGCAGAATTTTAAAGAAACATCGTGTGAAAGCAATCTTCCGGCCACCTACAAAGACTCGTGCTCTTCTGGGCTCAGCCAAGGATAATCTGGGATTACGGAAGGCTGGAATTTATAAAATACCTTGCGAGTGTGGGAAAGCCTACATTGGTCAGACAACACGCACAGTACATGACCGCTGCGTTGAACATGAGCGCCACACTCGCCTTTTACAGCCCAGTAAGTCGGCCATAGCCGAACATTGTATTTCCACAGGACATACTATGGATTATTCGGCCACGAAAATCTTGGCCCCATCGAGATCTTTCTGGGATTCAGGTGTGAAGGAATCCGTGGAAATACGTTTGGCGGAAAATCTCATTAACCGTGATGGCGGCTTTTTATTGAATAAGGCCTGGGACCCGTTGATTTCTTTAATTTCAACCAAAAGAAAACTTTTTATGGCTTCTGACATGTCGAGCGACAAGTAATTTTAATTTTAATATTGAAATTTTGCATTTTATTGTTTTGGACACATCTGCGTGCATGTTTTACTTTTTTCACGCATTCATTTGCGCTCCATAGATGCAGTAATATTGTAGAGGGCCTTGGAATCAACAGGTGGCGCGCATGCTACAGTAACTTGGGCATGCGCGCCGGCAGCACTTTTACGTATAAATAGAGCGACTTGCACTAGCAATCTCCAGTGTCAAACACTCGCCTGAAGATGGCTGTAAGGTTGTCAGCCGAAATATTGTGGAAAGAAGTCGATGAGATCTGGCTGCAATCCCGAAATCTTGTGGAATATTCGATATGCTGGGAAAATTTCAAGAGTCACATGTCCCATATATGTTAGACGGGATGCAGAGCATCTGCATGGCTAAATCATTCGGTCTAATTGTCCAGAATGTTCTTCAAACCAATTGCGAACAACTGTCATCTGGTGATGTGGCGCACTGGCACCCATAAAAATCCCACCATTGTTTGGTAACATAAAGTCCATGAATGGCTGCAAATGATCTCTGTAGCTGAACATAACTGTTTCCAGTAAATGATCGGTTCAGTTGGACCAAAGGACCCAGTCCATTCCATTTAAACACAGCCCATACCATTATGATGCCACCACTAGTTTGCACAGTGCCTTGTTGGATAACTTGGCTTTGTGGGGTCAGTGCCATACTTGAACCCTACCATCGGCTCTTAGCAACTGAAATCAGGACCCATCTGACCATGTCATGGTTTTTCAGTTGTCTAGGGTCCATTCAATATGGTACTGAGCCCAGGAGAGAAGCTGCAGGTGATTTTGTGTTGTTAGTAAAGGCACTCACATTGGTTGTCTGCTGCAGTAGCCCATTAACGGCAGATTTATCCACACTGTCCTAACAGATAAGTTCATTGTACATCCCACACTGATTTCTGGGGTTATTTCCCACAGTGTTGTCATTTAACACTGACAACTCTCTGCATACGCTACTGCTTTAGGTCATTATGTGAATGCCGTTGGCCATCGCATTGTCGATGGTGAGAGGTAATGCCTGAAATTTGGTATTCTTGGCACACTCTTGACACTGTGGATTGCAGAATACTGAATTCCCTAACAATTTCAAACATGGAAATTTCAAAGTGTGTTATTTCATGTTGTGTGGCCGCAATAACGTCGGAAACCTTTTCACATGAATTACCTGAATACAAATGACAGCTCCACCAATCTCGTGGCCTTTTATACCTTCTGCATGCGATACTTTTTATCACAATAAATAAAGTGTTCCGGGCTCTTATGCCATGGTTGAATGGATTTCACTTTAAAACCTGACATTTCGTCCCAAACTGCTGACAACATTTTCAAGGGGGATTGTAGCTTTGTTGAATGTCCGATTCACACCGTGGCTCGCTAGTTACTACAGCAAAATTCTGATCCCGTGAGCTTCCACACAGGTGTGCAACGTCGCATGTTTTGAATATGCAAGCGCAATTGGCCGTTGTCAACTGCCATCATCTGCTGTTGCTATCATCCCATGGTGGAAGACTGGGACACGTACTTTTTATACCTCCTGCATGCGATACTGGCACCATCTGTATACAGATATGCGCATATCGCTATCCCATGACTTTTATCTCCTCAGTATATACTTCTGCAGCATAGGCACACATCCTATTTGCTATGCAGATATTACTGTTGGTATGTATAGACTGATCGGTCAATTTTATTTTTTCCCCTCATTCAGTTCCTTCACATACTCACAGTCCACACTGTCCCTTTGAAGATTCTTACTCAGAACATGAATAGGCATAGTGCCCTACCAATGTTAAGACTGTTTGGGAAAAAACTGAAGAATTGGCTGAAGGTACCAAAGACCGAATGAAGATTACAAATTAAAACAACATTCACATCCACACTATGTACACTACTGTGAAGTAGAGGGTAGTTCCCACTGTACCACATTTTAAATTATTTTTCAATGACTATTTTCAGTAGTTTTGTCCATTTTTCTGTTAACAATTGCTTTATCTTCCACTGTCAGTAGACAAGTGACTGATCTGATATTACTGGTGTGTCAAGTGGAACAAACTGTGATTGTACTTCCATTAGGCATACATTTTCAGCACATAGCTCATACTGTGTTGCCTGCTAGTGCTGATTGGTAGATTCTGAATTCTGAGGGCATCAAGCACTTGGCTTGGACTTCGTTGCTAATAAAAAGCCTGGCAGCCATTGTTTTTGTTAAAGAGGTGCATTGAGGACATTTGTTTTCCAAGTGAATTTATTGTCGAGGAGCTGTAACTTGAGAGTCTTAGAGTGCTCTGCTGACTCAAGTTAGTACAGCAAATGGAACAGATTGTGAGAGCTGCAGTTTTGGAAGCTCTCTTGCATGAGCATTATCTGTGGCTAACCGACATTACTTTTATCTCTGGCCTGTATTTTCCTTTATGATAATGCAAATCTCTTGGAATATAAATAATAACTGAGGCATCGAGTCATCAACAGGCATATAAGCAACGACGAGAACTCCGTAGAATTTGGATGAATCCCCTTTCAGTTCAACAGGAAGAGGATTTGTCCTAAAGCTAGCAATGTTCTCAATCTTATTTACTTGCCTATTGCTGACTCAGCATTTCGGCTGCTGTTTGAGTAGTTATCTTTACTCTGTATATTTTCGTTTGCTGCTTCTTTTCAGATTCTGCTGGCCTCAACAGATGATGCAATTCAAATTCAGCTTCTAAATCTTCTTTGCTTCATGAAGATGCAGCATTACCTAATTCATACTAGGCACACATGCATCTTCCCCATTCCTTGCTCATTATTAATAATTGCAAATTGACCACACTGACTATACAGCAGCAGCAGCAGCAGCAGTAGTAGTAGTATTGACAAACTGCCTATTGGCTTCTGTCTCAGGTTCTTCGGCCGATGTTCATCTAATGATTTTTCTAACGTTTCGCCAGCACGAGTGGCTGGCATTGTCAAAGCTTCACCCTCCATTGCCCGTGGTGAACTGGAGCCGAGCTCGCGGCCGCAGACAATATGTACCTGGCGTGCCAACGTCCGAGGCCTTCTCCGCGGTCATTTCCGGTGCGGTTCTCCTCTTGCTACCTGCGACGGTCGTTAGCTGCAGTACGGGAAACCAGGATCTGTTTACCTTAAGGCTTTCCTCTTTCTTGTTGAAACTGTTCGCGTGTTTTTGTATTTCTACAGCTTCTCTGAACAAGCGCGTGTGATAGTGCTTCTCTACAGCCAGAACTTCCGTGTCGGCGAATTTTATTTCGTGGTCGGTCTCATTCAGTGCGTGCTCTGCCACGACTGATTTCTCCACCTGCCCAAACCTGCAATGTCGCTTATGCTCTTTGATCCTGGTGTTAATTGATCGTCCAGTCACTCTGACATAAACTTTTCCGCATGTGCATGCTATACGGTATATTCCCGACATTGCAAGTGGGTCTCTTTTCTCCTTCGCCTATCTAAGACACTCTTTGATCTTCCTTGTCAGTTTGAAAATCGTCTTTACGCCATGTTTGTGCAATGTACGGCCGATCCTGTCCGCCACTCTGGGAATGTATGGCAGAAAGGCCGTACCCGACATTTCTTTTTCTGGTTCCTTACCTCGCCGAGTGTTTGGCTCTGTTACACTTCTAATATAATTTGTGGAGTACCCATTGCTCCTCAGAACAGTTTCCAGGTGTTGCAACCTTAGGTTTGCAAGTCGCCAAGTCCAGTTGTGGTACAGGTACGTCAATGATACTTTCATGGTGTGGAGCCATGGTGAAGAACAGCTCGGTGACATCCTAAGGCACTTGAACAGCCTCCATGCCAACATAACATTTACCATGGAAGTAGAAAAGGACAAGAAATTGCCATTTTTAGATGTGCTGGTCACAAGGGACGGCAAAAACCTGGGACACAGCGTGTATCGAAAACCAACACACACGGACCGATACCTGCACAAACTGTCAAACCACCACCCGAGCCAGAAAAGAGGCATGATTAGTACGCTCGAAACGAGAGCAGGACGAATATGTGAGCCGCAACACCTCCAACGAGAAATGCAACACCTGGAAACTGTTCTGAGGAGCAATGGGTACTCCACAAATTATATCAGAAGTGTAACAGAGACAAACACTCGGCGAGGTAAGGAACCAGAAAAAGAAATGTCGGGTATAGCCTTTCTGCCATACATTCCCAGAGTGACAGACAGAATTGGCCATATATTCCACAAACATGGCGTAAAGACGATTTTCAAAGCGACAAGGAAGATCAAAGAGTGTCTTAGATCAGCGAAGGAGAAAAGAGACCCACTTGCAATGTCGGGAATATACCGTATACCATGCACATGCGGGAAAGTTTATGTCAGAATGACTGGACGATCAATTAACACCAGGATCAAAGAGCATAAGTGACATTGCAGGTTGGGGCAGGTGGAGAAGTCGGCCGTGGCAGAGCACGCACTGAATGTCATCGACCATGTAATAAAATTCGCCGACACAGAAGTTCTGGCTGAAGAGAAGCACTATCACACGCGCTTGTTCAGAGAAGCTGTAGAAATACAAAAACACGCGAACAGTTTCAACAAGAAAGAGGAAAGCCTTAAGGTAAATGGATCCTGGCTTCCTGTACTGCAGTGAACAACCGTCGCAGGTAGCAAGAGGAGAACCGCACCGGAAATGACCGCGGAGAAGCTCTCGGACGTTGGCGCGCAAGGTACATGTAGTCTGTGGCTGCGAGCTCGGCTCCAGTTCACCACCGGCAGTGGAGGGTGAAGCTTTGACAATGCCAGCCACTCATGCTGGCAAAACGTAAGAAAAATCATTAGATGAACGTCGACCGAAGAACCCGAGACAGAAGCCAATAGGCAGTTTGTCAACAAGTGGCCACGAAAGCCTTAACAATTTTGTAGTAGTAGTATTGATGACGACGGTAACTAATTTAGCATACATAATTTGTAACACCAATAAACATAACACCCAAAATGAAATTTGTTGATTTAGCATTTGCACCAGTGCGACGACGCCACTATGCTACACTACACTACACACACTGTCGATGCAGGTACTTTGTGGAACGATGAGGCTTGATAATAGCTGGGGAACAGAAAACCATGAGAGGAAATGAAAATTTATCAAACGATTCAATCTACGGAAAGCTGAAAGTCTGAATCCTCTTAATGATGTGCACCGGTACAAGTCAGTACACGGTTGGTGTGGATAACTTTCAAATGAGCATTCAGCAATACCACTTGGCACAATAAGCAAGTTGAGATCTGCGGTAGTTGAACTCAGCATAAGCACTGACCTACTCGGCTTATTGCCACCTGAAGATAAACACCTCCGTCAGCAGGTCTGTCCACACTATGTGTTGTGTGCGCCCTCCATGGGAGGTATCTGCATTATTTCGTAGCATTACTGAGACCAGCTATTCTGCTTCCATCGTGATGTCTGGTGGCAGGGACACTAAATACCTTCCTCCTTTGAAGACTACATATTCCCAAAAATAGCCAGGCTTGGGCTGCAACCTCGGGTGCAGAACTGGAGAGGCCACCAGAGAATCTGGCAGTGGACCGATGATTAAAGGAGGAAATGCTGACACCACTGGTATTGTCAGTAGGGCAGAATTGCATGGAGGCTGAGGCAACGGAGAAGTCCACCAGCAGTGGAGGTGAGGCGGCCTCCATCAGTGGAGAGTGGTGGGCGGGGGGGGGGGGGGGGGGGGGGGGTGAGAGAAGGAGGAGGAGGAGGAGGAGGGCAGGTCAAAATCCATCGGCAGATGCTGATGTGAGCCTCACTATGGTAAGAGGCTGAAGGCAATGGAAGGACAGAAGAGGATACGGCACGGGGGAAGCATACCACTGCAAGTGGGAGCCTCCACTCACAACAACATCAAGGGCAACTCTGCCACCAGCAGGACCAGATAACCACAGAACTGACATTCCCACATGGCACAGGTGCAACTGTCTTGCACAACTGTTCAGCTGCTCCCTACTGACATCCACCACAAACACCTGACAATCTTTTTAGCCCACCATGACACTCGACAGCCAGTTTCTGTGCGCAAGCCTGGCAAACCAGTACCAGATGTTTGACGTCATGGTAGATCACAGGACAACAGATTTGACATCATGCCAATGCCTTTATAAGAGTCATGCTCCAGTGTGCTGCATGCAGCAAGCAGTTGGAGTCAGCAAGGGTGCAACATCATGGGGATGACCACTTGACAACATTGCTCCTCCACAGCAAGCGTGAGAACCACCTGCACAACAATGAGTCGATCATGTACAAGAAAACACATATGCCACCATGGGCCTGCATCTGAAGAGATTTGCTGCGGCCAAACCAGCTGGACTGCGAAAACGATTTTACAAAAAAGTGGGTCAGCAACCATGGTGGTCACAACCTCTCATGCTGTCAAAGGAAAACCCAACATGGTTTGATGCAAGGCAACATGAACCTGAGAGCCTCCTGCTGATCAAAGTCTGGACCAGGCAATACCAGTAGCTGTTGTAACACTTCTGCTATGGAATGCTGGGTGGTGGAGTGGAAATTTACGTCATGGAAATAGTTACTGAGAAAGAGGGCACAACTTTGCAATCAGAGGGTAGTCCTACGAATAATTATGGCATGCGGCATAAAGTCTCTACAATGCGTAGTCAATCGGCTGTTCAATACCATTGGAGTTCCAATGGGGCAGGACTGCAAAATTCAATACTAGGACACATCACAGGCCAGAGTTAAAGGTTTATGCAGTGTAAAAAAAGACCAGAAATGGAGCACAGAACAAACCCTTTGGGGAGAAAATCTGCACTTTTCCAAAGTACAATGAAGGCCTTTCTCCAGGAGGCACTGGAACTCCAACTGAAGGATTTGTAAATGCTCCTCTCTGGTAGGGCCCTTCACCCAGATGTCATCAAGATAACTAATACAACAGGGAATGTCCTGAATCAACTGTTACAAATACTACTGATTAATTTCTCAGTGCAGACAATATTCCAAAAGGTAAGTGATTACGCCGGTAATGCTCAAATGGAGTGCTGAGCACTAAAAAAGACTGAGAGACAACGTCCAGTGGCATCTGAAGGTGTAGGCACCACCAAGGTGAAGTGTGAAAAATACTGCCCTAGACAACATCGCCAACAACTCCACCGGTCACAGAAGTGGATATGAATCGATGGCATATTGCATATTGTCCGTCTGTTTACTGTCGTTGCAAAGGTGCATGGTGCGGGTTTATGAAACACCACCACCAATATGAAAATTAAAAAGCTAATGTTTACTGTATCTAACTGCAATTTGATTAATGCACGAGCATATGTCCCAGTCTTATGAAAATATCATAGTAGCCCCTGGAACGAAATAACAAAATAAAGTTAATTTCCTTAATTTAATGAGCAATTATTTTTATATAATAGATTGTAACTCAGTTTTTATAATTTCTCCAATAATAAGAACAGAGTAATAAAATTAAAATCACTCCATAGCATAACTACAGCAGTGGCAGTGGTTCAGCAACTGTAAAAGATTTATAGATACAGAAAAAACAGCCTTAGTTGAACAAGATAGGTTTATTTAATCTTCGCATGTGACACATTTTGCCATTCTAGGCATCAAATAGGTTTATTTAATCTTCACATGTAACACGTTTCACCTGTTATAGGCATCATCAGACAATCAATAAAAATCTTGCTAATTGTGACCAAGGTGTCAAACTTAATTAAAAGTCCCACAGAACTGAAAGGTAACAATCAGAGAGACACAGTCTATGCTTCATGACATCACCGATAAAATTCTTTCTACTCATGTCCACAGCATCAAACAGGATTAAGAGTCCCAAAGAACTCTGAGGAAACAGCCAGACAGCCACTGTCAGTGCTTCTTTATATCACCCACGAAGACAGAGTTTTTATTGATTGTCTGATGATGTCTAGAACAGGTGAAACGCATCACAATGAAGATTAAATAAACCTATCTTGTGCAAACAAGACTGTTTTTCTGCATCCACACAGTAATACGTATTCCACAAGCAGTCTGAATTGAGACACTCTACTTTCTTACTTTTTTAAGTGTGTGGCACCATGAAGTACTTGCTTTTACCTAAGGAAACAAACCCATCTTCCTGAGGTGCTTCAAATCTCTCCTGCAATTCACTCACTGAACCATAGCGTTCTAAGGCACTGAGACGGTGCCAGCCAGGTTGACGGGCTAGAAGTCGGGTAACAGCAGTTCGGCTGGATGGTGGCAGCAAGAGGTAACACACCACCATGCGCCACTCTTCATTTGACAACAGTGGAGCAGTGTGCGGGTGCCTTAAGATTGGTGCAAGTACACCTACAAGTTTGTCTGTGTACAAGTCACCAGAAGGACACGAGAGCACTTGGTCCAAAGCACGATCAGTTGCAGTCAGTGGGGATGAGTTGCCTGCAGAAAGTACACAAGTAACAAGCACACAGTATGTATGAAATCAAATATTCTCCAGTCGTGCTGCACTAGTACTTGACACTGTGCAAGACTTAGACTTAGCCTAGAATTATAAGGGAGGGAAGCATTCAACTCAATGTCTCACAATAGAGAATTACTGTTTTAGTGTTCCTTATTTAAAAATGTGAGATATCTGTCCCTTCATTCCATTCTTTAAGAATGCCAACACACTGCTGGCAGTTGCTCAATATTTATGAAACTTCCTGTCAATATCCTCCCTCCTGGTCATAGATTTCATCTTGGTGACATGCAGTTTCACAAGGAACAATGCTCATTTCTGTGCAGCTCAACATCTCATCATGTGTGCAAGGTCAGAAGAATACAACGAAAGTGGCAATACATACAGTGTTTTAACTGTAAGTTGGCTAAATTGTTAGAGGAGGATATGGCGAGGATATGGTGATGGAGGAAGTGAGCCCTGCTTCCACACAGGCTACCGTGGGGCTGGGAGCCACGTGGGGGGAGAAGCTCAGTCTGCCTACCACCACACAGACACCTTAACCAGCGCTTCATACTTCTGGAAAAGCAGAAGGCGTGCACGGAGGTCAAAATTACTTTAAAGTTGTTCATAATTAAAAGTGAAATCATCTTATGTATTTACATGTTTGATAATGATCTTACAGCAACAATTACAAAGACTTATCACAAGGAAATGAAAAAGTATGAAATAGAGTGAAGTACATAACACTAACAAAGCAGACAACAATGGCTACCTGTGCGGTCAGCTGAGTAGGTGGGAGGAAGGGAATGAATTTTAACAAAGAAGATGAAGCAAAGTATGGTTGCATCACAGTATTTCAACCCTAATCACAGCTATATATTTTGTATGGGAGGGGGAGGGGGGCGAGAGAGAGAGAGAGAGAGAGAGAGAGAGAGAGAGAGAGAGAGAGAGAGAGAGGGGGGGGGGGGCTTGGTGGTGGGCAGGGAAGGAGGAATGAAAAATCAGAGAACATGCAATCACAACAATTTTATTAAAAATGAGTTAATGGTGCCGCAGACAACAGTAAATGGGGCACTTTGGTACATACTAATTTCTTTGATATCCAAAACAGCTGTGGCCAGAGTCCTCTGTTCCTTTGATGTCCCTGTTTCGTTTGTTTCTTCACTGCTTAGGCTCACTGAGCTACTGCTGGTGTCTGTTTTGGAATCACTGGAATCTCTTTCCTCCTTTTCATTGTGTTCTGTCTTTTTTGACTCAAATGTTGCTTTACCATCTTTCTGAAAAGAAAAGAGGATTAACTTCTTGAATTTCACATGCAAGAAAGCTGATAGTTAGACCTGAGTTTCTCCCAGCATATGCAGAGCTCAAATAACTTATGGGAATGTAGCCTGGTGACATTGTTGACAACCGCTGACATTTCAACAGCACGACACCTGAAAACAGCAGCAACAGTGTGCAACATGGGTGCGGGTGGAAGCGTGCGCACGCCCGCATTCACACACACACACACACACACACACACACACACACACACACACACACACACACACAGAGAGAGAGAGAGAGAGAGAGAGAGAGAGAGAGAGAGAGAGTAAACACTACCACAATCACAAGCTGACAACAGTGAAATTAATAATCAACGGGTGAGGTAGCATTAAATCTGTCCTGTTTTTTGACACTGGAGAGTGCACGATTCCATGCAGGATTTATACAAAAAGTATCATCTCTATTTATACGGCTACTTGCTAATTTAATTTTGACAGCTTCTTTAATAAGACGATCATAATTGCCTTAATGACACAATCACAATAGCTGTAAGTGCATGCCAGAATATCCACGTTCTTACATTTCACAGTATGACTGGTGCCAAGACAATGTTCTGCAATGGTGGAATTGTTCTGCTGCTGTAAGTGTGTGCACCACTTATGCTCAGTACACCGATCCTCCACAATCCTGATAGTCTGGCAAATATATGACATGCCAAAATTGCAAAGAATGTGGTAGACACCCGCCTTATGCAAACCAAGATCATCCTGCACAGAACCTAAAAGAACCCTGATCTTAGATGGTCGTCAAAAAACACACTTCACATCATATTTCTGCATAATATGGTCAATCCTGTTCGGAATGCTCCCTACGTAAGACGAAAAGGTCGTAGACTTCGATGCAACATCAGTATTATCACCACTCACATGGTGCACAATTGGTTGATAGCGCATCGCCCATTTGATCTCTGTTTCACTGTAACCATTCTGATGAAAGGTAACTTTGTCATGGGCCAGCTCAGCTGATAAACTTTGAGAGTCCAACATAACACGGACCCAGTGAACCAAGTTACAAATCACCCTTCCACATTGAGCTGGATGGTGACAACTAACAGCTTGAAGATACATGTCAGTGTGAGTAAGCTTCCTATAAATGACCTTCCTCCTGACCAACACATCAAGGAAAGGAAGGCAGCCATTCTTCTTTCCCATCTCCTTCATGAAACAAATATTCAGGTGGATTGAATTCAGATATTCTAAAAAGTCGTTCAGATTCTCACTGCCATGAGGTCAAACAACAAAAGTATCATCTAAACGTCCGAAAAAACATGCAGTTCTTGAAGGTGCCGCCTCAAAGGCACGCTTCTCGAAGTCTTTTTTAAGCCTTCATCTTTCTTAACTTATTCTCAAGATCCCTACATAAGATACATGAGAGTGGCACCGGTATTGTCATTGTCTGTTTCAAATATCCTTTCCCTAAATTTACCCAGCATGGTTTTGCAAGGACATCATCAGCCTGCTTTCAAAGATACCCACTTAAATTGTTTGAGAATGTCTGTTACACTTTTGTATGGACTAAACCAGTCTGTTGAGATACTAACTGTGCATCTCTGAATTTGATGTTTGTTGTCATGACTAGCTGACAAGGACTCAAAATGATGGAGTAATACCGATAATATTACATGTCCTATTATGCTTCCTTGAGACACATCCAATGCTATATTCATTGCTGACCATGTAGTATAATGTACTAGGTTCTCACTAAGCTGACTGCATACCTAGTTATTAGCCAACAATGTGGAATAGTTTCACATGCCTTTAGCAAGACAAAATCAACCGGGTCATCTACAGCTATGGTTTGGAAGATATGTGTGAGTAAACAAGTTATCTGATTCGATCCATTATAAATGGTTTATGAAAGCCTGTGACTGTAGATACAAAAGGTTTGTTTATAAATAAATAAATCTTCTGCTACCAGTGACGATTTTTCTTTATTTTACTATTCGCACGACGCGTTTCGAGAAATAATTCCCATTTTCAAGTGCGTTTTTTTTTATGTGTGTTAAGCCATTTCTTTTGATGTTGCCAGTGTGTGTGAGTCTGCTTCATTTTGTTGACTTTTACTGTAATACATAAAAAATCCGATTTTTTAGTTGGGTATCAATTTTTTCTGTGAGGTTAGTGGCTAAAGTTTGAGAACAATTTTTACTTACAGTTTTCTAATGGTCCATTTGTGTAGAGTCTCACACACACTTAACATCACACACAACTTGTACACTTTACACATCGAAAATACCTTATATAAACAAAACAGTTACAAAAATCTTCTTACAGGTAGTTCAGAGAGATAACATTATAGGTTTTCCACAGATTATGATATGCTTTTGTACAGAGGTTATTTATCTTAACAGTTTGGCTTATGAATTACTTATATTGATTGTACAATTGTGCTTATTTCTATGTTTTACTATTTTTATTTAAGTATATTATCGAAACATCTAAAGAAATTCACTTTCAAGTTTTTCATTTAATATTTTATCTTCATATTTTCTGTAATGTGAATACATCTCCAGTTCTTCAAGCAAATCCATTTTATGTCCTTTATTTAGTCGGTGGAGTACTTTGACATTTTGCTCTATTTTTCCAAATGGGTGTCCTGTATTATGTATGTGTGTAGCTATTGCTGATGTAGTGTGTTTGTTGTGTGTGTATGCTCTAATGTGCTCTGTGTACCTGGTGTTGATATTTCGGCCTGTTTGTCCTTTGGAGCATTCCTGGCATTTTACCTTGTATATTCCAGATTCTGAATATGGATCATGGTTACACTTTATATTATGTATTAGTTTTTGGTGTAGTTTATTTGATGTAGAAAACCCAATTTTTACTCTGTGATTTTTGAAAATATTTGCAATCTTCTGTGATACATTGCCTATGTATGGAATGCTAGATACATATTTGTTTTTCTCCTTTTCTTCTGTGGTGCAGTTTGTACCTGGGTTTCTCTTTACTTTGTCTAAGATTGTGTCAACCATGGAAGCATTGTAACCATTGGCAACTGCAATCTTCTTCACTGTGTTTATTTCTTGTTGCATATTTTCCTGGTTCAATGGTATTTTTGTTGCCCTATGCAGCGTTGACCTGTATGCTGCCTGTTTATGGATATTTGGGTGACATGAGGTTGCAGGGATTGTGGTGTCAGTCATTGTGTTTTTCCTATAAATTTCGTCGCGCCCCTAACCTCCGTAACATTCTTGTTAAACCCTACAATATTCCTAGACTACCTTCTCTACCCAGCGGTTCCTACCCCTGTAACCGACCACGCTGCAAAACCTGCCCCATGCATCCCCCCACAACCACCTACTCCAGCCCCGCTACTGGTAAAACATACACAATTCAAGGCAGGGCTACGTGTGAAACTACACATGTGATTTATCAACTGACATGCCTGCACTGCACAGCCTTTTACATCGGCATGACAACAACTAAACTGGCTGAGCGCATGAACGGACACAGACGAACTGTCCGCCTAGGAGATGCCCAATACCCAGTAGCGGAGCATGCCCTCCAGCATAATTCTAAGGACCTAGGAACCTGCTACACCGTATGTGCCATTTGGCTTCTCCCACCCAACACCAGTCCCTCTGAACTGCGGAGATGGGAAGTTGCACTCCAACACATCCTTTCATCCCGCCATCCCCCTGGACTGAACCTACGTTAAACAACCTCACTCCCATTCACTCTTCAGTCTTCTCCTCTTTCCCTTTCCTCTTTAGCCATTCACGCATCTTTTCATCCTACATAGTTGTGTTTATCTTTATACTATATACCTCTTTACTTCTGTATGCATCCTCTTTGGTTTGAAGCTGGCACAGTACTTACAGTAGAATATCTTTGGCTTCCCTCTGACAACCATGCCTCCATCCTTGCTACCCTCCCTATTTTCCTTTCCCTGTTGCTTCATAACCTGGGTTGTGAGTAACTGAATCTCCTTTCCCTTCTTCCCTTTCTTTCCCCTCTCTCCTCCCCGATGAAGGAACATTTGTTCCGAAAGCTAGGAACGTAAATTTTCAGTTCTGTTTTATGTGTATCTATTGGCTGTACTGAGCTGAGGTAAGTATTGGCCAGCCCCTCTATCTCTTTGGAAGAATATAATAATTCCAGTGTAAAGAAAGTAGGTGCTGAAAAGTGTAAGAATTACTGAACTGTCAGTTTAATAAGTCATTGTTGTGAAACACTAACTTTAATTCTTTACAGAAGAATGGAAAAACTGGTAGAACCCGACCTCGGGGAAAATCAGTTTGGATTCCGGAGAAATGTAGAAACACGCGAGGCAATACTGACTCTATGACTTCTCATAGAAGATAGGACAAGGAATGGTAAATCTACATTTATAGTATTAGTACATTTAGAGAAAGCTTTTGACAATGTTGGCTAGAATACTCTCTTTAAAATGTGGAGGGTAGCAAGGGTATAATACAGGGAGCGAAAGGCTATTTACAACCTGTACAGAAACGAGATGCCAATTACGAGAGTCGAGAGGCATGAAAGAGAAGCAGTGGTTGAGAAGGGAGTGAGACAGAATTGAAGCCTATCCCCAATGTTATCGAAACTGTACACTGAGCAAGTAGTAAAGAAAACAACAGAAATATTTGGAGTAGGAATTAAAGACCATGGAGAAGAAATAAAAACTTTGAAAATGAAATGTTCACTCTGCAGCAGAATGTACACTGATATGAAACTTCCTGGCAGACTAAAAATGTGTGCCAGACCGAGACTTGAACTTGGGACCTTTGCCTCTTGCAGCAATTGCTCTGCCATCTGAGCTACCCAAGCACGACTCACGACCCATCATCATGACTTCAAGTCCACCAGTACTTTGTCTCCCACCTTCCAAACTTCGGGAGTGCTAGTTCTGCAAGGTCTGCAGGAGAGCTTCTGTGAAGTTTGGGAGGTGGGGGACAAGGTATTGGCGGAAATGAAGTTGTGAGGATGGGTCGTGAGTTGTGCTTGGATAGCTCAGATGGCAGAGCACTTGCCCGCGAAAGACAAAGGTCCCAAGTTTGAGTCTCGGTCTGGCACACAGTTTTAATCTGCCAGGAAGTTTCAAAAACTTTGAGGTTTGCCAGTGACACTGTAATTCTGTCAGAGACAACTAAGGACTTGAAAGAGCAGTTATATGGAATGGAGAGTGTCTTGAAAGGAGGATATAAGATGAAAATCAACAAAAGCTAAATGGAGATAACTGAATGTAGCTGAATTAAATCGGATTATGCTGAGGGAATTAGATTAGAAATGAGACAGTTAAAGCAGTATATGAGTTTTTCTATTTGGGCAGCAAAATAACTGATGATGGCCAAAGTAGAGACTGGGAATGGCACGAAAACCGTTTCTCACGAAGAAGAAATTGTTAACAATGAGTACAGATTTAAGTATCAGGAAGTCTTTCCTGAAACTATTTGTACAGAACGTAGCCATCTGTGGAAGTGAAACATGAATGATGAACAGTTTAGATAAAAAGAAATAGAAGCTTGTGATATGTGGTGCTACATAAGACTGCTGAAGATTAGATGCGTACATCATGTAACTAATGAGGAGGTGCTTAACAGAATTGAGAAAAGAAATTTGTGGCACAAACTGACTAGAAGAATGGTCCGGTTGGTAGGTCACACTCTGAGACATCAAGGGATCACCAATTAATACCGGAAGCAGGCGTGGGGGTAAAAATCATAGAGGGAGACCAAGAGATGAGTACAGCATATTCAGAAAGACACAGGTTGCATTAGTTACTCAGAGATGAAGACACTTGCACAGGATAGAGTAACATGGTGAGCTGCATTAAACCAATCTCTGGACTGAAGACCACAACCACTTCAACAACAACAACAACAATGCTAGAATATCATGCAACAATCACAGACTAACATGTGGCACTTGGAATTTCAGATCCTCTACACACCTGGAGTCGTAAAGGTGATGGATAAAGAACTTAATAGGTACAGATTAGAAATAGTGACACTGCAAGAGATGAGATGGCATGGAGCAGGTATGCATAAAGGTAAGATCTACAGCTACTTCTATAGTGAGAACAGAGAAGGTAAATATCAACTTGTAGTTGGTTTTGCAGTAGCTAACAGAAAATAAGAAGAAATATCATTGATTTCAAAGATTCCAATGAAAGAATATGAATGTGGATGACACCATAAACAGCATTGCAACAGTAGCACCAGAAGAAGAAGAAGAAGAAGAATTGTACATAGAAAATAGAGTAACAATACTAACAGTGGAGGATAAACTGCTGGGCATGGAAGAGGTATGAGAAGCCATAAATTGCTGAAGAGAACACAGGCAACTGAATAGATGGCATACCTACAGAGATGCAGGAAGAGGGAAGAGATATCCCACAAGAGAGAGTGTACCACCTAATGTGTGTAATTTGGAGCAGAGAAAGTATCCCGGCAGAATGGAATCAGTCTGTCATTTGCCCAATACTAAAGAAAGGAGATCCAATGAGACACAACAACTACAGAAGAATTACCTTACTAAGCATAACTTATAAGATCCTGCACTCGTTGCTGAACTGGCTGATATCATTCATCGAGGAGGTACTTGGATTTCAACAAGCAAGTTTTAGAAGGGGAAAATCAACTGTATACAAATTACATACAATAAGTCAAATGCTATCAAAGATCTGGAAATTTCATAGATACATTCACTATCTTTTTGTTATGTACTTCCAAAAAGTGTATGAGAATGCAAACAGGCAAGAAATATGGCAAGAACTGGACAGGGCACATGTTCCTAAAAACTAATAAAACTAACACAAGCATGCATACAAGACATAATGTGCCCAACGAAAGTGAATGGAAATATGTTACTATTTCGTCGTGAAGACTGGAATGCGACACATAAGCTGCCTCTCCCCCCTTCTATTTAATCTAGTTCTGGAAAGAACACTCAGAAAGGTAACAGGTATGGGGACAAGAATACAGCTGGGTAGAAGGATCAACACTTTGGCCTATGTGGATGATGCAGTTTTATTAGCACAGAACGAGGAAGATCTGATTCAGATGGCAAGAGTGTCAATGGAACATGTAATGGGAGTAGGCTTGAACGGGAATACAGATAAGACCAAATACTTCGTTGTGTGCAGAGACAGTGACGGTGAACCTTCAGGTGTAGCCAGTAAAATCTTTGACGGAGCAAGAGAGTTCAAATATATTGGGGCAGTATTCAGTGAAAGTAATAAGAGAGACCAGGAAATAATGGCAAGAATCCAGGCAGGAAACAGGTCACAGTTTGCACTCTGAAAACTGCTGATCTCCCAGCTTCTATTGAGATCTACAAAGATTAGGATCTACGGGACAGTAATATAACTTGTCATGCTACACGGAGCAGAGACCTGCACTATGACACAAAATATAGAAAGAAACCTCCTGACACTTGAGAATTGTGTTCCGACATAGGTCTTTGGGACAATGAAGGATGGAGACGACTGGAGAAAAAGGAAGAACCGTGAACTGCAAGAGTGGTACAAGTCACTTGACATTGTGGCTGTGATTAGAAAGAGGAGACCAAGGTGGTATGTGCATGTAATGTGTCAAGACGATCAAATCACCAGGCAGGTGGTGGAAGAAGATATCAGAAGCAACATATCGAGGGGAAGACCGAGGCTGAGATGGATTGATGGGATCAGAGAGGATTTGTGTATGACGGCACTAGCTGCAGAAGACTTCACGGAACAAGGAAGATGGAGGAGGCTGACTGTTGAGGCCGAAAACTGACTTAGGTTTGTGTAGCCAACCTAGTCAGTAACAGTTTCTGGGTTGTGTCATGTGAGTGAGAGAGACGAATGTACAGAGTTGATAAACACAGTGAACTCTAAAAATGAAATTGTCAAGTCGCTAAACAGAGACACTGAAATTCCTTAAAAGAGGAAAATGTGAGACTCAGAAGTGAAAACAACTCACATGCTGATGAAAATACACATATAGCGATGAAACGCAACAACAAAAACGTATGTCCACATATTATAACGGACTTCAGTAATATAATAGAAGTTAATGTGTTTGGCAAAACTGCAATTAATGAAAAATGTGAGAAATCAGACAGACAAATATAAATGCACCGGCACAAAATACATAAATAGTACACAGAGTCCTAAACAAATTGTCAAAAGCAAATTTTTAATAATGGGTGATTTTACGCTTCAAGATGTAGTAGTAGCTTCAAGTTGTACAACCAGTGTTCATCCAGAGACAAGAATTCAAGTACATAAGCATTTGAGAAATGTTTTGGATGCAAAATAAAAGCAGACAGAAAATGTTAATTGTAATGCTAACCACAAAGCAGTTTTCATTAATGGGGAGAAAAATTTCATTTGAAGCTAGAGTGAAGAAGGCATGAAACAAGAAATGTGATCAAATCAGCGGAAAACATATTTGCAACATCAAGATTGGTAGTATGTGGCATTATTCATAAAAGAGTAGCAAGCAAAAAATTAATACACAAAATGAACTGCCACATTAAAGAATAGTGTAATAGGCTACGAAAAATATTTAATTATCCAAATACGTTTATAACCACAGACTGTTTAGCACAGGATGGTCTGCACTTGAACATATTAAGGTTTACAAGATTCAGCAAGATATTTATTGACATGTTCACTGAGACTGGAGGGTGTGACAAGTGCCCTTCTCCTTCTACTACTTCTTCTTCTTCTTCTTCTTCTTCTTCTTTAAATAAAAAGAAAAACTATTCTTAAAACTACAGGTGAAAATAAAAGCTTGTTTTTGGTGCATTTAAACATACATAGCTTACATAAGAAACAAATAAAATGCAGAGGGGCAAAAATTGATCCACAAATTTTTCTATCAGAAAAGAGAAATATTAAAGTCCTATGCCTAAATGAACAATGGCTAAAAAAAGGCTGCTTCACAATCCTTAATAAATTAGAGAAGTATGATGCAGTGAGTTGATCTTGTAGAACTAACAAAATTCATGGGTGTTCTTCAAGCTTATTGAAAATTCTTTAACATATACAATAACAAATTATTTTAATTTTCTAAATAATGAGAACATTTTTGGAAGCTGCTGAATAGAATTAAATGGGCAAAATATTCTAATAATTTCAATGTATAGAATTCCAGGTAAAGAAATAACGAAAGTATTTCTATCTGAACTAAGGAGTCTATTATGGAAACTAACAGAAGAGAAAGAGAAAAGGGTTATGATATCTGCTGATTTTAACACAAACAGAACAAATGAAGCCAATGAATCAGCACAATTTATTGATCTGTTTCAAGTTAAACTTCACAGAATTCACCATTCTGACAAATTATATATTTAGTGTTACAAGAAAATTCTCTATTGATTTGGTGATTTCTGGTAGTTCTGCATTGTGTTTTGACCTACCAAAAATAAGTGAACAAGGTAATACAAAACATGCATCAGACAATACTATGATTAAAAAAATAATAAACTTGTTCCACTGAGATCTTGAAGTAATAATGTGGCCAGTGGATAATTTTATAACAAATTCTAAAAAAATATGTCAGATTTCGTGGGAGTTTTTGCATGAAAAGTTTCTCCCAAAATAGACAACTATTGGTATAAAGTGTCAAGTGATATAAGAAGACAGTTACACAATGAACTGAAAAGGAACACAAATCTAGATTTTATAAATTAAGTAAAATGGTACAAAACCTTATTTACAAGGGTGGCAATGGCAGTGAAAGAAATGGTACACATAAACTCATTCTCAAACAAACAAATAAATCAAAGGCAGTATGATCAGTTATACAGTATGAACTTGAGTGTCATATCTGGTAGTCCGCAAATCTCCAAAATTAAGTTACGTGACAAATCCATAGTAAATTCTTCAGAAACATAAGAATATTTCAACAAGGTTTTTTTTATAAATTTATCAAAATCAGATGTTTATGTAAATTGGTCCCCAGGTAATGTCCAACCCTTCAGTTTCAATCAGGGTAACAGGGCAGCTCTAGCTAAATTTGGAGCATTACAGCTAAAGACGTAAAAACAGTAGTATTATCCTTAACAAACAAAAATTCATTTGGATGAAATGGAATACCCACTACAGTAATTAAAACAGTATCTAGCATAATATCAGGACCCATAACAGTTATAAATAATCAGTCACTTGAAGAAGGGTGCTTATTAGATGTTCTAGAGTATAAAGTAATAAAGCCATCATTCAAGAAGGGTTCTACTGATCAGTAAGTCTTCTCCTAGCCTGAGGAATTTCCTGTGGCCTCACTGAGGCTTTTGACTATGTAAGATGCTGCATAAATTAGACAGATAAGGAATAAAAGCTTTTAAGTGGTTCAATAATATTTCACTGAGAGAATACAAAGAGTAGTGGTAATGTCAGGCACATAGAATTAATTTTCATACTGGAACATTACTTCGCATGGATCCCCTCAAGGTTCCCTTTTAGGTGAAATTCTGTTTTTATTTTATGTACATAATACCAGCTGCATTTCAGTTCATGCAGTGTGTTCTGTATAGGGATGATAATCAGCTGTCTATTTGCATCGATGGTCCACGGAAAACTAGCAAACCACGAGTTCTACCGTCCAGTTGTACACATTTTGTACAACAGTACACCAGTGACTTTAGCAGTTGCTTCAGTAGCCATGCTTGTACTCCATCTGCACTCTGTTAGGGTCACCATGGCACTGTGTCACTGCCCTACAGAACCTGTGTGGGTAGCAGCTGTATCCTTATACGCGGAAAAGAATGGTAGCTCAAAAACTAACACGGTCACTGTGCTGATAGTTTATCTATGTCACGCACCAGTCAGCCAAATGTGAGCAGTTGTCTTCCTTCATTTTGTACATAAGTGACTTAAGGCATACTTAGCATGTGGTAGTCATCCCCATGTATAAAAATTAAGACAATCAAATTATTAATTACAGACTCATCAACTCCTTCCTATATTTTCAAGATATGGCCAGAAATAATATAGTGCCTCATTTTTCACGGTATGAGCTATTATCTGTCCTTTAGTTCAGCTTTCATAAAGCATCTTCTTAAAAAAACTATATATAGACTCACAAATGAAGTCCTAGAAAAGCAAAGCAGCAAATTTTTTCTTGTAGATGTATTAAGTGATCATGCTAAGGCCTTTAAAAATATGGCTATAAAATTCTATTTTAGAAACTAAAAAAATTGTGGTATTAATGATATCTATCCCTTTTGCATAAACTGAGATATTTTCATAACAGGAGGCATAGGAACACATTTAAAAACTAGACCACAGATACTGCATCCACCAAGAACAGTGACTTATGCAAACAGACTTGTCAGATCGAACAACCAGCAGTGTTACACTGGCTTATACGAGGGCAGTGCTCCAGGCAGGAGACACATCCCCTACCTCCAAATAAGGTCACATGGTCTTCAGGGTGCCTAAGTAGGTCCGCATAGTGATGAATGAGCAATTTCGTGTGTTTGCTCGTTCGATGTTACTTCGCTATGCTCCAGCTGCAGCACCGTACATGAATCTCGTGTTTTCTGCGGACTCACTATGGTTTACTGTGTTGGCCTAATTCTTATTTGCTTCTTACTGATGATCGCACATGGACCATGTATTGGACTTGTACTTGTGCCTGTGTTCAGAAACACAGCTTTATATTACATTACAATAAAAGCTATAAAAATAAACACAGAAAGGAGGAGATATTAATGGGGTGTCTTGCAATGTGTGTTCATCCTCATTCTTGACCATCATGTGACCATTAACATAATAAGACTGTTCAAAACTGTAATGTCTGCCAAAGACACCAAAATACTAGTCA
This sequence comes from Schistocerca serialis cubense, assembly GCF_023864345.2. Taxonomy (NCBI): domain Eukaryota; kingdom Metazoa; phylum Arthropoda; class Insecta; order Orthoptera; family Acrididae; genus Schistocerca; species Schistocerca serialis. The sequence continues at coordinate 333,408,287 of NC_064643.1, read as the reverse complement.
AGGATCCAAAGTCAACAATGCCAGGTAATCCCAGATTATAGCTAAAAAACCCTTACAATTGGTCAAAAACAAACAGTTTCAGTTTTAATCACACAAAGACTAATATTATCCAATTCTGAACAAATAAAATGACCTAATGACACCCATAATGTAGCCCAATGTTGTTGTCCAGGTGTATGTTTATTCTACTGGGTCAGAAGAAGGATTTGGCTAAAAGCTAGTAACATTCTTAGGCTTGTTTATGTGCCTGTTGACAACTGAACTATACAGTGTTTTGTTACTTTTACTCCTTGCATTATTTATGTTCCCACTACGACTTTCCACTTCCAAATACCTGTTACTGTTTGACAACTGGGTATGTTCACTGTAAAAAGCCTTTGGTCTGATGAGAGACAAGCACCCACAACCACTTGAAAATGATGTAAGGCCATATTGTAATAAATGTACAGTCAATGGCGAATATGAAGGCATTTAGAAAATATAGATAACTGTTGATGTACACTCCTGGAAATGGAAAAAAGAACACATTGACACCGGTGTGTCAGACCCACCATACTTGCTCCGGACACTGCGAGAGGGCTGTACAAGCAATGATCACACGCACGGCACAGCGGACACACCAGGAACCGCGGTGTTGGCCGTCGAATGGCGCTAGCTGCGCAGCATTTGTGCACCGCCGCCGTCAGTGTCAGCCAGTTTGCCGTGGCATACGGAGCTCCATCGCAGTCTTTAACACTGGTAGCATGCCGCGACAGCGTGGACGTCAACCGTATGTGCAGTTGACGGACTTTGAGTGAGGGCGTATAGTGGGCATGCGGGAGGCCGGGTGGACGTACCGCCGAATTGCTCAACACGTGGGGCGTGAGGTCTCAACAGTACATCGATGTTGTCGCCAGTGGTCGGCGGAAGGTGCACGTGCCCGTCGACCTGGGACCGGACCGCAGCGACGCACGGATGCACGCCAAGACCGTAGGATCCTACGCAGTGCCGTAGGGGACCGCACCGCCACTTCCCAGCAAATTAGGGACACTGTTGCTCCGGGGGTATCGGCGAGGACCATTCGCAACCGTCTCCATGAAGCTGGGCTACGGTCCCGCACACCGTTAGGCCGTCTTCCGCTCACGCCCCAACATCGTGCAGCCCGCCTCCAGTGGTGTCGCGACAGGCGTGAATGGAGGGACGAATGGAGACGTGTCGTCTTCAGCAATGAGAGTCGCTTCTGCCTTGGTGCCAATGATGGTCGTATGCGTGTTTGGCGCCGTGCAGCTGAGCGCCACAATCAGGACTGCATACGACCGAGGCACACAGGGCCAACACCCGGCATCATGGTGTGGGGAGCGATCTCCTACACTGGCCGTACACCACTGGTGATCGTCGAGGGGACACTGAATAGTGCACGGTACATCCAAACCGTCATCGAACCCATCGTTCTATCATTCCTAGATCGGCAGGGGAACTTGCTGTTCCAACAGGACAATGCACGTCCGCATGTATCCCGTGCCACCCAACGTGCTCTAGAAGGTGTAAGTCAACTACCCTGGCCAGCAAGATCTCCGGATCTGTCCCCCATTGAGCATGTTTGGGACTGGATGAAGCGTCGTCTCACGCGGTCTGCACGTCCAGCACGAACGCTGGTCCAACTGAGGCGCCAGATGGAAATGGCATGGCAAGCCGTTCCACAGGACTACATCCAGCATCTCTACGATCGTCTCCATGGGAGAATAGCAGCCTGCATTGCTGCGAAAGGTGGATATACACTGTACTAGTGCCGACATTGTGCATGCTCTGTTGCCTGTGTCTATGTGCCTGTGGTTCTGTCAGTGTGATCATGTGATGTATCTGACCCCAGGAATGTGTCAATAAAGTTTCCTCTTCCTGGGACAATGAATTCACGGTGTTCTTATTTCAATTTCCAGGAGTGTATAACATACACTAGTGTGGTCATATGGATATTAAACTAACAACATGAGATAGACAACAGCTATGTAATATAAATGAAGCAGCAGTTCCTTTTTTTCCAGAATAACAGTATTCCTCTTAATTTTATTATGTTTAATTTACATTGAGTGGACATACAGTTTACAGCATTTTAATGACAATTAATAATTTGCATAGTTTCTAAATGCAGTTTGATTTTACTGATGTATACAATGATATTGATTTCATTCTCCTGGCGGCTCTTCGTTATAATAGGCTTTAAGGGAAACACTAAATAAATGAAAGAATGAACCCAACAGCAATTTACTCATTATCTGAGCTTCCATACATGCAATGACTATGTCTATTGCATGCCACAGAGTCACATGTGAGACATTTCATTGATGTACTGAAAGATCAATGTAGCTTATGGTTCTAGAAAATATGAAGTCATGAAGCTACAAAGGACACTTTCATTTCTGAACATATTTTCAAGTAGAATATGAATTATTCCTGCCACTTATTCCCTACTTAACACATTGCAGGAAATATTAATTACCTGTGGGCTGTCAAATAGTGCTCGGCGAGGACCTTTGCTGTTAAAAAATGAGGTAAGAGGAGGCTGCCGAAAGTAACGCAGGGGCGAATTCTTACTGAGACGTTTGCTTGGTGATCCACGTCCTATTCCAAATTTCCGTGGACTCTTGCTAACCTTCTGGGAGAGTGATATAGAATCACTTTCAACCTAAAATTAATCACAAATCAACTGAGTATATCATTATATGAAAATATAAGACACAGACACAAGAAACAGACTTATAATACCTCATTGCCATTGCAGTTAATAACCTCCAAAGACTGAAATTTTAGCAAACTGAAGTTTATAAAAATTGATTTACCTGATACACTTTTTAATGCGCCTGATGGAGCCATATCAGTGAGAACCCTCCAAGTGACTTTAAGTTTTTGACTGAGAACCAAGTTTGTGCTTAGCACAAGCCATTCTACACCCTCTCATTTCTGTCAAAGCACTAGCTCTGCAGCACTATGGGGAAGTACATATGGATTTAAAAATTATGGGTGAAAGGTACTGGAATGCTGCAGCTATTCGTTTGGCCATAAAGCACTGACAGATGGGTCAGTTTGTATACTGTTTCCCGCAAGAGGTGGTGATCGAGAGCTGAGTCCCAGTCAAATACATAGTTTCAGCATCAGGTGTACCTGAATTTATTTGTAAATTTTATTAAGATCTGGATAAGGGAAGATTTACCACAATTCTACTATAATAGTCATGGGTGAGAGTCAGATGAGATGAGATGAAATGAAATGTAGGCAACCAATGCTCTTTGGGAATTTACTTTTTGTTTAGCAGTTACTTTCTGGTGTTCTCTTCTATTACATATTGAGAGATTTCCTCAGGAATTATTGGTCAGCTTACAACAACTATCATCATTACTGTAAGGGGACAGTAACAAATAAATACTGGACCACTCTAAAACCCAGAACCAAATGATTAAAACAAGAAACAGTACTACGTCATGTGCAGAAGTTAGATGTATATCAACTGTTCTAGAAATTTCTTGAAAGACAACATTACATCTACCAAGACTGTTCCCTTTCATAAAATAGTGTTTATTAAACCACTATTAGACTGTTTTAGCAATACATGCATATTCAAGGGGACAAGTCGATGTTTGGCTGTCATGTGGTACATATGCACGGTTTTTCTATCTGAAGATATCTATATAGCTGAAATTGACCAATAGTTGTTAGAGCAAACTCTCTATTTACAATCAGAAACAATAGTCTTTGAGAAATTTAAAAGGACTATGGTGCTTCAAAAAGAGATTACAAGATTAATATCAAATAAAGCAAAGCAACACTAACAGAATGCAATCGAATCCAGAGAAGACAATGGTGAGGGAATTAGATCAGGAAATGAGACACTAAATGGAGTAGGTATGTTTGCTTTTCAGATAGCAAAACAACTTACGATAGCTGAATAGAGACAAAATAAAATGCAGACTGGGCTATAGTATGAAAAGTGTTTCTGAATAAATAGAAGAATTTGTTAACATCAAATATAAATTTAAATGCTAGGAAGTCTTTTCTGAAGGTATTTTTCTGGAGTGCCGCCTTGCACAGTATGAAACCTGAATGATGAACAGTTCGGGCAAGAAGAGAATAAAAGCTTTAGGCATGTGGTGCTACAGAACGATGCTAAAGATTATATGGGTAGATCACATAACTAATGGAAAAATACTGAATCAAACTGAGAGAAAAGAAATTTATTGAAAGAAAAGAATTTTTTGACTAAAAAAAGGAATCGGTTGATAGAACACATTCTGTGGAATCAAGGAATTGTCAGTTTTTACAAGAGAGTGAGTGAGTGAGAGAGGGGTGTGTGTGTGTGTGTGTGTGTGTGTGTGTGTGTGTGTGTGTGTGTGTGTGTGTGTGTGCGCGCGCGCGCGCGCGCATGCGTACAAACATGCCCCTGTGGAGTGGCAGGGGATTATAGAGCAAGGCCAAGCCTCGAATGCAGTAAGCAGGTACAAGAGGATGTAGGCTGCAGTAGTCATGCAAAAATGAAGAGGCTTGCATAGGATAGATTGGTGCAGAGACCTGGATCAAACCAGTTTTCACGCTAAAAAACACAACAACAACAGTGTGGTACTAAACCCCAAAATATTACCTGTATCCAGAATATTCAACTGGCCACCAAAGTCCACAGTGTATGAAACAAAAACCTTGCGGATCACCTACTTTCACATATCTAACTGTTCACTGCTGAAAAATTCTGTTATGCAGGTAATACTTCATGACAGTTGTTCTTTGACAGGTATGATACATTACTTCTTATATATAAATAAAAATTACTCACAGAAATTGTGAACAGTATTTTAAAACCACAACACTGAAGTACATTTTGCAATCAGTATCATTTTTCTTCATTGTTCCATAAAAACTTATGTTCTACAAGATCACACCTCAAATCATAATTTTTGTCAAATGACTTACCGTGTCTGGAAGAAGTGATACAGATAAATGTAAATCAATCTTGCCACGAAACTGTGTTGATGTTACTACATTTACTGGACTGCTTTTTGTTGCTGCAGTCTGTGTGCCCTTTCGAGCTTTCTTTGATTGGTGAGGATATGGAGTGGATGATGTCTTTGGACCCTTCACAGATACTGTTGTCTCACTGACACTGGCCTCCACGTGTTCTTTCCTTCTCTTTAAATTCTGCTGCTGAGTGGACCCTGTCTGCATCTTGCCATGATGGGCTGCCTGCAACAGATATAATGTTTGAGTATGCTACACTAAAAAGTAATATAATCTTTAGCCTTGAACATCACACCACATGTTTTAGGCTAAATACATAAAATTAAGTTGTGACTTTCAGGTAGAAGTAACTGCTACAAAATGCGGATGCTCAAATCACAGCTTCTTCAACAACTGTCCACTCAAAAATACAGGTACTGTCTGAATGACAAGGTCCACAGTTGAACATCTGTCACACAATCAATTTGCAAGCTGCAAGAGGACTCACAAGATCACCCACCTTGTTGGCAAAGAGTCATATTGCTTTTAAACTGATTGTAGGGTGAACAAATTCAAAAAAATTAAAATCTGTCCCTTGTCATTCCAATTACAATGTTGATAAGCTACAGAAATACCTTGATTTCTATAGTGTTTGTAACCAAGGCGAACAAACAGTACAAGTAGCAAGTAACAACTGTATGTTTATTGAGTTTAATAAACAGAGTATAAGAACAAAGTTTCTTGGATTTGAGTTTGCGCTACTTGGTTCAGCTTGCATGTAAATCTCTGACATTGCACTGGAATGTTCTCACATAGACAAAGTCCATGAAGCTAGAGTCGGCGGTGAGCAGTAACTTGCGTGAAGACAATGATCTCCAGTTGGACATGATTGGCAGTGACCAGCATGTTGCATGATGATAGACAAAAGTCCGCGAGGCTGTGGCTGTCAGTGAGTGGCAGGATGCTCGAGGGTGGGTGAAGTCTGAGAGGCAACGATGCATTTGGCGATGGTTTGGCTGTTTGGATGCTGGAGTGAGATATTCCTCATTCAGCACAGCAATGCAAATTCTGATTCATGGGCAGCTAGGTGTGGCCAGCGTAAGCCTGCAGGATGAAAGGATTGTACAGCAACCAACCTAAATAACCAACCTGTGGAAGGATACTGGCATGGGGTACTGCAGGCACGTGATTCTCAGAAGTGAGGTAGTGTCATGATGATAGCACTGTTTGCAGACATGCTTACGCCTCTAGCAGCAAGCTATGGCTCTGTGGCAGTTGCTCAAAGTTTGGCTGAAAAAGCGGGATGGAGTTCCAGCATCCTGTGGTGCACAACTGTATGATTGATGGCTATGTTTCTGGCAGTAGCCAGCAGACACAGCATCCCTCAGCCCCAAGGGGAGACGATGTGGCGTCCGAAGGGAGGAGGCGGCCCTTGGTTGGTGCACAGTCCACGGATCGGGTACTTGTGAAGGTAGAGGCCTGGGCCCTGGGAGTGTTCATCAAAGGCGGTTGGCTCTGATGCCCCAGTGACTGATGGGTCTGGCTCACAGATGTGTAGTGTTGTCATCTGGAAAGGCTGACCTGGTTGCCAAGGGCAGTGATGGAAATGTGGTGTCATTGTCACAGAAGGTCAATCTGGCCACCAAAGGTGGCGATGGAGGCAGGACCTGGCATTGTCTGGGTGTGAATCGAGGTTTCAAGGAGTTCATAACCACCGCCCCAGGAAAGTCTAGCTGTTAGCCCATGTAGAGTTGCAGATGAGGAACAGCTGAAGCCCTATGTAACACAAAACGACCCTGTGGCCACACGTGGTACCATGGCATGGAAAACAGCAAAGTGTGCCCTGACTTGGCATATGGAAATTAAAGTTTGAAGGAAGGTAGGTAGCCCCGTGCCATGAATGTGGCTCTTAGGCTGCAGAGCACTGCTGAAGTACCTTCACCCTATCAGCATCAGAGGTCCCTGAGAAATGTTCAGTGGCGGGAGTCTAGGAGCACTGAAAGCGCCACATAAAATGCATCCTGAAGGGAGTCATGGAAGAGTGGTGAAGGCTCCAGAGATGTTGGCAGAGTGTCGGGTTAGTACAGCAGTGGTGGCAGGGATGGTGGCAGCAGTGCCAGTACCTGTGGCAGAGGTGTGTTTATAAATGTTAAATGTGAACAGGGGGTCAGTAAGCAGTGTGAAGGATGCTGCTGATTGTGGATTGTGTAGACGAGTACTGAGAATTTGAACAGTAGGACGAATGGGCATTGAGGAAGACACTACAGAATGTTTATAGTGCACAGGAGCACAAAAAATGTTGTAATAGGCACTGAGTTGGTCCCATAAGTGGACAGAGTAGCAAGTTCTGCACCGAGGTTACAGAACTGAAGAGTGCAAAGGATATAAACACCAGAGTAAGCAAGGTGAAACACTCATTATTGAGCAGCGTCTTGAGTTGCACAGGCCTCAAAGTATTATTCCAACAGTGTGAGGAAGGCAGGCCTTGGCTCAAACTCTTCACTGAATTCCTGAAGTAACAGTGGCTGTGTCATTGACATCTGTGGGAAGGTAGTGCCTGGGCAGGTTAACTTCTATAAGAAAAGCTTGGAGTAATGTTGCAGCTGCTGTAAGCAAACCAGGAGCTGCACTAAGACATCTGAGGGCTGTGATGCCATACTCATCTGTGTGATTAGTGGCTGTGTCACAGGCAATAGCAGGGAACACAGCAGTTTCCCAATTACAAAAAGCCATTCAAAACCGAACAAATTATGGTTCATCATAGAAAACTGCTCTGGTAAATTACATGAAATTTTTTCAGTTTAACTGAATCTAGTCATCATTTAAATTAGTGTACAGTGTTTTTTGAAGACAACAGTTAAAGAATGAAGATTGAATAAAATAATAGTCTTTCTCTCACACTTTTAGTTAATAATTTAGGAGCTATGCGGTTCTTCTCTCTGGTATTCTGTAATAATATTCCAAGTCATCAAAAATGAAATTGATGAATTTCTATAAGTAATGCATCATTTGCTTGCTTTTATTTTTAATCATAATATAAGAACCAGTTTCTATTTTTCCACGATGAATTTCCTATTTTCTTTAATTGTTTCCGTCTCAGACATTCCCTCCATATTTCTGAGTGCATAATTAGCAACAAAACCACCAGTAATAACTGAAATCCATGGAGGCAACCACCAAGTGACCTATATGTGATAGAAAACACATTTCTGCAGTATTTATGCAGATAGTATGCTGCTTATGATGCAACAGTTAAGAAGCATAAATAAAATAAATGTACCTTCTGTGCCAACTTGCTGATATATTGTCTGCAGTTTCTGTATCAGGTTCTTTGGTCAAAATTTTTTTAACAGTTTTCCTGAAGTTTCGTCAGCATGAGTGGCTGTCATTGTCGAAGGTTCACCCTCCATTTCTGGTGATGAACTTGAGTCAGAGATTATATGTGCCTGTCACATCTGAAGGTTTTTCCCTGGTCATTACCACTGTGGTTGGCAATGTTGCGATGTGAATATCATACCTCTGACACTAACCAGCTCAGTACTACGCAGGGTACTGGTTAACGGGTTGTTGCACTATCCCAGCAAGCCTCACGACCAGTTCTGATCCTTGGGCTGCCAGAAACTCCACTATATCCTATCAACTGCACGAATAATTTTACACTTAGCTGCTGCACTAACAACTCTGGGACAATGATGTAGCGGATAGTTAAACTTAGCCAGTAATTTTCATCAGACTCTGGCTAAGGCACAAATATACAGTATATGATGAATATGTTTTTAAAATATTAGCCTTACATTTCCATATATTTGGTCAATAAAGATGAAGAACAACATTTCTTCTAATTCATGAGTAATTCAGTTAGGTTCAACGTAATGAGGAGCTAATAATGATGTCCTTATATGTGCATTTTCTGCATCTGTATATTAGTGTTGTTATACTACTTCATGCTGGATTCATTGTGTTCCAACCCCCCACATCTAGTGATGTCACTGTCAATGGGCTGTTAAATCCTAATCATCCTTCTTTTCTTCTAAGAAATGTGTGTCTTGTGTAAAGCTGATGACTATGCAAGATTACTTGATTGCAGAAAGACCAAAGCAGTTAACATCTCACAATAAGCTGAAATGCGAATTCTGTCATCAGATGGTCTTCAAAAGTAATGAACACCTAGGAATGTTGCCACTATTCAACTAGTCAGCTTCAAAGGTGAGTGATAAAGTAATCAAATATTAGTAGTGCCAAAAAGCCACTAAAACTCAGCTCTGCCCAGGGACGAATGAATCTCGTCATGTTTCACACAATATTTCAAATGCTACACTCTAAATCATAATTTTCCACACAATCTTCAAATACAGAACTCTTTACAGCAATTGCAAAAATAGTAGAGCTAACATGGGATTCAGTATTTTGAAATTTTTAACAGCTTTGAAATCAGCATGACATTGCCATACATGGGAACATAGCTAGGCTTATCAGTGAAAACATCAAGATAAGTAGAACACAGATTTTTATATTTAATAGACAGCCAACCACTGACACAGAAGTAAATTGCTCAATGGATGGTATTATTTACAATTACAGATTTTTTTGCAACATCAGAGTTATATGTGGAAAAGTGTTACTAGATTTTTTAAAAAAAGTAAGCAATTACTAGTAAGAACAGACAGAATTTCAACATGGTACGGAAGCTGACAGCCAACTTTTAATTCAAATGTTGTACTATGATATCTACAAAAATAATCAATTTTCGAAAATATTCAGTAATTGGATACATAAAAAAATCTTGTTACCATATGGTGGCATGAGAAAATGCACCCAAAAATATTGAAATTTGCAAGGTTTCGAAGTCAGTGGCTCCTTCTTCTGACGGGATGGTTGAAGGGGAAGGAAGAAGGGTGAAGAAAAATGACTGACGAGGTTTAGGAAATGAGGAGAGTTTGGAGAAGTCACCCGGAATTTCAGGTCAGGGGAGACTTACTGGATGGATGAGAAGGAAACATTGATTGTTGGGGAATGCACCAGATGAAATTTGAAAACCTGAGAGCTTAAAAGTGGATGAGAGGGTAATACAAAAGAAAGAGATTAGTGACGAAACATCATGCAGGAGTTAATAAGAGTGGAAAGCTAAGTGCATTGTATGTGATAGAGGAGGGGAGCAAGGAAAAATATACAGATGAGAAAATAAAATACATAGAAAACTAAAAGGGAATATGGAAAGGAATGGTTACTCAGAAGAAATGCTGAGAGCAAAGAAAATCCTATCACATATTACATTCGATCCTTTCGAAAATGTGCTTTTGCACTATCAAAACTAAGGTCCTACACTCTGTCTCTCAAAACCTGCTTGTCACTGGGAGTTATCTCCAAAGGCCTAACATTGGAAGTCCCTGTTTCTGGATTTAATCCTTATTTACACCAATCCCTTTTACAACTTCACTTACCTGGCTAACCTGTGACCTATATGCCTCACCTGCCAATTTTCACTCCACCAGACTTCTATCCTCCTACAAAATCCTGCAGTTCCCTTGGATGGTATCATCCACCTGGTCAACTTCAAACTGCAACAACATGCCAAACTTCACCTCAAAAATCTGTCCCACCTTCTCCTGAACTACCTCAACAATGGTATTTCCCTTCTTGTCCCTCTCCAGCTCCCTAAACAGCCACACCATCAACCACCACTGCTCTCCTACAAAGCGATCTATCAAAAGACACAGTCACAACAGTACGGTATCCTCAACCTCTCATCTAAGGCACTCTCCCCTCCTGAATTATCTACATTATACAAGCGTCTCACTTTCAGCCCTAAACCTACATTTAATTATGTTGCTTTGATGAAGGACCTACTTCCCTTCATACGCAATGTCAACTGGAAATATCACTCAGCAACCCAATCCCAAAACCTTTGCAACAGCAATCCCTAAACCTTTCCAACAGCAAACCTGACACTGAACCCTGCCTTGAACCCATTATTCCAATTGGATCCACCACAACCTCAAAATCATGCCTTACAAGCCTTCCAAGAATTCTGAACATCCAGCACTGCTTCACAATCCTTCCTTAGGTCCCTACAATACGACCGTAACTTGTTCTCTGCTGAACTCCAGGCTCTTCATTTCCTAAAAACTGATGAGTCCATCATTATCCTCCAAGCGGGCAAGGGATCTACTAATGTGGAACTTAACTGACAGGACTATTTAAGCAAGAGTCTATGCCATCTGTCCGACACCTCTATGTACAGCATCTGGCCATCAAGATCCCATCCATTTAACAAAAACTGACCTACAGTCCCTCCTTAAAAACTCAGTTCCTCACAAGGATTAATACCTCAATCCACAGAACTTCTTATCCCACCCTTTCTCCTAAGATCCACAAATACAATCACCCTCGTTTCCCATAGTTGCTAGATTCAAAGCACCCATCAAACATATACGTGCCTTAGCTGATCAACACCTCCAACCTACAGTATAATGACTTCCCTCCTACATTAAAGACACCAACCATTTTCTAGAGCATCTGAAATCTGTGCCTGTTCCCTTCCTACTACACACCTTCCTTGTCACCACTTCTGCCTCCCTCTACACCAACAACCTCTGTGTACACGGTCTGTCTAGTGCTGAACATTTGCTCAAGCAGCTCCCACCTGACCCCAGACTTATGACACCTCGTCCTTCCTGTTCTTCATTAGTTACTTTTTTCTTGCTAACAACAACTAATTTACCTTTGAGGGGCAGACATACAAACAGTTCAGAGACAGTGCCATACAAAACAAGGATGACTCCTCCCAAAGCCAAACTTTTCATGGCTTGCTTGAAGGGTGCTTTCATGGGATCCACAAGGCTTCAACCCCTCCTTTGGGTTAAGTACGTTGGTGATACCTTTGCCATATGGACTCATGGTGAGGCTAACCAGTTAAAATTCTTAGAATCTCTAAAGACATTCTGCCAGTTAAATTTCACATGGTCCTATTCCAAACCTCTGCTACTTTTTTTTATGTTGACCTCATCCTCACCGAGTGTCAGCTACACACTTCTGTTCACTTTAAACTTACTAACAAACAACAGTACTTACATTCTGACAGTCGCCATCCTTTCCATGTCAAAGTTCCCTCGCATATATGACTCAGTAGAGGTAGCATTTTGTATTGGAAAAGGTAGAGTAACTTTGATTTTCAGGTATGTTCTATGTATTACCCCTCTTGTGAAAAATGTAACTTTTAGACCTTCTCCCCACTCTGTGTTAGCAGGCCGAAGTGGCCGTGCGGTTAAAGGCGCTGCAGCCTGGAACCGCAAGACCGCTACGTTCGCAGGTTCGAATCCTGCCTCGGGCATGGATGTTTGTGATGTCCTTAGGTTAGTTAGGTTTAACTAGTTCTAAGTTCTAGGGGACTAATGACCTCAGCAGTTGAGTCCCATAGTGCTCAGAGCCATTTGAACCATTTTTGAACCACTCTGTGTTATCTGCCATTTTCAAAAAATCACCATGCAGTGACTCTTTTTACATATTCTCCGCAATAAATTGCTTCCACTGTATTCTATGATAAAATGTGCCATTATCAATTTAAAAAGGCATTAAATTTATTGTAAGTTTCATATATGATAGGTTGGAAAATTTGGAAGAGCTACTGAGATATAAGCCAGTGAAAACCTGCAAAAATCTCAAGCAATCGTGAAAAGTCAGATATGTCAGTGGTTTCACCTTAATAACTTTCATTCAGTGCAATTTTTGCACAATACATAATAACCAGTGTCATACAGAATTTATTTTCCCTGAAGATTCATAGAAAATATCTGTACTTACTTCATACACATGTCGAGAAATATTACATTAACAATTTTAGTGAAAGTGAACTCGAAACTGAAAATACCATCCTCAGTCAAAATAGTATTCCTGAATGTAATATCTTTATGCCATCACATATGCAATACATACATATAGTTCAGGAGAGTCACGTAATTTCAGGAGAGTAAGTATTTTTGAGAAAGAAAAACACAAGTTTTATACACTTTCACATGTACTTATATTTCAACAAAATTGAGTTTGAAAATAGATCTTAAATTTTATTTTAGTAATATATACAAAATTTTATGTTAAAAATTCATCAATTTCAGTTGAGTTGGCTCAGATGTGGTTCATGTGTACAATTCATCAGTTAGACCAATAGGCTTCACTATATAACTTGTCTTCTACATTGTCAAATTCCACCTCTGATGCATTATTCCATGGTTCGAATCCATGACAAACACATACAATGTAGCATTGAGGCCTCAAGTCATTTGCTGCAGTGCCTGTGAAGCTGGTACACTATGTGATCAAAAGCATCGGGACACCTGGCTGACAATGACTTACAAGTTCATGACGCCCTCCATCGGTAATGTTGGAATTCAATATGGTCTTGGCCCACCCTTAAGCCTTGATGACAGCTTCCACTCTCACAGCCATACGTTCAATCAGTAGTTGGAAGGTTTCTTGGGGAATGGCAACCCATTCTTCACAGAGTGCTGCACTGAGGGGAGGTATTGATGTCAGTTGGTGAGGCCTGGCACAAAGTCGGCATTCCAAAACATCCCAAAGGTGTTCTATGGGATTCAGGCCAGTCCATTACAGGGATGTTATTGTAGTGTAACCACTCTGCCACAGGTTGTGAATTATGAATAGGTGCTCAATCGAGTTGAATAGGGGTGCAAGCCCCCTCCATGAAAAACATGACCAAACCATAATGCCACCACCTCTGAACTTTACTGTTGGCAATACACACATTGGCAGATGACGTTCATCGGGCATTCGCCATACCCACACCATGCCATTGGATCACCACATTGTGTACCATGATTAGTCACTCCACATAACATTTTTACACTGTTCAATCGTCCAATGTTTACCCTCCTTACACCAAGTGAGGCATTGTTTGGCATTTACCGGCATGATGTGTGGCTTATGAGCAGCCACTCGACCATGAAATCCAGGTTTTCTCACTTCCCGCCTTACTGTCATAATACTTGCAGTGGATCCTGATGCAGTTTGGAATTCCTGTGGGATGGTCTGGATAGATGTCTCCCTATAACACATTACGACCCTCTTCAACTGTCGGCTGTCTCTGTCAGTCAACACACGAGGTCAGCCTGTACGGTTTTGTGCTGTACCTGTCCCTTCACGTTTCCACTTCACTATCACATCGGAAACAGTGGACCTAGGGATACTTAGGAGCGTGGGAATCTCACATACAGACGTATGTTTGAGTGACACCCTATCACCTGACCATGTTTGAAGCCCGTGAGTTCCGTGGAGTGCCCCATTCTGCTCTCTCATGATGTCTAATGACTACTGAGGTCACTGATATGGAGTACCTGGCAGTAGATGGCAGCACAATGCGCTTAATATGAAAAACGTATGTTTTTGAAGGTATCCAGATACTTTTGATCACATAGTGTAATTTATTCATTGTCACTGGCACCAGACCACAAATGTCCTTCTTCCCCACTTGAGGGCATTTCTTTTCATATCCCAGCCATGTTTGAACTTGTCAATAAGTCTTATATGCATGATATTGAACTGCACCCCAGCCAAATCTTCTATCTCCTGCTTGGTGACCATTTCTGCTTGCTGAAATTTCTTCTGAAGCAATGAGATGAAGCGGGATTTTTTTTTTCTCCCATTCAATAACAATTTATCATTTGGCATTTGAGGAAATATATCACCATCAAAGAGAGCTTCTGCACAAGATTGTAGCCTGAAACAATGAGCTCTTTTGGTGCTGTTATTAGTTTCCTCTGTTGGGTACCCATCGAAGACAACCACAGGATTTTGACCACGATGTCATCGTATTCAGGTCACAAATCTTTTAAAAATATCAGGAAAACATTAGCTCGGACTCCAGCCATCATCTGTCACATCACTTTTGCTCCTTCCCATTTCTGCGTCACTTGGTAAAGGCATGAAGGCAGAGTACAATGTGGACCTTGTCCCTTCCTCAGAAAAAAAAGTGACAATGGAAAGTGAGGAAGTTTGATTCAAAATATTTTCTCAAGTCATCATCACACAGCTTAGAGGTATCATGCTGTAGAAAAGCATGAGAGGATCAGGAGCTACTTTTCATTTCTTTGTGTTTATACAATTGGCAGTGATCTTTGAAATTCAAAGATCTAAGGGATGGTCCATGTGTAGATTGGAGAGCCTCTCTGGAGGTAAGCTGCTGTCACCTTGTCATTATTATGTCTCATGTGACATGAAGACTGAACCTGGAATTCATTCATGCTATTTCGATAATCAGAATATGTTGAAAGTTAACACTTTGCACTCAAATCAGGTAGTCTATTTACACCTCTCCCTTTCATGAACAACATTTGACCTTCACTTAGACCTTCAGCACAGATAAAGCACACAGATACTACAATACAGCACGAACATACACTCTCAGCAGTCAAACAGTAGCTGACAGAAACTTTGCAGAACTCCAAGGACTGTCCAGTGGAAGGGGCAACGCTGGAGAGAGGAAGGGTGAGGAAAGACGGGGAAGTCAGGTCAACAATGGGCCATCAATGAAAATTAAAATATCTACTTTTAAAATTCCACCACCATGGACTCTTGCTCCTTCCATCTGTGCCAATATAGAAAAGTTTCCTTATCCCTAGACAGAACCCAGTCCCATATACTGTTCCTGCCTTGTTTCTTGGCTCATGGAATCCCCCCAAATGGCCTTACCATCAAATTACCTGTCTCCGGCTGCCACCCCTCCTTCCACAATGATCTCCATCAGTTCAGATTCCGCCAATCCTTAGCCCTCACCAACATAGCCCTGTAAAACCATATTAACCAGGCCCCAAACCTCCTTGCAATACCTTCTCTCCTGCTATGCAATCCCAAATTCCTGGATCTATAACACACACTGAAACTTTGGCTCTCCAGGAATTAGAGCAACACGTACACCACCACCTCAAAAAACTCTCCAACCTGCTCACTTCCTACTCCCACATTGGAATACCACTGTCCACCACCTCCACAACAACCTCCAAACCTCCCCCACGTACCCTCATAGCTGACAAACCCCATCTTGCAGACCTATTACATTTACATTTACCCCAACCTCCAAAACTCCCTCTCACCACTACACAGAAACCAGAACCTAAACAGACCTGAAGCACAATCATGAACCTTTCCTCTAGAAGCCTTAGCCCCACAGAAATATCAGTCCTTTCCAAAAGCCTCACCTTTTGCCCCACCCCTAAATTTAATCATGTTGGAATTTAACAAAGACCTTCCCTCCTCCTCCCAGTACCTAATATGGAAACACTTTTTTGCCACCAGTGCGACCGATCAAACCCAACCAAAGACCACTGTTGAACTGAGTCAGGCAGGCCTGACTCAATTCACTCATTCGTCTAACTGTGGTCCACCTCCACTGCCCCCAAACCATCCCCTGTTAACTTTCCAGAATTCCTTAGCCTCGAACCTTGCCTCACCACAATCCCCCCAAATCCCTTGACATGCAAACTAGCCTTACATACACAGAAAGCTCCACAAGCCACCATCTAAAAACTGGTCCTGACCTTATAATCTTAGCTGCTGACAGAGAGTCCACCACTGTTGTTTTGAACCGCAAGGGTTACCAGGCAGAAGGACTCTGCCAGCTGTCAGATTCATCCATCTACAAACACTGCCACAGTGACCCCATTTCCGAAATCCAGCAGGATCTCCAATTTCTCCGCAAATCCTTAGGCCCATACCAGAACCTCTTCCCAGAGTCCATCTTTCTCATCACCCCTACCACTCCACGCACTCCTATCCTCTACATACTTCCTACAGTCCATAAACCCAACCACCCAGGACACCCCATTGTGGCTGGTTACCGTATCCACACTGAAAGAATCTCTGCTCTCATAGCCCAGTACCTTAATCCTATTACCTGCACCTATCCTCCTACACAAAAGACACCAACCATTTTCTCCACCTACTCTCCACAGTTCCTGTTCCTTTACCACATGGTACACTGCTTGTCACTATTGATGCCACCTCCCTTTACACGAACATCCCTAATGCGTATCACCTTACTGCTATTAAACACTAACTTTCCCAACACCCGATGGATTCCAAACCAACCACCACCTCCTTCCTTGTTGCCACAATCAACTATATCCTCACCCACAATTACTTCTCCTTTGAAGCCATTACCTACAAACAAACCCGGGGTACAGCTATGAGCACCCGCATGGCACCACCCTGTACCAACAACCTATTCATGGGCCATCTAGAGGAACCCTTTCTAAACACCCAAAATCCCAAATCCCTCACCTGGTTCAGATTCACTGACGACATCTTAGTGATCTGGATGAAGGGTGTGGATGAAGGGTGAGGACACCCTATCCATTTTCCTCCAGAACTTCAACACCTTCTCCCCCATTCGCTTCACTGGCTCTACTCAACCCATCAAGCCATCTTCCTTGATGTTGACCTCCACCTCAAAGTTGGCTAAATCAGTACCTCTGTCCATGTCAAACCTACCAAACACCAGCAATACCTCCACTTTGACAGCTGCCACCCACTCCTTATCATGAAGTCCCTTTCATACAGTCTAGCCCTCATGGCTATCGCTCTCTGTATTGGCGAGCGGTCTGTCTCGAAATATACAGAGGGTCTCACTGAGGCCTTTACAGATCATAATTATCCTCCTAACCTTGTACAAAACAGATTTCCCTTGCCTTAGCCTACAGTCACCCAACACCTCTCGAAGTTCCATCGTCCAGCGACAGAGGCGCATTCCCCTTGTGAATCAGTACCACCCAGGACTGGAACAGCTGAATTACATTCTCCACCAGTATTTCGACTACCTCTTGTCATTCCATGAAATGAGAAAAGTTCTACCTACTATCCTTCCCATCCCTCCCACAGTGGTGTTCCGCCACCCAATGAACCAGATCTATATTCTTTAGTGATGAGATCCAAAATGCCTTTTGCAGAAAATTTCCGAGATTGGGTTTATGAAGAGGTTTTACCATCAATTAGGAAACACTGTGAATATAAAATGAAAGAGAGAATAACTCACTTGAAAAATTTAAATAAAATCAAAGATGAAAGTATAGAATGTTTCAGAGAAGTAATTTGTGACGCAGTTGGAATAATAAACGAAAGAAATGAAGATATATCCTTGTCCATCACTACACAACTCCTCTCCTTGCCTCATGGCTCATAACCCTGTAATAGACCTAGATGCAACACCTGCCCCATACATCCTCCCACCACCACAGCTTTGTATATCAGTAGCTGTTCTGAATTTTCCAACATGTTATATATGGAATTTGTGGGAAATTTAACACTCTTTAAAACTGATAATGGTAGATTTTTGCCTAGAATGCATAGAAGACGAGATACTGAGGAAAAATTGAAAAATGTGCCATTTCTTTGTGTTTTTTTCATTATGGTGGGTAAAGCACAAGAGGGAGAAGGTCTCAAACTTGGACTTTTCACGAGAGGGGTAATAAATACAGTGTATCGGAAAATCAAAATTATTCCACCTTTTGCAGCACAACCCCTTTTCAGGGCTACTTCTACTGGGCTAACAGCCTTGGCATTCAAGGCAAATGTACCAGTTCAGATGCAGAGTACTTACAGCAATACACCACCATTCTCACCTCAGCCTTCATTGGACAGAATTATTCCACCAGCCTAATTCAAAGGCGGATTTCCTGGACTATTACATCCAATCTTTGTACTGCCGATCCTTACAAAAAAAAAACTCAGTTCTACACTTCTTGCCACCTAGTGTTATCTTGGTCTTGAATGTATTAATCAGCTACTTCAACAAGGCTACGACGTCCCAAAATTGTGCCCTGAAATGAAGTCTATTCTGTCTGACATTTTGCCCACTACACCTAGAATAGCTTTTTGCTGCCCTGCCGATCTCCACAATATCCATGTCAGACCTTGTGCTTCTTCTGCACCAATTTCCATACCCAATGGCTCCTACCACTGTGACCATCCCCATTGTAAGACTGGCCCTATGCACACTCCTACCACCACTCGTATCTATATACTATCAAAGGGAGAGCCACCTGTGAAACAACATGTAATGTATCAGATGTTACGTAAACACTATTCAGCCTTTTACAATGGTATGACTAGTGCCAAGTAATCAATTTGGATAAATGGACATAAGCAGAAGGTGTATAGTGGCCATACACAATATCCTGTTGCAGAACATGCTCTACAACATGACAGTCATGACCTCGGTGCCACATTTGGATTCTTTCCCTGGGCCCCAGCTTCGCCGAACTCTGCAGGTGGGAAGTGGTGATACAACATATCCTTGGTTCTCACCACCCACCTGGCCTCACTTTACATTATTTTTTTCGGCCTCAGCATTTCTTCTCAGTAACTATTCCTCCTTTCATTTCCTTTTAGTTTTCTATAGCTTTTATTTCTGACCTGTCTATCTTTCCCGGCCACCCTCCACTATCACATTCAATGTACTTAGCTTTCCATGCTTATTAACTCATGCACGACGTTTTGTCAGTAATCTCTGTCTTGCATATTACCCTATCTTCCACCCTTATTATTGGTTATAAATTGTATACTGAAGGTGAAAAAGCTGCAAACAGGTACGAATTTAAGGAGATGGGAGCTGGATAAACTGAAAGAACAAAGGGTTGTAGAGAGTTTCAGAGGGAGCATTTGGGAATAATTGACAATAACATGGGAAAGGAACACAGTAGAAGAAGAATGAGTAGCTTTGAGAGATGAAATAGCTAACGTAGGAGAGGATCATGTACATAAAAAGGCGAGGGCTAGTAGAGGTCTGTGGGTAACACAACAGATACTGAACTTAATTGATGAAAGGAGAACATACAAAACTGCAAAATGGATAGGCAGGAACGGTTAGGGAACAAATGTAAGGATTTAGAATCATATATCACTAGGTGAAGGATAGATGCCACTTACAGGCAAACGAAAGAGAGCTTTGTAGAAAAGAGAACCTCATATATGAATATCAAGAGCTCAGATGGAAAAGCAATCCTAAGCAAAGAAGGAAAAGCTGAAAGGCAGAAGGAGTATATAGAGAATCTATTTAAGGGAGATACAATATTATAGAAATGGAAGAAGACATAGATGAAGATGAGATGGGGGATAAGATACTGCGTGAAGAATTGGACAGTGCACCAAAATACTTAAGTCAAAACAAGATCCCAGGAGCAGACAATATTCTGTTAGAACTTGTAATAGCTTTGGGAGAGCCAGCCATGACAAAACTCTTTCATCTCATGAGCAAGATGTGTGAGACAGGTGAAATACCTTCAGACTTCAAGAAGAATTCCAATCTAAAGAAAGCAGGTGCTGACAGGTTTTGAGTATTACTGCAGTATCAGTTTAACAAGTCATCATTGCAAAATCCCAACACGAATTCTTTACAGAAGAATGAAAAAATTGGTATAAGCCAACCTGAGGGAAGATCTTTTATTTATTTATTTATTTCATGTTCCGTAGATCCAGTTAGTGGGTCCATCACAAGGACATGGAACATGTCAAATTGTACAGGTTTCAATTTAAACTTACAATAAATGCAAGGGGAATTCAATGCCAAATTGTACGTAGTTTACGTAAGACATACTATAAATACAGTAATAGATACAATGTCAGCTAGATAACATAACAACCATTTAACAGAAAACGGAGTTTCAAATAAAGGTTACAGATAAGAGCACAAAGTTAAATCAGATATTAGGCCTACAAGAGTAAATACAGGTACAGCCAATTTGTTGTTACAAAAAGTGTGCTAATGCTCAAATGCACAATAAAATCAATTGAACTACTTCTAGACACAATAAGTTTAGTGATGGTATACATTTTCTTTCAGATATTCATCCACAGTATAAAAAGATTTCTCTGTCAGGTAATCTTTGAGAACTTGTTTGAATTTTGGCAGTTCTGTATGAACACATTTGATATGTAGTGGTAGAGCATTGAACAGCTTAATGCTGGAGTAGTAAACTCCTTTTTGTACCAGAGTGAGACGTTTCATTTCGAAATGTAGATTGTTTTTGTTTCTGGTGTTATAGCCATGGAATTTACTGTTGTCTTGGTAGATAGAATAATTTTTGCACACAAAGGTCAGCAAGGAAAAAATATACTGTGAGGCAGTTGTTAGGATACCTATCTTCCGAAACAAGTGCCTGCAAGAATGTCTTTGATGGACCCCACACATTATTCTGATTGCTTTTTTTTTTATGGTGAAAACTTTTTTTGTAAGTTGGTTGGTTCCCCCAGAATATGATAGCATATGACATCAATGAGTGGAGGTAGCCAAAGTAGGCAACCTTAATGGTGTCAACTTCAGCCACTGAAGAAATTACCCGTAATGCAAATGTTGCCGAGCCAAGTTTTTTACATAGATGAAGAATGTGAACTGACCAATTACATTTGCTGTCTATGTAAGCACCCAGGAATTTTGTATCTTCAATTTTCTGTATTGGTTGATCTCTACATTTTATGTTAATTTCATCGAGATTACTTTGTGATGTATGGAACCTCATATGATGAGTTTTATCTGCATTGAGTGAGAGACCATTTGAGGAGAACCAATTTAAGATGTAACTAAAAACAGTATTTGTAGTTTGTTCAAGATCGTGATCTATCAAATCGTCAATTAGAATTGTGGTATCATCAGCAAACAGGGTAAATTTGGTGTTTGTCTCAGAACAAAGAGGAAGATCATTAATAAAGATGACGAAAAGCAGTGGGCCCAAAACGGAGCCTTGAGGCACACCACACGTTATCGTGCCCCATTCAGACCAGTTTGGATTCCAGAGAGGTGTAGGAATATGTGAGGCAATACTGACTCTATGACTTCTCACAAAGATAGGTTCATGAAAGGCAAATCTATGTTTACAACATTTGTAGACTTAAAGAAGGCTCTTGACAATGTTGATTGGAAAAATTTCCCTCAAATTCTAAAGGTGGCAAGTGTAAAATACATGGAGCGAAAGTCAATTTACAATTTGTACAGAAATCAGATGGCAACTACAAGAGTTGACAGGCATGAAGGAGAAGCAGTGGTTGAGAAGGGAGTGAGGCTGGGTTGTAGCCTATTCCTGATGTCATTCAATCTGTACACTGAACAAGCAGTAAAGGAAACAACAGAAAAATTTGGAGTAGGAACTGAAGTCCAGGGAGAAAGAATAAAGACTTTGAGATTTTGCCGATGACATTGTAATTCTGTCGGAGAAAGCAAATGACTTAGAAGAACAGCTGAATGGAGTGGACAGTCTCTTGAAGGAAGGATATAACATGAAAATCAACAAAAGCAAAATGGAGATAATGGAATGTAGCTGAATTAAATTGGATGATGCTGAGGGAATTAGATTAGGAAATGAGACAGTTAAAGTAGTAGATGAGTTCTGATATTTGGGCAGCAAAGTAACTGATGATGGCTGAAGTAGAGGCTGGCAATGGCAAAAACAGTGTTTCTGAACAAGAGAAATTTGTTAACATTGAGTATAGATTTAACTGTCAGGAAATCTTTTCTGAAAGTATTTGCATGGAGTGTAACCATGTATGGAAGAGAAATATGGACACTGAACAGCTTAGACAAGACAAGAACAGAACCTTTCAAAATGTAGTGCTACAGACAAAAGATGAAGATTAGATGGG
Source organism: Schistocerca serialis cubense (assembly GCF_023864345.2). Classification (NCBI taxonomy): domain Eukaryota; kingdom Metazoa; phylum Arthropoda; class Insecta; order Orthoptera; family Acrididae; genus Schistocerca; species Schistocerca serialis. The sequence continues at coordinate 333,385,691 of NC_064643.1, read as the reverse complement.
TTGATCATGTAACTACCAAAGTGGTACTGAAAAGAACTGGGGGGAGAAAAAACTAATTGTGGCACAACCTGACTAGAAGAAGGTATCGGTTGGTAGAATGCATTATGAGACATCAAGAGATCACCAATTTATTACTGGACAGAAGCATGTGGGGTAAAAATCGCAGAGGGAGAATAAAAGATTAATACATTAAGCAGATTCAGAAGGATCAGTTCGCAGTAGTTACTCATAGGTAAGAGGCTTGCACAGGGTGGAGTAGCATGGAGAACTGCATCAAACCAGCCTTCGGACTGAAGACCACAACAATACCACCAACCCATTGCCCACTAGATAAACGGCCACCATTAAACTGTGGCTGAGAGCAAAATAGACCACCCTGTGGCATAACATGCAGCTGAAATTAACATGCTTGATTTCAATGGCTGCTTCAACACCTGAGCCATCTGGATCCTCCCCTCCATCAAGAATTGTACTACACAGATGGGAGTTATCCTCACAACACGTTCTCCACTCCTTACATTATCCTGGCCCCAACATACAGTAACTTACTGTTCCCATCCCACACCCCCACCTAACCGTTTCCATCTCACCCCTCCCAACATCCCATCACCTCCTCCCTATTCCTGTCTCACACCCTCTTTGTGCGCTGTCCTCAGCCAATGCACCTGCACATCTGTTCCCTTCCCCACTCCTCTCGTGTTTGCTACCCATCTGCCCCCCTCCCTTTCAATGTCCCACAGCCTCCCCATGCTGTGCCCAGTGGCAGTCTAGTCTCTGTGTGTTCCACCAGCCAAAGCTCTTCTATTTCCCCACCCATATCATATCCCTTCCCCTCCCCTGTCCTCTTCAGATGGCAGATTCCATTCTATGTGACAGTTGCATTCCAGTCCAAGCTGGCAGAGATGGTGGTGATGTGTGCATGAGGTGTGCTTGCTTGTGTGTGTGTGTGTGTGTGTTTCCTTTTCTGCAGAAGGCTGTGGCCAAAAGCTAATGTGTAAGTGTCTTTTCGTTGTGCCAGTCCACAACTTAACGTGTCAACTTTATGGTAAGTAACAAGCTATCTTTTCCTCATGTTGGTGATCTCATTCAAACATTAGAATAAAATAGCTAATAGGATAGCATTTCACTTTGTTTTGGGGGTTTTTACATCAATTCTTGATGTTTACCTGTTGCAGACTTTTCGATGAGAGTATAAAACTCACTTCACTTCTGAGGCCTATATAGGAATGCATACTCTGTATCAAAATTATTTTTACTTACAATATTGTGGCTGCATATTGCACAGTTCATTCTAAATTTACTTTTATCATTAAACACACTTACCATCAGGTGGTAAGTAAAGATCCCAAGGTCACCAAAGAAGCTTTACCTTATTGGAAATTCAGGAAAACAATCTAATAGGTCAGAGAACCAAATGGTGTGGAAGAAATAATAATGACCATAATAACAATGAAACAAACTTTGTTGGAACATGAGGATATGCAAATGGATGAGCACGTTCTTTGTTGGAGAGCCTCTGCAATGTTGTTCGAGTTTAGGGGGAATAACAAGTGGATTGAGACGTGATTGGGAATTTGGACTGAGGAGAAGTTTATAGTTTATTTTTTGTAAAACACAACTATTGTCTTGAATATGACACATGATAATTTTCCTTTTCTTTTACTTCAATAGTTAATGTTACTAATATCAGTTAGCACAAAAGGTGGCAGAAATTTTATTAACCACTTAGGAACAGAATACCTCTATCTCAAACACACAGAACAAAGAGAAAGCTCTACCTATTCGGAGTGAATGACTTATGCCATTGTATTGCTTCATCATGACAGACAAAATGATATTTTATTAGCGCAGAAAATAATGCAGAATGTACTCATTGTTATTATTCGCAGTGGAGAATGACAATGGAAAAGCAACATGTTTTCTCAATCTTATGGTCTCCAGAAATAATGGAGGGCACGTTTTCAATAGTTACACGAAGTCCACATGTGCTCATATTGTAAATAGTAGGTTATTGATGGATGGAGGGATGGAGATGTTTGTATGGGCATATGACAGCAAGGTCTTCAGCATCTGCACAAAAACAGATTGAGAGAAGTGTCGCTAAAACACACAATATAGCAGATGAATGTGGCTGGCTGACCGCAAGAATAAAAAAGGAGGTGCCAGCCATTCCGCAACTCACTAAAACCTCCAGCCGAAAAGTTTAGGCTTGGTCATACTCATCTCATCATCTAAAATAGAAGGCAGATCCCCACCAATATCTGCTTCTGCCCTGCATCACAGTATAAAATGCACTGTGTTAAAACATGGCGGATATAGTTGTGCACGAAATAAGCATCGCAAAGCAGGGGATCCTCTCGTCACAGTAAAAAGCTATGTGTGAGAGGGCAATGCACAATTCTAAGAGTTGTGAGGGTCACTCCATCCCTCCTGAGCAGCTGGTAGGTAGGAGCAGCACCATGGCCGGGTTGTTGACTTCACCAGCTGCAGTTTGTTGGCCATCACCACCAGCCATTCCTTGTCCCACAACTGCATGCACTTCCTGTGTAGTGCAGAAACGACAGCCTGCAAGGGAGTAGGACACTGGGCCACTCCAACTGTCATGTTAATTTCCCCGTATCCCTATATGATCTGGCACACAGCAGAATGACACCTGCTTACCCCATCACATATCAGCCAGATCAAATCCTCAGCTGGGTACAGCTTCTGTAACAATTGTAAGACACAAACAGAATCAGAGCAGATGAGAAACCGCTTGCTCCAAATATGATGAATCTGCTCCAAGACCTTCAGGACTGCGTGGAGCTCCACTGAGAAAACGGTGTATTTGTCAGGAAGGTGAATCCTGGTACATCGTCAGGCAATACTACAGAGCAGCCAAAGGAATTCCCTAATTGGCAACATCAGTGTAAACTACTGTGAAAGTGTGACCCACATCTAAAATGTTAAAAAACAGAGACTGGAATGTAAAATCTGGCGTAATATCTTTCTTAAAATTAGTCTGGGCCTCTGGAGGAGCCAAGGTGGAAATCTGCTCTAACTTCATCGTAAAACATTAGACTGGCCACACATATCTTGAAAAGGCAATCCTGTGCGTGAATTCCATAGGGCTTTATTGTTCTTTCCCTGCTAAAAAATAGCCGTGCCAATGGAAGCCGAGCAATGGTATGGTATGCAGGTGTGTACAGTGTTTTATGTGCCAGGTGCGCTGTAAGTAGCCATTGCTTGATGTGAAGTAGTGGTTCACCAGCCTCTGCAGAGAGGCTGGGTATGGGGCTTGTTCTGAATGCCCCAGTGGCCAACCAAATCCTTTTATGGTGAACCATGTTGAACATCTTTAAATAAGAGTGTCTTGCAGACCCATACATGTGCACCCATAAATAAAGCCGAGATCGCACAAATGCCCTGTAAAACCAGAGAAGACAAGTCCTGCCTACTCTCTATGTACTGTGGCTAAGATATTTTAAAATATTTAGAGCCTAAAGACACCACTGATTCAGGTCCTTAAGATGTGGTAACTATGTAAGCTTAGAGTCAAATATGAGGCCCAGAAACCTCACTGTGTCTTTAAAATTAAGAACAATGTCCCTCATCGTCAACACAGGAAAGTTTAAAATGGAACAAGAAGCGTTAAAAAGAACACACACAGACTTCTTGGTTGAAAACTTAAAACCACTCTTCTGCGACCACTCTTCCAAACGTCGAAGAGTTAGTTGCAACTGACGTGTTGTTAGTGAGGCTTGAAGAAGAGCAAAATAGAGAAGTCATCCACAAACAAAGAATACTGGACAGGTCTTTTCACTGTGGATGTACTGCTATTAACAGCTATGTCAAAGATAGTCACACTTAAAACACTACCTTGAGGGACATCATTCTCTTGCTCAAAGCAATCACACAGGGCGTCACTGATTCGCAATTGAAAATATCATGGCGAGAGGGGGGACTGAATAAAAATTGGAAGACAACCACAAAAACCCCATTTGTGAAGCTGCTTGACGATAACATGCATCCAAGTAGTATCATAGGCCTTCTTGATGTCAAAAAATATACGTAGAAGGTGCTACCAGTGCAAGAAAGCCTGTTGTATACTCACCTCCAGTAGGGCCAGATTATCAAAGGTGGAACGATACTTTCTGAACCCACACTGAAAGTGAGTAATTCTAAGACCTAGACAAGGCGGCGGTTGACCATCTGCTCCAAGGCCTTTCCCACACACCTAGTGAGGGCAACAGTATGATAACTATTTGGGCATGTACAGTCTTTCCCAGGCTTTAAAAGAGGAATTAAAACTGTTTCATGCCACAAGTCAGGAAAGTGACTCGATGCCCAAACGGCATTAAAAAGTGCGAGGAGGATATCTTTGACTCACCTTATGAGGTGCCACAGCATACTGTAATGGATTATGTCATGACCAGGGGACATGTCATGAGCCGCAGACAATGCAGAATCCAGCTCCCACATGGAAAATGAGCAGTTGTAATGTTAATCACTGGTGGACCAGAAGTCCAAACTGCTCCTCTCAGCAACTGCTCTATGGTGCTGGAAACCTGGATCCTGACTGGTGGTTGCAATCACTGTGGCAAAACAGGTCGCTATAGTCTGGGCAATGCCTCGTGAACTGGTTTGGAGAGTACCGTTTCCCATTACTACAGCCATGGGGCACCATCGTACTCTCCCAGAAATTCTCCTGATGGTCTCCCCTACAACAGAACTCTTTGTGGAATGATTAATGGTGTTCAGGAACTGCAACAACGACCTCTTCTTGCTCTCTCGAATAATTAAGCGGCATTTCGCCCTCACCACCCAAAAGGCTGCACGATTATCTATGGTTGGCTGGCACTTGAACCGATGCAGAGCTGCACGCTTAGTCCTGATTGCAGATATGCATTCGTCACTCCACCAAGGGACAGGTTGCCTCTTCAGTTGTCCGGTGGACTGTGGAATGGATGCTTCGGCAGCATGGTGGATCACTTTGGTAGTATGATCCACCCATTCCTCAACATTGACATGATGGTCAAATTGGGCTAGCTGCCTGTAAAGTGTCCAGTTCGCTCAACTGAGCACCCAACGCGGTGGTTTCCTTTTGGGTTCCACTCTATCTGGCAGGTTAATCCAGATCGGGAAGTGATCACTTCTGTGCAAGTTGTCAGCCATTTCCCACTGACCAGTGTGTGCAAGGGCTGGAGAGCAAAGTGAGAGATTGATGGCAGAGAATGACCCAGTTGAAGTGCAGAAGTGTCTGCTCTGTCCCGTATTTAGCAAATGTGCCCATGATGACACGAGAAACCTCTCAATTACCCGAATCCTGGGACAGATAGTCGCAGAGCCCCAAAGCATATTGTGTGTGTTAATATCACCACAGAGGGTGAAGGGGTGGGGGAGCTGTGTAAGAAGGTCGTTTAGAGCCTCTTCACCGAGCGCAACACGTGATGGCAGGCAAAGGGAGCATATCGTCAACGGACCCCTATGCATGTGTACTGACATGGCAACTGATTGTAAGAAGTGAGAGGGGCGGGGAGTTGTAGTCAGTACTGGCGGAAATACATACTACTCCCTTCGCTCTCCCTCCACCCATGTCGTCCTTTTTGTGGAGTACATAGTCTCGGAGCTCAGGGGCGTACAAGTGATGGAAATGAGTTTCCTGGAGACAGAAACAGAATGGTCTACCCAGGGATAGTAGATGAAGTTCCTCCACATGTCTCCTGAACCACTGCAAGTTTCACTGAAGCATGGGAGTCATCTACTACGGGGGTTGCACCTTCACCCTGTCTCTGCACCAGGGTGAAGGTGGTAGGTAGCAAGATGAGTGCCCAAAACATACCTCATACTCCACTGGCACTAGGGAAGAGTCAGATGAAGCATCAGGTAGAATCACATTGACATGGTCCGACAGTTTACTACTTGATTTTACCTGTTGCTGCTGCTTTACAGTAGCTTTTTGCTGCTTTGAGTGCTTTACTGTAGCTGGAGTGGGAATGGTAATGGCTGTGCTGGGTGCCTGAACAGCCTCAGCCGTTGGAGGTGTTTGGGGCTCTTCCATGTTAGCCACAGTACCTGGGGATCTGCTGTTTTAGGGTGTGGTACAGGTTCTGGAATACTTGCTGCCTTGAAAGTGCTCTGACATGTGCAGGTGTTAGTGCTGACACTCACCACTTCTGTTTGTGTATAGGCATCAGCTTTGGGAGTAGGCTTCTGAAGCATTGATGGGAGGCTGCATGGACTTGTAAATCTTTCTGGCCTCACCATAGAGGATATGCTTGGTTGTTTTTATTTCCTGTGTTTTGTGTTCCTCTAGAACTATTCTGCAGTCCCTACTCTAAAAAGAGTGGTTTCCAGAGTAGATGATACATTTGGCAGGAGACGAGCAACCAGCCCCTTCATGAGCGGCCTTACCACATTTACCACACATCGCTTCTTGCCTGTATGGCCAAAATGCTGGTATTTAAAACAGCGCATTGGGTCTGGGAAATAAGGCCTCACACCTCACACTAAGGTGAAGAAAGCCAGCCTCAACGTGCTCAGGAAGTTTCGTGCGACTGGATGTTAGGATAAAGGAGTCGGATTTGGTAAGATTCCTATCCACCCTCTTCATGATGTTTTGCCCATCAACTATACCCTCTGGAGCCCATTCATGTTGCAGCTCCTGCTTGGCAATGTCAAGTAGATCCCCACATGTCACAACACCTTTGCTATAATTCAAGGTGCTGTGCAGTTTAGTGGCTATCACATACTCCCCAAGGTATTATCAGTTTGTAGGTTAGTGACTTGCTGGGAATTTGAAGTTCCCACTGGCAGGGTCCCAGTGCATAAATGCTTTACTGATTTTAAGGAACCACAGATTCTCTCTAAACTCTTTTGTATAAAGAAGGGCAAAACCTTAAAACTACCCTACTCCCATTTCACTACGAGAAACAGACTCCGAGGACTAGCACGCATTCTATTAATGGACAATGTACGCTTTGAATAAACTCTTGAGTCAGAAGGACTGACTACATGAGCCCTCTTGTTACACTAGATGTTAGTACCTACCAGTGGCACACCCTTTCCACTGGGAAAAGGAAATTTTGGAGGACCAGTTTCAGTCCCACGAGCAGCTAGACAGAGCCCCATGTGCCTGAGTAAGGTTTATACAACTGAGATGGTGCTGCAGGTTCCCCAGAGGTTGCCCACTAGTGACTGTTCCACCTCAACAGCCATGCATCTCACCAGTGCGTGGCACATCTTTAGACTTATGTTTTTTTATGGAAGTTTCTACCATCCCCACAATCTGGGCAGTTGAGTCAAGATCCCCATTCCCTGTGACATACAATGTTCCACCGTCGTGCCTCACAATAGTTGCTAAAGCATGCCCAGAGCTTAAGGTGACAGAGGATTGGTGGTGCTACTAAAGCAATTAAGAGCATGTTTGGAAGCTTAGACTACAGAATCATGTACTGTGCCTATAATAAACATTACATGGGCAGACATGGGCAGAGTATTTGAAAGTCATAAACATCTTTAAACTCTCATACCAGCAGGCTGCTGTTACTGGTGATGCAAGAATGGAGGGAAGTCCATTTGCTTCCACACTGTCTCCTGCAAGCTCTAAATAACTGGCCAGAATGAATACAAATTTTTGTCAAATAGAAAGAAGCACACACCAGTGGACGAGCATCAATCCTTTATGATAGCTCTTTTAACAAATCCCACGTTGTTTACAGTATGTCCTTTCGATGGTATTGTAAAGGATGTTGTTTATTGGGCTGCTGAGGCAAGGCAGGATATTTCAGAAAATACTCTGAGAAAATCATGGAGAAAACTGTGGACATCTTTTGAATTACAGGACAACCTAGTTGAAAATGAAGAGGAGAATCTACTACAAATGATACAGACAACCCCTGGATGTGAAGAAGCTAGTGAAGGAGAAAGCTAGTGAAGGAGATGTAGATGAGTGGATGGCTGCAGATGGGGCACGTGTAGAGAACCAGGAAGAAGTGGACTGCTGTGACAATGAGCCTGAAAGAGACAATGGGGAGCTGGTGCCACACAGTGATGCAGCAGAAGACCTTGACCTCACGCTACATTATTTGGAGCAACAGCCCACAGCTCCACCTGCTGATTTGATGTTTTTGAGACGATGGCGCAACTATGCATCGTATAACAGACAGTCTTCATTACGCCAAAACACAATGACTGAGTTTTTGTCCTGTAAAAAGTAGGGATAAAATGTCCACTGTATTTTAGTAAGTTTGACAGCTTTTCTTTCATTGTTATGCATTGTTTAAACCTAATGTTTTCTTGCCAATTTTTCTAATACGTGTTTATTGTACTGTGTAAATTAAAATAGTGTATATGTACAGCAGTTTATCGCACAGTTTTCCATACTTAGACTAACATTTTTCATGTTCAGATTACTGGGGTTCGGGATAGCGGGACTCTGCTGTAATCAGATTGTATGTAGGCTGCTTTACTTGGTCACTTGTATACTGTTCATATCTGTGTTCTCATATAAGCATATTTACACATTGCCTTTACTCTAGGCCATTCATTTGTCCTATCCATACCAACATATACAGTTAGTAACCTCAGGACGCTATCTACATCTGTAACTCTTCGTTGAGCTCTTTTACCTCTTCATCAGAATGCGAGGAAGTTGATGCACACAAGTAAATGACGTATGTGCAGTACCTGCAACACAGTACGCTCTACTTAATTTTCTTATTTGACCAAAGCCTACACAAGAATTTCCTCCCTGCTCTCTTCTTCTGTAAGAAAACAAATGGCTCAACTGTAATTGTAATTGCTCTCTATTTTATCCACCACACTTATGATAAACTGTACTACTTGTCATTTTATATTATCTGACTACTTTTACAACTTTTAATAATTAAAAAAAGAAAAAGAAAATGAGCAGAAACAGATCGGTTTCTATGGGCCATTTTATTGTTTATGTAACCAAACTTCACCTACTCGTAGCAGGGTTCAGCTGCAGCATGCCCCATTCCTAAAGCCACTGCCTGGGTTTCAATAGTCCACTACTCCCAATACTCTTTCATAGAGCCAGAATAGAGACATCCTCAGAATTCAAACAAACACTGAGTTGTTCTAAAATTCCACCAATAGTTAGGGATAGGAATTTCAATCACTAGCGAGTCTAAAAAAAATAAACACGTTCTGCAAGATCTCAAAGCATCTCTATATGAAGTTGATAGTGGTGCACTCTCTTGAGCATGTATGGGTATCACAACATACTGGTAGTCTTAAGTTTTTTATGTTCCGTGAATCATACTCCCAATAACTCCCTGCGTTGTGGAATGTGTCAGCAAGTTTAACAAACTAGATATATTTTCTCTGACTACATACCCAATATCTACATAACATGATATTTCGTTTTACTCTTAATTGCTGTAATCCCATCAGACATATAATGGATGATACCATACTATTAAACCGCCACTCTACACCTACGCCTGACAAGTTCACTACAAGTGTGGAACAGCAAAGCCTGGCTGGCAGATCACACGAGCCCACAAATCAGCCTTCAGTCAGACAACAAATGTATTCATATTCAAGGCTGACAGGCATATTGATGACTCTGCAAGACACCAGTTATTGTAAGGACTACCCACACCATAACCGAGCATACTTGGAATCCACTACCATTACCACTACAGGAACTGCTAATAAAGCCTGTCCACACCACGTTAAGAACTCAACAGAGTTTGTGAAAGCGATTCAAGAGACATCTGGACAAGGGTGATTGCCCAGTCAGCTGCAATGTAACATCTTACTTCACACAGGTAATACTAGAGGTATTACTAGAGAGTAACTTTGGGAGCAACATGGTGAATCCGGTTTCAGATGCACTCACCACACTTACATGCAATAAGATGAAAAATTCTATGAACAGATAGATGGAATCAACACAGAATACTCTCTAATTCAAGGAACCACTAACTTATATATGGATCACTTTGAGGCAACAGCTCTCAAATCCACATGCCTGAAATCAAAGAAGTTGTACGGATATATTGGTGGTGCATTTGTGGTTTGGCCGCATGGTGGAGAAAAAAATACAAGAATTACTGCGCTACCTTAACAGCTTACACAATAATGTCAGCTTCACCAGGGAGCTATCATTCCTAAACATTCTGATAAAGAATCCTGATAGCATGCTGAGGCATTCTGTCTACGCCAATAACTGTTACCATCCAGAGCAATGCAAATCTGTGCTCACCATCAGCGCGGCGCAGAGAGCAGGTGACATAAGCGACAAGGAAAGTCTGTCTACCGACTTGTAGCAAAAAATCTCAGACACACAAACAAGACGTGCCCTCCAGCTGAGCAAGAAGAAATAACAAAACATTCCACATGAAGAACATGTGAGCAGTGTTTGCCTCAACCAAACCAGCATGCCTGCAGTGGCAAAACAACATTAACAAAGGACACACATTTACTTTTGAATAGAGAAAGGTGCTGTGTTACACTAGTGAGTTCTGGAATTTGTTCATCAAACAGGCAGTGCAAATAAAAGTTTGTGACAATCTTGTCAACTGGAATAGAGGTTTCCAACTGAGCTCTGCATGGGATATGTTGTTGTTGTTGTTGTCTTCAGTTCTGAGACTGGTTTGATGCAGCTTTCCATGCTACTCTATCCTGTGCAAGCTTCTTCATCTCCCAGTACTTACTGCAACCTACATCCTTCTGTCTCACACATCTTGCTCACCAGATGGTAGAGTTTTGTCAGGACTGGCTCCCCCAAGGCCGTCAATAGTTCTAATGGAATGTTGTCTACTCCCGGGGCCTTGTTCCTACTCAGGTCTTTCAGTGCTCTGTCAAACTCTTCACGCAGTATCGTATCTCCCATTTCATCTTCATCTACATCCTCTTCCATTTCCATAATATTGTCCTCAAGTACATCGCCCTTGTATAGACCCTCTATATACTCCTTCCACCTATCAGCTTTCCCTTCTTTGCTTAGAACTGGGTTTCCATCTGAGCTCTTGATATTCATACAAGTGGCTCTCTTTTCTCCAAAGGTCTCTTTAATTTTCCTGTAGGCAGTATCTATCTTACCCCTAGTGAGATAAGCCTCTACATCCTTACATTTGTCCTCTAGCCATCCCTGCTTAGCCATTTTGCACTTCCTGTCGATCTCATTTTTGAGACGTTTGTATTCCTTTTTGCCTGCTTCATTTACTGCGATTTTATATTTTCTCCTTTCATCAATTAAATTCAATATGTCTTCTGTTACCCAAGGATTTCTACTAGCCCTCGTCTTTTTACCTACTTGATCCTCTGCTGCCTTCACTACTTCATCCCTCAAAGCTACCCATTCTTCTTCTACTCTATTTCTTTCCCCCATTTTTGTCAATTGTTCCCTTATCTCTCCCTCAAATTCTGTACCACCTCTGGTTTAGTCAGTTTATCCAGGTTCCATCTCCTTAAATTCCCACCTTTTTGCAGTTTCTTCAGTTTTAATCTACAGTTCATAACCAATAGATTGTGGTCAGAGTCCACATCTGCCCCTGGAAATGTCTTACAATTTAAGACCTGGTTCCTAAATCTCTGTCTTACCATTATATAATCTATCTGATACCTTCTAGTATCTCCAGGATTCTTCCATGTATACAACCTTCTTTTATGATTCTTGAACCAAGTGTTAGCTATGATTAAGTTATGCTCTGTGCAAAATTCTACCAGGCGGCTTCCTCTTTCATTTCTCTTCCCCAATCCATATTCACTCACTATGTTTCCTTCTCTCCCTTTTCCTACTCTCAAATTCTAGTCACCAATGACTATTAAATTTTCATCTCCCTTCACTACCTGAATAATTTCTTTTATCTCATCATACATTTCATCAATTTCTTCATCATCTGCAGAGCTAGTTGGCATATAAACTTTTACTACTGTAGTAGGTTTGGGCTTCGTGTCTATCTTGGCCACAATAATGCGTTCACTATGCTGTTTGTAGTAGCGTACCTGCACTCCTATTTTTTTATTCATTATTAAACCTACTCCTGCATTACCCCTATTTGATTTTGTATTTATAACCCTGTATTCACCTGACCAAAAGTCGTGTTCCTCCTGCCACCGAACTTCACTAATTCCCACTATATTAAACTTCAACCTGTCCATTTCCCTTTTTAAATTTTCTAACCTACCTGCCCGATTAAGGGATCTGACATTCCACGCTCCGATGGGATATGGTGTTAGCAAAAATATGTCAAGATTGCTCTGATGTGAAAGCAGTAGAGGCAGCAGGCAGAATAAACAGGTTGCAGCAGTTTTGACAACTGCACCTTCCCCTTCCATCCTGTCGGGAGGCCTCCCAACCACCACCTATGTCAGCTCTTCTGAAACCATGCAACTGACCCACCTATTGGATCCTTGGCAGGGGAGTCTGCAGTCCAATGGCTATAAAGGAATAAACTAGACAAGAACCTGACACTTTGCCTGAAGAGAATGAGTAGGAAACTCATCAAAATATTGCAACAACACGTCGCCACAGCTTGACTGATAAACGGAGAAGATTCTTGTCAAAAGTAAAGCAGTAATTTGAAACACAGCTTAAATTTTAATAACTAGAAACCAATGATGCTGAACTCCATCATATGAAGGCACTTGCTAATCTATACAGATCTTCCCCATTCGCATCAGTTGAATGATCAGCCTACAACTTAACTAAGTTTCTTTTCCCCTTCAAGCACTGTACAGTGTTACAGACCTAGCACAAACTATTCACTGTGAGTAGTAAGCAAAACATTCATTAGTGAGTCAGCCTAAGGTCACATCGGGCAAGTTTGACATTCTCAGTCTGACATGTTACCATGATGTAAGAAGCATGTCTACTTCTGGGGTGTCATTACATCAATACTTGTCCCATAGATCATGAAGACAACTTTTCATAATGATGTGGAATGTGTGAGTTTAACATAAGGTTTCTGCATGCAATATAATTTTTTTCTTTTCTATTACAATTACTACATCATATCTAAAAATTCATCTATTGAGTAGTAGTTGTCATTTAGAAATTCTTTTAATTTCTTTTTAAATGCCAGTTAGCTATCTGTCAGACTTTTAATGCTATTTGGTAAATGACGACAGACTTTTGTGTCACCATAATTCACCCCTTCCTGTGCCAAAGTCAGATTTAACCCAGAATAGTGAAGATCATTCTTTCTTCTAGTTTTGTTGCTATGCACTTTGCTATTATTTTTGAATTGGGATGGGTTTTAATAACAAATTTCATAACTGAATATATGTATTGTGAAAGTACTATGAATATCCTTAGTTCCTTAAATAAATGTCAGCAAGTTGATCTTGGTTGGGCTCCAGCTATTATTCTGACTACACACTTTTGTGCAGTGAATACTTTTTCTCTTAATGGTGAATTATCCCATAATATGATCCAATATGACAGCACTGAGCGAAAATAGATGCAGTACAGTAATTTATTGATACGTTTATCACCAAAATTTGCAATAGCCCTAGTAGTGTAAGTAGCTGAACTCCCACATTTCAGTAGATCATCAATGTTTTTCTTCCAATTCAATTTCTCATCAATGAACACACCCATAAATCTTCAATATTCTGCCTTGCGAACAGACTTCTGTTCAAAGCCTATATTTATCAATGGCGTTATGCCATTTACTATACAGAATTGTATATACCGTGTTTTCTCAAAATTCAGTGAGAGTCCATTTGCAGAGAACAACTTAATAATTTTCTGAAAGACATTATTTACAATTTCCTGAGCTAATTCTTCTTTTTGGGTGTAATTATGATCAATGAAAAGAACTAGCTTTGCATTTTCATGAATACAGAGTGGCAAGTTGTTAATACATATCAAGAACAGTAAGGGACCCAAGACTGAACACTGTGGGACACCATTCTTGATACCTCCCCAGTTAGACTTTGCTGAATTTTGCAGACTATCTGTACTGTTAATTTCCACCTTGTGCATTCTTCCAGTTAAATATGAATTAAACTATTTGTGCACAGTCCCACTCATACCGTAATACTTAAGCTTAGAAGTAGTCACACAGTCAAAAGTCTTTGAAAGATCAGAAAATATCCCAATGGGTGATGTTCAGTTATTCAGTGTGTTTAATATATGATCAGTGAAAGCATACATGCCATTTTCTGTTGAAAAGCTTTTCTGAAAATTAAACTGGCATTTTGTTGGTCTTCATTTTTACAAACATGTGAAGCTATTCTCGAATACATTACTTTCGCCAGAATTGTGGATAAAGGAGTCAGAAGTGAGATTGGGCAGCAGTTGTTAGCATCAGACCTATCTCCTTTTATATGCAATGGTTTAACAAGAGCACATTTCAGTCTATCTGGAACAGTGCCTGGTTTCAGCGAACTACAACGCATATGGCTGAAATCCTACTTATGTGTTGAGAATAAGCTTTTAGTACTCTGTTGGAAATGACATCAATTTACTTTTGAGTGAATTTATTATTTTCCTAATTTCAGTAGGAGAGGTGGGGTTGGAATTCCATTTTATCAAACTGCATAGGTATTGCCGCTCCCATATACAGCCTTGCATTTTCTAAATAACAGCTGGGTCCTATTTTCTCTACAACACTTAAAAAGTGATTATTAAAAATATTATCTACTTCTGTCTTTTTGTTAACAAATTTTTCATCGAGTTTGATAGAAATATGGTCTTCCTGTGCTCTCAATTGCCCTGTTTCCCTTTTAACATTATTTCACATTGTTGTAATTTTATCATCAGAGGTGCCAATCTCAGACATAATGCACATACTTCTGGACTTTTTAAGAACTTTTCTTAATACAGTGCAGTAGCTTTTATAATGTTTGACTGTTTCTGGATTAATACTTCTTCTAGCTATTAGACATATACTTGTGGGGTGAGTATTGAAATCTCTCATGCTTCTTATGACAAGCTCTTGCAGTCACATCTCCACCTATGGTGCAATAGCCTGCCAGCACCTGAAAAGCTTAACAAGACATAACCTGTACTAAGTCTTGCTAGAGCTATGCAAAATGCAGTCTCAGTCCAGTCCTGAGCATGTCTAAATTTCTGAGCCTAGGATCAACACCACCAATTGGACACTGGGAAGAAACCACACTGTAATACACCTTAACTGATGATGGGGAAGTATATAAATATATAAATCAATGCAGAACTATTTAAACCTAATGTCTCTAAAATATAAGTCCAAGTTAACCTTTGTGGTTACAGTCCTCTTCAGTGCCACAGCAAGATAGACAGAAGTATCTGTTGTATGAAGCACATAAAACTGTATCAGATGATTTTCTGCCATTGAAAACTTTTCTCGATCCATTAAACACTTCATAATCAAAGGCAAGAAGAGTTGTCAGCTGTCTTTGGTAATATGATGGAAAGAGACTACCCTTGAAGCAATAGTGGTAAAAAGCATAAAGAATAAGTAGATATATGCTCGCTTACACAAGTAGATATATACACACTTACACACTTTCGCACTCTAAAAACTTTTGATTGGTTTCATGAGTTACCGCAGGATATGATCCCACATGACATAACAGAATAAAAGTAAACAAAATATGCAAGTGTGTGTGTGTGTGTGTCTATTTCAAATAGACTTGTTTAGGTGATTCAGCAATTCTGTTGTATGCCCTTACCAACTGAATTTATTATTGAGTTGTAATCCCATAAATTTACACTGTCAACCTCTTCTATAGGCCTATGCATGTCTTCATATGTTAGACACATGCCAGAACGAAATCTCTTAAGACAGTCTGAACTGCATATGGTAGGTCTTTTTGGTGTTTAATGACAGTGAATTAACTTTAAAGCATTTACTAGCATCAGTGAAAATTTGTTCAGCAGCCATTTTGACAGGTCACAGAAAATGCTAGTGGGCTCTAATTTGTTATCTAATGAACCAAGTATATTCTCACTGTACATGTAAATAGACTTCTCTGTATCGGAACGCTTAAGGAACCCAAACTGTGACTTGAACGATATATTATTTGTGGTCAGATGATGAACATAATGCTTAAACATAACCTTTTCAGTTGTGTTTGAAAAAGCCAGTAAAAGTGAAATTGGTCAATAGTTTGACGGTACCTCTTTATCCCCCTTCTTGTAATGAGGCTTAACTTCAGCATATTTTAGTCAGTCTCGAAATGTTCTGTTGACATGTAAGAGATTGATTACACAAAAACAATTCAAAACAGAACTCAACTCACATGAATAATCTTTGGTTAACTTCATTGATATTTTATTATAACCACTAGAATACTTTGATTTTAAGGATTTTATGATAGATGCCACTTCTTTGGGAGAACTGAGTGTCATTTCCATTTCACTGGAGCTATTTGTAGCCAATGGTCTCAGATATTCCATTGCACTGTTTACTGAACCCGATAACACCAAGCTGTCAGTAACAGAAATAAGGTATTTGTTTAAGAGGCTTGTAACGCTACGTGCACTTGTTACAAATGTCTCATTTATTTTTAGAGCTATCTGTTCCTCTTCTTTCCTGGCCTCTCCCATCTATGTCTTCACTACACCCCATAGAGCTTTTATTTTGTTGTAAACAATGACTATACAAAATAGCATAACCTTCCACGTATGACAGGTCACAGGAGGTAAACGGAGAAGTATTTACTGCCAGAGAACTGGAGAAAGTTGTGACTTGTCAGTAAATGAAGAAAGCACAAAAAACGTATGTTTCATGTAGAAGCACAGCAGTGTTAGTAATGGTAGCAGCTGTATATAACCAATAAAAGTGTAGCCAAAAATTTCAAAAATATTGAAATAAATTTAAAGTTACATAAAGTCTATCAATTAATGAGACAAACAACCCCTGGTTTAATGGTTTTGCAAATAATCCAAAACACATACAACTTTAAAACATATAGCCTACTCCTACCACAACTTCATCTATGTAGTCACAATGAATGATCTCAAGAAAGCTTAGGGATTCCTCTTTGCCATCATACAAAATTTATTTGCTTAGAATTGTTTCACCTAACTGGAACATAGAACTCTGCACTACACAGCATTTCCATTTTTAACCACATCAGAAAAATGTATGTCCACCTAAGAAGCTTTAGGAAGATTCCCCATTGAAATTAATTTCTTTAAAAAAATAATAATTTATTATTTAAACTCTCCTATTCATTCTCCTGGTCATATGCGAGTCACTAACTCAACAGTGGAGCAGCTTACAGAGCACTACTGTATGTTGAGTTTTCCACATGGTGTCTGTGATGTTATTTCAGCTTGTTATTTCATTGGATATAATATAATAAGATTGTCTTCTCACGCAACTTACACAAATGTTTGTTTATGACAAAGCTAATCTTGGAGACCAGCAAATTTTGTAAATGCAGTCCTAAAGAATTTTGTAAATTCATATTTAATTTGTCAAAATTGTCAAAAGAAATAACTTTTACAGCTTAGTCAAGAATTGATAGATTTAGAAAGTTGACATGTTTAACTTCGATTGCATCTGATCTTTGGGATCAGTTATGTACTAAAAAATGGAGTTGTAATTTGAAACCTATGTTAGGCAGCATGAATAAATTTTGTGAAACAAGGCTAAAATTGTGTTTCATTTAATTCAGACAGCTAATACACATCAAACACTGGTGGGAAACCACAGGATAGTGGTTAGCATAGGAGTGTAAATAAAATCCTGGAAAAAAAAACACTAGCAAAATTTCAGAGTATTCCTTGTCTCCAAATTCCTCCTTTCCTAACCAAATCAAGTACTTGTGCCCCATCCTCACAATTATGTTTTGAGATGTGAATCCTATGCCATCCACCCTCCAGCAGTATGGATACCAGAACGCAATCCACACTGAACACCTGAATGCGGCAGAGGGAGTGAAGTGGTCAGTGCGCCACAAGCATGTGAAACATCCATAGGAAAACGAATATTACCCAAGCAAAATGATTCTGTCATTCAAAATGTTTAAATAAAATATATTTTGCCGTTTCTGACTAGAAAAAAGTGTAGAAATGGGTTTCAGAGTCACATAAGAGATAAAAAATTCTTTAGTTGTCATGGGTTGTGTATCTTGACATTTCCACGCAAAACTGATTCATTGCGTTCTGCACATAAGCTTGTTGCAAAAAAATTTCTTTAGAATAGCAGTATGGTGCAAATACATGAATAAATTTGTAGTACCATTACAAATATGCCTGTTCCACTTGAAACATGTGATAGACAAGAAATTATTAAAAAATGAACATGTGAAATTAGTCATCAAGGCAGCCTATTAATTTTTTAGTATTTCTACAAGTCCTGCACATCAAAACGAGACTCATCAAATAATGACTGCAAAGAAACTATAGCGAATGAAACTTATTATTCCTTTTTTTAACCAGTCACTAGTAGTTTTGAATAGTGATGTGTTGAGAACACCTGTTGCTCATTACATCACTGGTAAAGCAAAACACACCCTGTTGTTGCTACTATTTTATGATTTAAACTTATGTCATCAGTATTTCGTATTTTATAGGTATGTAAACTTAAACCATGAAATGCAAATGAGAATACGGGCAATACAAGCAAGCACAGATGTTGCTCTGCCACATCTCGGGTGCACGCAAATACCTCGGTTTCAAAATGCTGAACTCAATAGTATGAAAATAGCTGCCTTTTCAAAACTGAAAGAGAAAATTGTGTACATATGAAGAATGTAATTAACTGTACACTGTGATAAGTTTTCTGTGTACATTTTGTTGTTGCTTTCCTCCTTTCTGTTCCTCCACAGCGCGACGCTGTTGTGTGCTGCATACTGCCGAATTCTTGTAGAGCTCAAGATCTTCGTCTTCACTGCTGTCACTGAGATCAAGTGTAATTGGCGATAGCATGGTACCGGAATTGCAGATTACCACCGAAGTCACCACGGGACGAAGTAGTATGCAACAATTTCGTGAACAACAACGCGTAATTTACGTATCATATGAATCACTTATCGTCACGGTTCCCGCCATCCGCTTATCGCTCGTAAGACATTTCCCGTATTTGAACGATACCAGTCTCTGCCTATTATTCACATCTGTCAGGAATTTATGTTTTATCCTTTTACATATATAATACTGGAGAAAGCATTTATTCATTTGTTGGCCAATTCTTCATGTTTCAGATCTCCACCCGTCTGGATCTGCAGATAGTTCTGGCCTCTGGGGGTTCGATAATCGATATTATTGGCCAATTGGGTATTGGTAGACTGTAGGATGGTTGTCATATCTTTGCAACGTTTTGTTTAGTCTTTGAGTTAGTAACCAATTCACGAAGGCACATGTGTTGTGTAATGAAAACATGAGGCTTTTATCGGAAAGTGATTTTACTTCCAAAAAACAAAAAGTGTTTTCCAAAAAAGCCAAGCGATTTGATCGTAATGCGGTTCGTCGTAGCATAGCTAACGTAAGTTGCAGTTTAGATGACGATGATAGTGATGTGAAAAGTGTTTCTAGGAAAAATGTGCTTTCATTGAGTGGTAATGAAGAAACAACTTTAATGAAGTCGAGGGAGAAAAAACTCGGAAACAGGAGGAGTAGCATTGCCAAGTGGGATGTTACAGAATTATCTCCTTCCTCGCAATATGTCAACGAAAAATCAGCGGATGATACAGAAAAGCTTAAAAGTATCCGGGTGGAGAGAAAAAGGAAGGTGCCGCCGGCAGTAACACACATTGTCGAGGATGAAAGTATTGGTACAGGAAAGAAAGAAAAATTAAGTCGGAGGGAGCAGAGCAGACATACGAAAGCAGCAAGCACAAATAGGAAAGAAGTTGAAAGCGATTTGGAAGATGTTGAAGGTAAGTTATTATAGATGACTTTAAGAAGCGAATACGGGAGAAGTCCCATCTACTCAACAGACAAGTTATTGTAGTAGATAAAGTAAGTGTACTGCAACGCCGGCCGCTGTGGCCTAGCGGTTCTAGGCGCTTCAGTCCGGAACCGCACCGCTGCTACGGTCGCAGGTTCGAATCCTGCCTCGGGTATGGATGTGTGTGTTGTCCTTAGACTAGTTAGGTTTAAGTAGCTCTAAGCCTCATGGACTGATGACCTCAGGTCTTAAGTCCCATAGAGCTTACAGCCACTTTGTACTGCAACGTTTCATCTGCGTTTGCTGCCCAATATAAAAGTACTTGTTAGTAGCTTACCGTCTGTGCAACAATTCTTCCACTTATTAAAATTTTTTAGTTACAACAACAAGCATCCTTTATATATGGTAGAACTCCATCAATATTTTTTGCAATATAATGCCCCCCCCCCCCCCCTTGTACCTCTCCCACTTTCTGTAATCTGGAATGACATGACACTCAGCTCACATACCCTTCGCTTTCCATCTATGTTTATGTTTGTACTATACAAGCCACCTTATGGAATGTGGCAGAGGGTACTTTTATCCCACATTTGTGCTTTTACCCCACTTTTGATCCATCCACAAATCTTCCTGGGTGAATCAGTCATTGGTAAGACCCCATGTGAGACAGACCTCTCTAATTTCACCTCCATATTTTTTTTTTTTTTTTTTGAGAGATATACATAGGAGGAAGTAATATATTGTTTTTGAAGCTCCTAGGAATGTACACACTCAGAATTTTAGCATGGGGTTAAACTGCAATGTGATGCCTGTTCCTTTAGCATCCACCATTTGAGTTGGATGACCATCTTTGTGACACATGCCTAGTAGATAAACCAGTGATGACACACACTGCTCTTATTTGGATCTTTCGTATTACCATGTCAACCTTCTCTGGTATGAATCCCAGACTGATTAGAAATATTTAGATATTGCTTGAACCAGGGGTTGGACTATACTTCCTGGGGATTCTTGTAACGAATCAAAGTTGGCATTCACCTTATCTGTGATTAGTTTTATGTGAATAGTTCCACTTTCCATTGATCTGCACATATACTCAAATTTATTAACAGAGTGTGGCTACTTCGAGCAATTATTCAGCAATTGAGTAATGATACACTAATGCGTCTTTTTGCATCTTTTGGAAAAAGGAATTTCATCTTTCAGCCTTCTGTCTTTCAACGTCTTCCCCCCCCCCCCCCCCCCCCCCCCTGAATAAATCCATTTACTGATTTAATGTAGGACCAGAAGTTTGTAGGATTTTCTGTCACATCAGTAGACAGAATTGTGCTTTCGAATTTGTTGAATGTTGACATACGCCTTCCCTTGTGCTAATTTTGCATTCTTTCATTTTTGTATGTGTGGTTTTAAGTTGCACATGACAAGCAAGATGGAAAGTATTAGTATTGGAAGCAAAAGTGCATGACAAATAATATAGCATTGTTCAAGAACCAAAGACCTAGGGTTGGCTGAATTCTTCTAAGGTTATACTGAACATTTACCAAAATTTGATAAATATGAAGAATCTAAGTAGGCCTATCGAAAGTAGGGGCAAATATGCAGTATTTCCCGATTTCTGAAAAGCATTTGACAAAATACCTCATCTATGCTTTTTATGGAAAGTACTATTGTAAGGGATATCAAACTTTGTATGGCGGGATTGAGGATTCTTCTGGTAGGGAGCATGCAGCAAGTTACCATACCTTGCATGGAGAGTAATTGACAGATGTAGATGTAATGTTGAATGTGCTGCTGAGAGATGTCTTGGGAACCATGCTGTTCAGAATATTAATGACTTGTGAACAATATTAATAGTAACATCAGACTTTATATGCCTCCCAGACAGACCCAAACTTCCACAAGCCACTCTGTCTACATCCCTATACCATTGTCTCTTACTTTTATCACTGAATATTCACAGATTAATTCTCTTGTTGGTCTGGGAGGTGTGCATGGATAGCCTAATATTAGGTCCATCACAAATTTTTGTATGCTACCAACATATAGAATGTCTGTACCTAATACATTTAATTCCAAGTTATCCTGAGAAAGCATATTTAAAATTTTCAAGAACCAGCTTTAAATGATATGTATGGTATGTTGATAGAGACACACACACACAAAATTCAAGCTTTTGCAATGCACGGTTGCTTCGTCAGGAAAGAGGGAAGGAGAGGGAAAGACGAAAGGATGTGGGTTTTAAGGGAGAGGGTAAGGAGTCATTCCAATCCCGGGAGCGGAAAGACTTACCTTAGGGGGAAAAAAGGACAGGTATACACTGGCACACACACACATATCCATCCGCATATACACAGACACAAGCAGACATTTGTTACTGGTCATTCCCACATAGAAAGCTTCACAGTGTAGGCAGGTCAGTTGGTAAATCACATGGGTGCTTTGACACGTGGCTCTGCCTTTGATCGTGTACACCCTCCGGGTTACAGGACTGGAGTAGGTGGTGGAGGGAAGGTGCATGGGACAGGTTTTACACTGGGGACAGTTAACAAGGGTAGGAACCAGAGGGTAGGGAAGGTGGTACAAATGTCTACTTATGTCTGTGTATGTGCGGAAGGATATATTAAAACCCACATCCTTTCGTCTTTCCCTCTCCTTCCCTCTTTCCTGACGAAGCAACCGTTGGTTGTGAAAGCTTGAATTTTGTGTGTATGTTTGTGTTTGTTTGTGTGTCTATCGACATGCCAGCGCTTTCGTTTGGTAAGTCACATCATCTTTGTTTTTAGATATATACATATATTAACTTTTCATTATATTTTGTTGTTATGTTCAATTGTTGTGCAATGTATCATTGTGATAGAACCTGTTAATGAGTGAGCAGATCACTAACAAATTAATTGTTCATGTGATTTTCTCTAGGTGACACTACCATTGGTTCTGATGTGCAGCAATCTGCTTTTGAGGAACCAATCGTCACAACAGAAGAAGTAAGTTCATAACCGTGAGTAACATATTGGCATGTTAAATATCTTTGTAAAGGTTCAATGGTGCTGTTCTTGTGAGTGAAAAGATATCAGTTGCGAAATGCAAAATTTAATTGCTCCTTGAATCCATTGTATGGTAATTTTATCCTTTTAATAACTGAATATTGTAATACTACCCATCGGCTCCTGTCCATGGTGTCATCAAGATGGTGGACACACCTATTTCAAACTTGTATAATCTGACAAATGTGATGTCATCCATGCGAACCGTCGAAGATAATATGAAAAATGCTTCAATGGTTCATGGGCACCACGTCAGGAAGTTGTGAGTGCTGCATAATATTTCAATGAGATGCTGCATGTTGTCTTCAGGTGTTTACTGATATGTTGCTGAGTGGCTTGCCAATGCATACACTGGCTTGCTAGAAAAGTGCAGGTGCCAAGTGTTGGGTCTATAATGTCATCATAGATGAATCGTAGAGGATGATGTTATCCAGTGTCCCCTGTCAGAGAAACAGGCTGTGATCTTTGCATGCTTTTGACATGGGAAAAGGGAGACAACAAATCAAAGGCCAGAATACACACAGGCAGGTGTTGGTGCCCAGGTTAAATGTCCAGACTCCGATTCCCCACCTGTTTTGACTTATTCATTCATCTGCAGCCGACAATGCCTTAGTATTGCCAAGCTGGTTCCTATGTCTTGCTAAGTTGAAATCCTGTGTCTGTTAATCAGATCATTACTTATCCATATTTTGACTGCTTCTTTAATGATGGAAGTGGACAAAAGGGTCATTGTCTCTCTGTAGTTCATTCTCTGTCCAAAGTCAATGCAGTGTCCAGCAACATCATATAGTCTTCACGGATTTGCTGCCGGATAACGTTGTGCAAATTCCACAATATTTCCTCAGAGCAACTGTCGGACATCTTCTGGTGGTTCAACCTTGCTCGTGGCTAGGTACGACTGATGTTATCCACACACCGACGCTCTGTTTTTAGAACAGGTGTGCGAAGAATGCGTAGCTGCGGAAGTCGCTCATGCGCAGTGATTTGCCATATTCAAACTCCAGCTGCCAAAACTCGCAGAGCGGCTCTCCCGCGCGTGCACTGTACGCTGCGTTTGTCAAGTGCGGCCACACATTACTTACCAACAGCCGTACTAGGCCAGTGTTATGACGGGCCTGTTAGCGAAGAATCTTGATTTTCAAGGTGTAATTTAATAGCAGCCAATGCAGGGTTCCAGGCTGTGCTCAGTTGAAATCCTGTATCCTTGTTGATGAGATTATCGGCTGTACGGATATGTATTGCTTCCTTAATGACGCAGTCCCAGAAAGATGATGCCGAGGATAAATCTTCCGTTTTTTCATAAATCATACAATGTCCTGTATTCAGGCAGTGTTCTGCAATTGGCGACTTTTCCGCTTGACAGAGGCATGTATGACGCTGATGTTCATCGCATTGTTCTTGTACTGTGCAGTATGTCTGGCCTATATACGCTGCCCCACACTGACAAGGAATCTTGTACACACCTCATTTCCTCAGTCCAAGGTCATCCTTAACCGAACCCAACAGGTTTCTCTGTTTTCCAGATGGTTGAAAAACACACTTAATTCCATATCTCCTGAGGACTCTTTTGATTCGTGATGACATGGCACCAAAATATGCCAAAAGACCGAAGTGGTGGGTGTCTTCGTATCTTCATTCTGCTCCATAGATTGAACTCCCCTGGGCATGAATGCATTATGTACCTGTCTCTCAGAATAACAGTTTTGTCGGAACACTGTCTTCAAATGTTGTAATTCACTCGACAGGCTGTCAGGATCAGATACGACATGTGCTCTATGAACTAACGTACATAATGCTACCACATTGTGCAGGATGATGGCAGCTTGTGGCCTGCAGATGTAGATCTATATGCGTTGGCTTGCAGTAGACGCTGTGTCCCAATGTTCCACCTGCATTCCTTGGTACAAACTGTGTTTTTCAACATCTGCAAAACTGAGAAACTTGTTGGATTCAGTTAAGGATGACCTTGGACTGAGGAAATGTGGTGTGTACAAGATTCCTTGTCAGTGTGGGGCAGCATATATAGGCTAGACATGCCGCACAGTACAAGAACGCTGCGATGAACATCAGCGTCGTACACGCCCTCGTCAACCGGAAAAGTCGCCAATTGCGGAACACTGCCTGAATACAGGACATCGTATGATTTATGAAAAGACGGAAGATTTATCCTCGGCATCATCTTTCTGGGACTGCGTCATTAAGGAAGCAATACATATCCTTACAGCCGATAATCTCATCAACAAGGATACAGGATTTCAACTGAGCACAGCCTGGAACCCTGCATTGGCTCCTATTAAATCACAACGCGAAAATCAAGATTCTTTGCTAACAGGCCTGTCATAACACTGGCCTAGTACGACCGTTGGTGAGTAATGTCTGGCCGCACTTGACAAACGCAGCATACAGCGCACGCGTGGGAGAGCTGATCTGCGATTTTCAGCAGCTGGAGTTTGAATATGGCAAATCACTGCACATGAACGATTTCCGCAGCTGTGCATTCTTCGCACGTATGTTCTAAAAACGTGGCGTCAGTGTGCAGATACTATCAGTTGTACCTAGCCACGAGAAAGGTTGAACCACCTGAAGATGTCGGACAGTTGCTCTGAAGAAATATTGTGGAATTTGCACAACGTGATCCAGCGGCAAACCCGTGAAGACTATTTACAACACATCTGCTGGGAAATCTTGAAGAGTCACAACATCATATACTTCTGGATGAACCCAATTTGGTGTGACATCTGTGTGCAGAACATCTATCTTCAACAGTGCGATATGTCTGGCGATTGTATAATTTCCCTCACTGGCATAGGATGGTATATACTGTGATCTCTTTAAACCAAGGTTGCTTTAACAGAACCCAGCATCATTTGCACTTGCGCTGAGGGTGGAAAATACATTTTGTTTGATCAGGTTGAAATGCATTTCGGATCTGCTTATTGGAACAGCCAATCCAGATGAAAACAAATAAAGATGGCTAGCTCTGCTGATAGATTTCCTTTATGTGAGATAACTCTAACCCTGTGAACAAAAGTCCACAATAGTAACTGTGTTGAGATAGATGATAGCAGCTTGTAACTTGTAGGTATAGGTCAGTGATTTGGTTTTAGAGAACACTCTGTGACCCAAAGAACCGTTTTCTTTTCTGCGGACCAAGACATCTAAGAATGGGAGGGCTCCATTTTTCTCTACCTCCATGGTGAAGCAAATGCTTGGATGGAGGGAGCTAAGGTCTTTCAGAAATGCAGTAAGTGCTGCTGCTCCATGTGGCCATACTACAAAGGTATCATCTGCAAATCTCCAGAAGCATTTATGTTTCAATACCGCTGACTGAAGTGCTTTTTTTCCTTGAAGTCTTACGTAGAAAGGTTAGCTACTGTGGGAAACAAAGAACTACCCATAGCAACACTGTCAGTTTCTCAAAATATTGTTCATTAAATAAAAAGTAAGTCACAGTAAACACATGTCTGAGTAGCTGTAAGAGGTTCTCCTCCAGCTCAGCTCCTGTGTGTTGTAGTGAATCCATCAGAGGTACTTGTGTGAACAAAGAGACCACATCGAAACTCACTAATATGTTTGCTGGTTCGAGATGCATAGTCTTCACTTGCTGTATAAAATCTTCTGAGTTTCAAACATGCTGTCTACATTTTGCTACCAAAGGGCTCAGAAGAGAAGCTAGATGTTTTGCTAGGTAATATGTTGTAGCTCCTATATTACTTACAATGGGGCAAAGTGGAACCTCTTCCTTACACATCTTAGGAAACATCAAATGTAGATTCCACCCTCCAGCACAAGTACAAACAATGCTGGGATCTGTTAAAGTCAACCTAGGTCTAAGGAGACCAGGGATAGATGGAATCCTGTGCCAGTGTGGGCAATCATACATTGATCAGAAGTGTCACACTGTTACAGGTAGATGTGCTGAAAATAGACATCACGCCAGATTAGGGTCACTTGACCTATGCAGCTCAAATGAGGTTTAAAATACCATAAACTCACACATAGCTCCAAAACCTAGTACCAAAAATTTTACTTGAGCTATGCAGCTGACTTCAAAAACATAACCTCACTAATGTAGGTAAAACGTAGTCCACAATGCAATCCCTACCAATCACAATCCAACATAATTACCAAAAACTAACAACACAGTCCAAAAATTCATAAAACATTGCTTAAACATCAGTTTTGATAAACAATAAACTCACAGCTCTGCACATGAATACACATACTGTACATACTACAATTAAAAACAAATAAAACCATAAAAACTTACTTACTAACCAAAGTCAATCAACATATAAATCTAACGATCTAACTATAGCAAAAACAATGTGTCAACACACAATCTCTCAAATGGCCAGCCCAGACCTCTATCCTCCAGATAAAGAGCCATATGTTGTCCTGCCGACAACACCAGATATAGTGTTTCCTAGTCTGGGATGCAGCGACCTTGGTCACTCTCGTACCTTCTCCACAGATGTAACATATCACATACTAAGCAATGAAGCTGAATTACAGTACGGATTTAATCATGGTCTGTCCATTTACTTGTTGACCAGTTGGGTGTACAATAAAAGACATGAAAGGAAAGCCAGAGTTTTAAATCTAGTGTTTAAGAAATCATTTATGCAAGAGGATTGTAAAAACACACCATTGTTTGACTGTCATACAGACTCTCATATAGAGGAGATACTAATACACACCCCAAGCACAGAGAAGCATCTGAAAGAATTGAAAACAAACAAAGTGCCAGGCCCAGGTGGAATCCCAGCTTGGTTTTCTACGGTATTGACCCTGTCCTTAGATGGCACTTCTTGCGCATCTCTTGCCCAGTGCAGAGTCCCAAGCAACTGGCAAAAGCCACAGCTGTTTGCTTTATACAAGAAGGGTAAAAGAATGGATCCACAAAGTTACAGACTGTCCTTAACGTTTGTTATCTGCAGCATTCTTGAATATATTCTCAGTTCAAAAACAATAAATTTCCATGAGAAGGAAGAGCTTCTGTCCACAAATCAGCATGGATTTAGAAAGCACCACTTGTGTGAACCTCAGCTTGCCCTTTTCTCATGTGATAGTCTGTGAACCATGGATGAAAGGCAACAGGTGGATTCCATATTCCTAGATTTCTGGAAAGTGTATTACAGAGTGCCCACTGCAGGCAGTTAATGAAGTTACAAGCATTCGGAACAGATTCCCAGGTATGTGAGTGGCTCGAAGACCTCTTAAGTAGAGTCCAAATGTTATCCTTGACGGCAAGTGTTCATCAGAAATAGGGGTGCCTTCAAGAGTGCCCCTGGGAAGTGTGGTAGGACTATTTTTATTCTCTGTATGCATAAATGATCTGATGTACAGGCTGAACAGCAATCTGTGGTTGTTTGCTAATGATGATGTGGGTACGTGAAGATGTCATTTTAGAGTGACTGTAGGACGACACAGAATGACGCAGAATTTCTATTTGGTGTAATGAATGACCACTTACTCTATATGTATAAAAATGTAGTTCAGTGCAGATGAGTAGGAAAAACAATCCATTAATGTTCAAATACAGCATTAGTAATGTACTGCTTGACACAGTCACTTTGATTAAATATATACATGTAACACTGCAAAGTGATATGAACTGGAATGAGCATTTAAGTATATGTTAGTAGGGAAGAGAAGAGGTCGACTTTGGTTTATTGGGAGAATTTTAGGAACATGTGATTCATCTGTAAAGGAGACCACATAAAGGACACCAATGCCATTGATTCTTGAATACTGATCAAGTGTTTTTGATCCCCAACAGGTCAAATTGAAGGAAGATATCAAAGCAATTTCAAGGCACGTTATTGAAATTGTAGGGTCGATCAACATGTGAATATTACAGAGATGCTTCATAAACTCAAGTGGGAATCCCTGTAGGGAAGACGATATTCTTTTCCCAAAACACTATTGAGAAAATTTAGAGCACTGGCATTTGAAGCTGACTGCAGAACAATTCTACTGTTGCCTATGTACATTTAATGTAAAGACCATGAAGATAAGAGAAATTAGGGCTCTTTCGGAGGCATAGAGACATCGATTTTTCCACACACTATTTGTGAATGGAACAGGAAAGGAAATGACTAGTAGTGGTACAGTACATATGTGTTTTATAGATGTAGAACATATCGTACCCCATTACAACATGCAGAGACCTACTCGAGGCCTTCATTGTTATATTCATAACTAACAAATATTAATATCTAAAATAAAATGTCCAATCATAAACAACACACTGTACAAAATATCGAAACCTGAAAATGAATCTATTACCCATAACTGCCAATGTCAAAAAACTCTCAAACTACCACTAACTTTTCCAGCATTATTCACAAACAGCGCTTAGAAGTATAGTAAGTTGCTATCAGCACTTATAAACATCAGCAGCTTCCCACAGTAGAAAGTGCCAGCACATATTCCAAGATGCCTTCTGTAAACACAATCCATTTTAAATTATCTGTGCCACCATGACATCACACAACACAACACAGTTGTCATGAGTCAGAGCAGATGCATGCTATCACAAATTTTGGTTGTTCCCTTTTTTCCATATATGAATAACAAGCATTCAAAACATATTGCCACTCTGTGTTATTGCAAAATTATTTTCTGTTATCTTTCTACCAGATGAGTGTAGGCTATCATGTTGTAATAGGAATGCCATGAGGAAATAATTATGTTTGATGCTGTTATGCAAATGAATCATTAGCAGAGACTAAAGCCTTACCCACTTGTATACAACTTTCACAACCTTCATAGAGTATGTGCACCTTCTTTATTACAGAGTTTGAAACCATTAGTGTTTCTGAACACTCCCAGATCTTACACTGTCATATGCTTTTTCCAAATCCAGGAACACAATACAAGATCTGTACTACACTTTTCCCAATACTTTTCCTTCATCTGTATTAGTGGAAGAGTGTCAGTTGTCTCGGTGGACAAGTACTGAGGAAAAGGTAAAGATCTCATAATCATGTTCCTTGATTTGGGAAAAGCGTATGATGGTGTGCCAAGGGTAAGGTCTGGGAGTGTTTAGAAAAATTAATAGTTCCCAGCTCACTAATAAAAAAGGCACAGACACCTTATAAAGACTGCAAAAGTTGTGTGCAAGAGGGGAATGGCAGTTTGGACTGGTTCAAGGCAGAGAGAGGAATGCAACAGGATAGTCTACTTTCCCTAGTATTTTTTATTGTACTTATGGATGTGATTATAAAGATGTATCTCCTGGCGATTATGACATAACAGCTAGGAGTGCTGTGTAATTAACAAGGAAAATTTGAGCAAGTCATAACCATGTGAAATAAAGTTTGTGCGATCAGCCTTGCAGAAAATTAAAAGAGAAAAAATTAGGAATGAAGACATCAGAGGATAAATGATGTGGATTTGTCATGTACTACACAGCTCAAGTGGATGGATGTGTGATGAGGATGGTGGATAAGCACCTGCAACAATACATGGATAGAAATGTGCAGGGGAATAGACCAATAGGACAACCCAGAAAAAGATGGTTGGCTCAGGTTAAGAAAGATCTGAAGACTAGAGGAGAAAACTGGGAAACAATATGAAGAGTAGAAGTCGATCAAGATAGAGCAAAATGGAAGTAAATTGAAACTTTCCGGCAGATTAAAACTGTGTGCCGGACCGAAACTTGGAACTCGGGGCCTTTGCCTTTTGTGGGCAAGTGCTCTACCATCTGAGCTACCCAGTCACGACTCACACCCCGTCTTCACAGCTTCAATCCTGCCAGTACCTCGTCTCCTACTTTCCAAACTTCACAGAAGTTCTTCTGAAAGTAAATTGTTCATAAACACTATACCCGGCTTGATGGACAGATGTGAAGATGTGTTAATGCAAATGAATACAGTTGACCATTGTAACTGCCTGAGTATATTAAATCAAACAATCTCCTCTATTAAACCCTGTTGTCAACACAGAACACTGTTTATGAAACTAAATGAAACTGAAATATTTATCTTCATAATATGGCATGTATTTGCCAGGACATCTTGCTGCTATTTTTGTATGTTGGCAATACATAGGAAGTTATGTTTATATAACCAATGAGAGATGAGAACAGATTAGATTAGATGTACTTTTTGTTCCTCATCTCCATAGTGAAGTGGTCATTGGGAATGTAGAAATGTAATGAAAAAAGAATATGTTTAAAAAAAAGTATATGGTAATGTCCCTTCTACTTATCCCAAGTAAAATTGCCCTTGTGCATGTAGAAAAAAAAACCTTAAACACACTTTTAATTCTGAAATTATAATTATTCTACCTTGTTTGGCTTTTTGTTTGCTATTTTTGTGCATTGTTTGCTTTGATATGAAGGTTGTAATGTAGACTGAAAGGGGCTTGTGTGCGTATGTGTGTCTTGTTCTTTCTGTCCACTATTTTTTTCTTCTCTCCATTTTTGTCTTCTCTTGACCCTTCTCTCTTCCTATCCCACCTTTCTCCTGCCATTATTAACACCTCTATTACCCAAGTGGCAATTCGTTGATGCTTCAGGATGTGCCACATCAACCTTTTCTTGTTTTATATATTTAGTGTCATATAGTGGTTCTCTCTCCATTTTGATTCAGCACTTCTGTTACCTAACTGATCTGCGTGTTTAATTCTCAGCATTTGTCTGTTGCACAACATTTCAAAATCTTCTGTTCTCATGTGTACTGTGTATTGTTCATGTTACACTTCAATGTAGTGCTACACTCCAGACACACAGTTTTAGAAAATTCCTCCTAACACTTAAATTTACATTACATGTTAACTAACTTCTCTGTTTCAGGAAAACTTTTCTTGCTGTTGCCACTCTATATTTTATTTTCTCCTTACTTCAGCCATCGTCAGTTACTTTGCTTCCCTTTTGGCAAAACTCCTCTACTGGTTTGTGGCTCATTTCATTATTTCATTATCTCAGTAATACTGGACATAATTTGACTAGATTCTATTATCCTTATTTTACCTTGTTTCCCCCTTATTTACATTCACCTCGAAACTGCTTTTCAAGCCAGTGTCCATTCTTTTCAACTAGTCTTTCAACTCATTTGCCTATTTTAAGAGAATTGCAGTATTATTGGCCATCCTTAAAATTTTCTTCTCACCGAACTGATGTTCCTTCGCTGAATTTCTCCTTAGCTTATCCTGCATGATTGTAAGAAATTTGTGCTTTCTTAACTTCAATTCAGGTGTTGATGTGACAGTCAAAGGAGCATAATTGAATATCTTAATGCTGCAGCTAGATTGTTGGTTGTGTGTAAGACTGAAGTGTGTATTTTTAGTTGTATTAACTGTGTGGACTCTTTACACTGCTTTTATTTTGCAGGTAGAGAAGGCTGCTAGGGCATTGTTGAAACTTGTTAAGGTGACAGCTGTGAAAAGAGGTCGAAATCTGTTTGAAAGTGAGGCTGAATCTGTGCATATGCAGATCAACTCTATCCGCATTCCGAGAACACCCACTAGAAGAATCAGATTGTGAGTTCTTGATTACTTTGTAGTTGTATGTACATGTACTTACCAGAAACTATAATGTTCTTGGTATTGATGAAGCAACTTTAGAACTGGTATTGTGATTTGTGTCATCTGACACAACACAATTGATAATAATGTATTGTAATGTACAACTACTTCTTCTTCTTATCATCATCATCTCTCTCTCTCTCTCTCTCTCTCTCTCTCTCTAGACTGTTTGTCACTGTCACAACATAACTAAACCAGGTGGTGCAGTGATTGCAACACTTGACTCCCATTTAGGAGGATATAGGTTCAAATTCCTACCTGGATTTCCCAAAATGGTGAATGCAATTGTTGTGATATTTCTTTTGATGAAAAGCTCGTGCTTTGTATGCAGTGGTCTTGTCAGCATGTGATTACTCAGCCATTCACAGACCTCTTATTAGCCATGGGTACCTGTAAGACTGATGTGTGACTGAAAAGCTGGAAGAGATGCCTTGTAATCTCTATCATGTGTCAGAGCTACTTGTAGCTAACTTTCCTAGACTTACCAAGGAATAGCAAAGGTGACAACAATGGTTGTATCTCATCATACATATTGCTAGCCAAAGAAGTTAGAGGCAAATGTTACAGGAGATAGTATTCCACTTAAACACTCCATTATTTGACATTAATATTCTTTTCTAAAAGGAAAATTACTACAAACTCCAATGTGACCTTTTGAGGATGGTACTGTATCAGAGACTATCACAGTGGGCTGTGGCCTATCAGTTACTGGCACAAAGATTATTAAAAAGTGTCTCCTGCCACTTTGGCCATGAAAGATAGAGTTCTTATGTATTAATCAATGCGAGTGAGTCGCTGCCACAAGTATTTAATATAATTTTTCTACGAGAAAGCTTCTAAGAAACATTTATGTAAGTAGCTCTGGGCAAATTTTCCTAGTGACTTGGCTATCAAGCTCTGTAAAGAACTCAAACTCAATAGCAATGTCTCCTGTATTGGTAGCCAAGTCAGCTACTGTGACAGACTCTAGCTGTGTTCAGCTGTAGCCACATGTAAATGTTGGGCCCCAGGGTGGTGACAACTAGTGGGATGTCATGACATGGGCTACCTTCTGTACTTCTGATACGTGGATGAGGGCTTATGCATCCACCTTGGACCTTTGTTGAATTTACATTCCTTTATACGTCATATTTTGGTGCATTTAGTAACATGTCTAAGACCTTCTCCTTTCGTAGGCAAAACAGTGTTTTCCAAGATAATCGTGTGACAAGTACATGTAAGTTTATCTCACTTTCCTTCACATATGTTCAAAATTTTACCATTTGAGGTTACATGTTTTTAAGGGTGCTCTAATCTGGTGTATTGTTTCATGTGCTAAGTCCTTTGTGTTTGTAAACATGATTAACTTTTCCCTCATAAAAATGTAGTTATACCATGCCAGGTGAATAACTTGTCTGTGTACATATCTCCTCCTTTCCTTTGGTCTATGTAGTGGCTTCTCAGAGGCAGTAAAACCTATCAATTTCAAAGGCTGTACAAGCCACCAGGTTCTCATCAGGTCTCAGTTCACCAGTGATCTCATCTTGCACCAGACCCGAGAACCTCCTTAAGACTTTCTGCTCTAAAGTTAGAAAATTATTTAAGTCTTTTTTTTTTCTGGACGATCCAATCTTTGCAACCAAACAAGCCCTACGGATTGGACCAGTGTTTCGTACAGTTGGCTTTTGAAATTCCTCGAGCGACTACACAATTTAAAGCAAACTGAGATTAAAAGTATGGTCGTTATGCATCTTGGATCCTTACTTTTGATCTATGGTGCATACAATGGTTCTTCTGTAAAGATCACCTAAAGATATTTAAAATTATGAAATCTTTGTAGGACAGGGTTCTGATTATTAATGACTAAGGTGAGTCTCTTGAATAGGCAAGAGCGCTGTTCATCACCAGATTCTTGGTCTTCGATTTGTGCCCAAGGAGATCAGTCTCACATTCTCTTGCCAGAATGTTGTTCATATGCTTCAGTTCTTCCTTAGATCTGGAAAACAGGATGGCATCGTCAACAAATGTAAGGTATGTGATTTTCTATCTTTGGTCTTGATCCCTTTAAGATCATTGTGGAAAGCTCCCTCAGTTATCTTTCAGAGAGCCAGGTTGTACAATATCGGTGACTTACCACCACCTCGTCTCAGTGCTGTGATTATATATAAGATCTCCATGACCCCACTTCCGAACCTTCGCTTTGCCTTTTGAATCAGTGAGACAGACTCTAACTATGCCCATGAGTTTCTTGGTTCTTTCAGACTTGGTTAGGCAAGTCATCACAGTGAATACACTCATATGCCTTCTTAAAATGTATGAAGAGCATGTGAGGGTGTTTGTCGTATTCCCACATTTCTCAGGGGCTTTCCTGTTACATAGGTGGTTAACTATTCTCCCCCATGAGTAGATGTTGTCCACACTGGAACAACCTGTTATGAAACTAATCTGATTTTCACCAGTCGATTGTTGATACAGTCCATTTTGTCACCTGTCTTGTACGTAGGGCAGATAACTGTTGTCTTCCAGTCTTCTGGCATTT
The DNA here is from genome assembly GCF_023864345.2 of Schistocerca serialis cubense. NCBI lineage: Eukaryota > Metazoa > Arthropoda > Insecta > Orthoptera > Acrididae > Schistocerca > Schistocerca serialis. Next base: position 333,350,808 of record NC_064643.1, on the reverse strand, counting down.
CTTTGACAATCCAGACCACCTTGCTTAGCTCTCCCGTCCTGAATGGCTTCTACCTAGGTTCCATTTTCTCCTGGACTTTTGTTCTTCTGTGGCTTAGTATCTGATTTGTTATTTCTACAAGTGTAGGTGATGGATAATCTAAATCTACAGTGTTAGGAGGTTGGAATTTGAACAGATCTTTAGATTCATTACTCTCTGAAGTATTGTTTCCAGCTCTCAGCAGTGTTGAATTCATTGGTCAGTATGATTTTATTATTGTCGTTGAAGAACTTTTGGCGGCTCTAATACCACTTCTTAATGAAGGTAACTTTATTATGGTACAGCTTTTGAATTTCTTTCCCCAAGACATCTTGTTGACCTCTCTCTATGTTTCCTGTGGCATAATTCTTGTTGCTCTCCTCAGGGTTACTTGGTTAGTATTCTACATTTCTTCAAACTGCATCTTGGCTTGTGCAAAATCTGTATCTCATAGCCAGCTCTCCTTGGCTTCTTTTGACTAATGCCTTAATGCATTCATCCCCAAACCAAATTTTCTTGTCTCTGATATGCTTATTGATGACTGCATTAGCCAACTCATTTACAGCATCCTTGACTTATCATATTTTGAAGACTTTTGTGGATCCTTTTCCTGCAGAATTTCTAAGCAGTTGCTGAGCAGGAATTGAAATTGGTCTTTCTTTGTGGTGTATTTCAGTATATCACTGTGGTAAAACACTATTTTCTTAATATTATTTCTGACTTTGGCTTTTAGTTGCCCTCGTAGACAGTTTTTTACTAGAAAGTGGTCCCACCTCCACTCCGCCCCACATTCTGTCTTTACATGTGTTACCCAGTTCTTTGCTTTGATATCAGTTGCAAAACGATTCACTGCTTTTCCATCCAGTGATACACAAGTTTCTTTGCACTGCTGATGAAGATCCCTTTCAATATTGCAAAGACGATGAATATGATGTCATTGTAATTGCTGAATACATGTAAACGGCGTCTTCCAGTTTTCGAGTGGACTATGTTTTCTCTTCCCAATTTAGCACTCATATTGCCGAGTAGAACTTTACAACTGCTGTTTGGAATGCGCCCCACAGCTACCCCTAGTTCCGCATAGAATTTGTTGTTCACGTGGGATGTATTTACTTCTGTGGGCACATGGCAATTCACAAATGATAACTTTTCTCTCTTCAAGTCTATCTTTATTACTGCTTTTCTGGGGGTTACTGATGAAAATCCAGATACATCAGCAGCTAGAGCTTTGTTCACACAAAATCCCATACCTAATTTGTGTCCTCAATCACAGCTTTCATGAAAGATTTTATAATTTTTGGCGTCAAGGGTACCAGTAACCTCTCAGCTAACTTCCTGTAAAGCAGCTGAATCCACCCTGTCTGTTTCGATCTTGTTGTCTAAACTGACTGAGGCACCTGTTTTCCATAAACTATGAATATTCCATGTTCCAACTAGCATACCTTGTTCTCAGCTTTTTTTTTCTATTTTGTATTATGAAACTGGAGGTTTCCTTGCGGCCTGTTTACTGTTGCCAAGTTTTCCGTTGTGGGAAGGTATTGCCAACACCCAATCTGGAGGACAGATTTTTTGATTTTGTGATAACTTTCCCTAGATGAATTGCCTTCTCTACAGCTGTCAAGATTCATTTCCCCTTTGCTTAAAAATTTGAAAAGATGAAGGATAGGAAATGGGAAGATAAGATACCGTAAGACACACTTTGTCTGATTCCTGGACTAAGACCTGTCCAGCGTTTTACGCACTGCCGGAATCTATGCTACCCTTGACATAGCACTTTGCTACCGTTGGCATAGCACTTAGTGTCATGTGAACATGCAAACCTCTTTTCCCCTGTGGAAAGTGCTACATTCAACTGGCAACTCCTTGGGAGGGATGAGAGGAACAGTGATAAGAAATTGACACACTAGTTCACATTTAGGGATCTATGACTGAAAGCTGTCCTTTGAAAATACTCTGTATCAGAATCTGCACTCTGCAAACCACTGTGAAATGCCTGGCAAAAGGTACTTCCCATCGTACTTCATGTTAGTGTTTCTTCCCATTCTACGCATCAATGGAACTCAGTAAGAATAATTAGTATGATCGTCTCTTCAGGGTCCATGCAGGAAATGTATGTAGGGAGCCATACTGCAGTCCCAGACTCCTCGCTTATTACTGGTTCCTGAAACTTTGTGAATTGGCTTCTGCGGTGAAGTTGGCGTCTCTCCCAATTCGGATTTTTCAGCACTTCCATGGCACACTCCCTCATGGGAGGTTTTTCAGTGCTGACAAGCCTGAACTGGCAGAGATGCCAACTTCACTGTGAAAGCCTTCCATGACAATCTCCCTCATGGGAGATTTTTCAGTGCTGACATCTGCAAAAAGTGTGAGATATGTTGTTTGCCAGGATATTAATATGCAACTAGAAAGGCGTGAGTCCCAGTACATCTCTCTGGGGCTTACCTGAAGTTATTACAACTTCTCATGATGACATGCCATTCAAGAAAACATTATGCACCCTCCGTACCAAGGAATCCTGATTCAGTTCACAAATTTCGTTGGATACCCCCATATAATATTATTTTTGTTGATAATAGTTGGTGTTATAAGAGTCAAGTGATTTTCAGATATCTAGATACTCTGCTTCTACCTATTTACCTTCAAGTTTGGCTTCCAAAATGTCATGTGAAAAACACAGAAGTTGGGTTTTGCATAATCAATGATTGTGCAATCCATCCAGGTAGGTGTGGACAGAATAATTCTGTTTGATACACTTCTTGATCATCAACTATTCTATACCACACGGTTTTCGATGTCCCAGTTTGGTTCAGTTTATTTTCTCCTGATTGGATGTAATAATTGCTTTGTTAACCATGTATGACAAATGGACATACAAATTTCTGGAGAAAGTCACATGCAGTGGATGCTCAGCTGTGTGATGACTGATCACGCTCTGTTGTCTGTGACAGTTTGCAATACACCTCCTGAATTAGCTTAAATGATAGTAAATAGATGTTAACAACAAATGATATTGGAGAAAACCTAGTTGTTTTAATGTTAACTGTGTTTGAGGTGATGATCATACAAGATGTTAGTTCAACCTGGAGCTCTTAAATTCAGAGGCATGCCTAATATTAACGTGCCTTTATTCACATATATGTATTTACTTTAAATAGCACAGCATTTTCATCAAAATTAACATAATAAACTTTTAATGAATAACCTGGTAAACATTGAAGGCACTGTGATGATAAAATATTCATTGTTAATGTTTTAAAAGTATTTCTGACTAGATATAAAAAATTTTACATCACTTAGCAATATGTAATCAGAAATTATGCAGTGGGCCTCAATTACTACCCATACCTGACTTTAATTAACATAAGCTCATATTTCATCACACATCATTGGTTTCGACTTGCAAAATACACAAGCCACCACAGTTTTCCGACTAAAAGGAGCAGAAGTTTCACTTTGCCTTGTGATGTCTTCTTCTCAACAGTAACAGCGACACACGGCATCCATTACAAAATTTGGCTGGTTCATAATTTATATATGAAATCTCAGTGTAAGTCAGTGAATGACTTTGTATTCAAACAAATACCAGCTTTTATCACTGTAAAAATCTTTGGTTTATAACATTGAAACTATAAGAATGTTGATTTTTAAATACATAAATAAACACACGAGATAAACTTTAGCTTTATAAATAAAAATCAAATTATTAATTGACTTGCAGTTTCAGTCATGTCATGGCTTTTACACGTTTCCCTAATACGACTCCCGAACTTGAAGTCCACTTTACATTGTAGCACAGACCAAATAAAACTGTTGCATTTCACATGATGACAAGCTATGTCCAAGTCTGTTCAACAAATGCTACTGAAATGTAAAGTGGCAGCTTACTATTTGTTGCTGTGAATGCTACAGGATCTTCAGTTGTACTTATAGCCAGCAATATATCTCTTGCAGCTTGCAGAGCCTCATGATCCACAATGCAGCTGGCTTTTTACCCCACAATATATTAAGTTAGAGCAAACCTCTTCTTCCATAACACACAGTTTACCTGCACTTTTTTAAAAAGTTCAGCAGTCATCCGAGGTTGATTTTACAAATGCTCAATTTTCACCATGCAATCACCATGCACGGGCACCATGTTCAAACTACCACTGACTGCTCTGACAATCTTTGTTCGAGAGCTGTCTCTTCTCAAAAAGGTTAGATACCATTACTCACAAGGGGACCCTCTATACTGTAAATCACGGATTTTGATGCACTTCAAATATGTTGTAGAGGCACTTACCCTGATTACCTGGCTACCTGGTTTTTTAGCGACGGGCCTTGGTTTTTGAGAAAGTTGACAAGCAAGACATGTGAACACGGTCACATTCGAATGAGCACTGAGTCCAAGTCAAGCAGCCACTGGCTGGCTGGCCGCTTAGGTGGCACGGCTGCTGCATGTGTGGCAAACAGTGTCACATGTAGAGGATGCGCATAATTGTGCGGTGGCACTTTGAATGATTGGCGAGTCACAACACTTTTCCCCCTTTGAAATTTTTGCACTGCTCTTGATGGAGGTGGCCTGTAGATTGCTAACGTCCATAGGCGTTGTTTGACTGGCTGTAAAATCTCGAGGAGGAGGCTTCCGGGTACGGACGGAAGTGTCCCTGATGATAACGGGTCGAGGTGACAGGAGACGTAGGGGTCGAATCTGCTGGGGCCTCGTGCACCAATCTGCCCGTTGCGGCAAGTCCAGTTGATATAACAGGAGACACGGGCGATGTGTCAGCGTCCGTAGGAGAAGGAGGCGAGTAGATTGGCTCCAACAGATGATGGTCATCCGGTTCCTGCATGGGCACGTCTCCTGGTGGTGTCCGTTCTTGTACTGGCACCGAGATGACGGTGAGATGGCTGCGTTGTTAGTAATGAGAGATGCCAAGATCCCGAGCGTCAGGTAGAGCCAGAGGTGGTGTAGCGGCAATCGGAACAGGCTTTGCCAGCACATGAGGCCGAAGCTGGTCCGAATGACGCACTGCAACACCCGTGTCCGTCTGGATTTCATACAGGCATCGGCCACGGTATCGTAAGATGCGGCCCGGACTCCATTTAGGCCGCCTGCCATATCCCCGTACCCAGACAAGGTCGTCGGCGGTGAACTGGCCAAGCGAAGGCACCTGCAGCCGTGAGGTGGAAGGCTGCAGAAGATGAAGTAGCGTGCGGGGCTGTCGGCCATGCAAGAGCTCAGCCGGGCTGTGGTCACCCATGGGGGTGTAACGGTAAGAAGCCAGAAATTGGAGAAACGGATCATCAGCAGCAGAAGAAGTCAGGAGTTTCCGCATTTGAGCCTTAAATGTGCAGACCAGTCGTTCAGCCTCACTGTTTGATTGTGGATGGAATGGATGGGCCGTGACATGCATAACGCCGTGGAGCACAAAAATCCGCAAATTTGGAAGAGGCAAATTGCGGACCGTTATCAGTAACAAGAGTAGAGGGAAGGCCTTCCAAAGAAAAAATGCGGGCGAGAGTACTTGTGGTTGCCGCGGTGGTAGGCGTTGTGCAACGGACAATGAAAGGAAAGTTAGAGTAGGCGTCAATTACGAGGAGCCAAGTACCTGAAAAAGGTCCCACGAAGTCAGCATGAATGTGCTCTCAGGGTGTCTCAGGTGAAGGCCACGGTGACAAAGATGACTTTGGGGCAGCGGCCTGTGACGCATAAGGGCCTCAGGCAGCGACCATGTGTGCTATTTCAGAGTCGATGCCAGGCCAGTACATATGACGGCATCCCAGAAATTTTGTGCGAGAGACACCCCAGTGCCCTTGGTGAAGGAGGCGCAAGAGTGAAGCATGCAAAGATTCAGGTACCACAAAACGCGGCGAAGCATTGTTGGTGGAAAGGAGGATAACACCATCCCTAGCCGTGAGGCGGTAGGGCAAAGCGTAGTAGTTCCGCAACGGATCAGAAGTCTTAGTGGACGGACGATCTGGCCAACCCTTCTGAATACAGTGTAAAACCCGGGAAAGGGTAGGATCAGAACCTGTAGCAGCCGCCAGCCTGTGCCCGGTGATGGGGAATCCGTCCACAACCCGCTGCTCGGCAACATCCAGGTGGAAACACCAAAGTTCGTCCCTATCGAATGCCAGATCAGGACCCATGGGAAGGCGAGACAGTGCATCAGCGTTCGTATGTTGATCCGTCGGCCAGAAATGAATCTCATAATTGAAATGAGACAAGTAAAGAGCCCAACGCTGCAGGTGGTGTGCAGCCTTGCCGGGAAGTGACGTTGATGGATGAAACAAGGAAACAAGTGGTTTGTGATCCGTAACAAGATGAAATTTGGATCCATAGAGAAAAACACCAAACATATGAAGAGCATAAATAATGGCCAAAGCTTCTTTTTCAATTTGAGAATACTTTTGTTGGGCATCTGTGAGCGTTTTGGAGGCATAAGCAATGGGTTGTTCAGAGCCTTCAGAAAAACGGTGCGCAAGGACTGCACCGACCCCGTATTGAGGGGTGTCCGTGGCAAGAACAAGATGTTGGCCAGGCCGATAAGTAGCCAGGCACGGGGACTGTTTCATCATAATCTTCAATTTCTGGAAAGCCACATCGCATGACGCGGACCAGTGAAAAGGCACGTTTTTATGCAACAAGCGATGCAACAGCTGAGCCACTGAAGCAGCAGACGGTAAAAACTTCTGATAGTATGCTATTTTCCCCAAGAAGGCCTGCAGTTCCTTAACAGATGTAGGGCGAGGAAGGGCATCGATTGCAGCGACAGTTTGCTGAAGCTCACGAATACCATCCCGAGAGAGTTGAAACCCCAAGTACGTGATAGATGCCTGAAAAAATTGTGATTTCTGAAGATTACGCTTAAGACCGGCAGTCTGTAAGACACGAAAAAGTGTGCGGAGATTCTGAAGATGTTCTTCAGTGGTGGAACCAGTGACAACAATGTCGTCCATGTAATTTATGCACCCAGGGACAGGGAGCAATAATTGTTCCAAGAATCGCTGAAAGAGAGCAGGGGCTCTGGGAACCCCGAATGGCAATCGTTGGTATTTATAGAGGCGGAAAGGCGTGTTAAGGACCAGAAATTGCCGGGAAGCAGCGTCGAGAGGAAGTTGATGATAAGAGCTTCTGACATGTTGATTTTAGAAAAATACTGGCCTTCCGCAAGTTTAGTGAACAATTCTTCAGGTCGGGGCATAGGGTAAGTGTCGATGAGGCATTGCGCATTTACAGTGGCTTTAAAATCGCCACAGAGACGAATATCACCATTGGGCTTAGCAACGACAATGACAAGAGAGGACCACTCACTGGAAGTGACAGGAAACAAGACCCCTGAAGTAGTGAGACCATCCAGCTCCCGTTTTACCCGATCACAAAGGGCCACAGGAATGGGCCAAGCCCGAAAAAACTATGGCCGAGCAGTGGGTTTGAGCGTGATATGAGCTTCAAAGTCGTTTGCATGTCCTAACCCAGGAGAAAAAAAGGGACGAAAATGTCGTCGACAAAGAATTCAATTGAGCGAGTCATCTATGGAGAACCCAAAAACGCAAAAGGCATCAAAACCAAAAAGATTCTCTGTGTTACTCTGGTCGACCACAAATATGGGAAAAGTGCGAACGACGGATTTGTAAGATACCTCAGCATTAAATTGCCCCAAGGGAGAAATCTTCTGTTTATTGTACGTCCGTAATTGCCGAGTGACAGGTGACAGGATTGGAGAACCCAACTGAAGATACGTCTGAGAATTGATGATAGTGGCAGCAGAACCGGTATCCACCTGCAATGCGAACATCTTGACCAAGTATTTGGACAGTGAGGAATAACTTTCCTGAAAGGGAAGAAGTGCAATTGACAGACAACACAGAAGCAGAATCAGCGTCACGGTCATGAACATCATGTATGCGGTCAGATTTGCAAACGGCAGACACATGACCCTTCTTTTTGAAATTGTGACACACGACCCAACGTTGGGGACAATCCTCCTGTGAATGTTTTGTAAAACACCGCAGACATGAAGAAAGTTGCCGGGGGTTTTTCTGCAGTTTCTGAGAGGGTTGTTTACGGTTAGGCCGAGGCTGCGCGTGGGAGTGTACTGCGGCCACGTCGGCCGGCGGGGACGCACCGCACGCGTCGTCAACAGCGCACAGAGGGTATATTTCCCCGACGTTACCCCACGCCTCTATTTGCGCCCCAGCGGCGCGAGAAATTTCAAAAGACTGCACGATGGATAGGACTTCATCTAGAGTCGGATTTGTCAATTGAAGGGCACGTTGCCTAACTTCTTTGTTGGGCGCCGACCGGATAATAGCATCCCGTACCATGGAATCGGCATAGGATTCTTTGTGAATGTCAGTAACAAATTGATACTTTCGACTGAGGCCGTGAAGTGCAGCAGCCCAAGCGCGATAGGATTGTTGCGGTTGTTTTTGACAACAATAAAAGGCAACACGAGAGGCTACTACATGTGTTTGCTTTTGAAACTAGACAGACAGAAGTGAGCACATTTCAGCAAAGGACAAAGATGCAGGATCTTTCAAAGGAGCCAATTGCGACAACAACCGATACATTTGAGGTAAAATCCATGAAAGGAACAGAGACTTACATGTTTGTTCATCCGTGACATGAAATGCCAAATGCTGCCGAAGACGTTTTTCGTAATCAGACCAGTCTTCCGCCGTCTCGTCGTAAGGAGGAAAGGGAGGTATAGACAATGATGAGAAACGGCCCGCATTTGATGCCGTGACGGAATCGCAAATCCCCGATGTTAGAAGCGTTTGCTGTTCTATGAGACCTTGCAATAGTTGCTCGACAGTAGCCATGGAAACCTGTGGGTCAACGATGAAAAGGAAAAATCCACTACCTCGTTGCCAATTGTTATAACGTCAAGTTGAACACATATATTTCAAAACGACACAACACATATAAGTCACTGAGCAAGTTGACAAGCAAGACATGTGAACACGGTCACATTCGAATGAGCACTGAGTCCACGTCTAGCGGTCGCTGGTTGGCTGGCCGCTTAGGTGGCGTGGCTGCTGCATGGCTGGCAGACAGCGTCTCTTGTAGAGGATGCGCGTAATTGCGCGGCAACACTTTGAATGATCGGTGAGTCACAACACACACATTCCGAGGCAGTCAGCGTAGCGTAGCGCAGCGGTAAAGGTTCACGGATACCGCACTGGAGGTACAGTTTTCGAATCCTGCTCCCATATTTTTTTTATGTATGCAAGAAGCGCCTGGAAAATTTGGTCCTAATGTTCAAAAACGAGTAGACGAATTAATTGGGAAATACAGAAATGTAGTCATGTCCTGCACGAAACCCAGGAAGTTCTCAAAACTGGGGTACGAAGAATTTTTGCATTCTGTATTTCTTCCATACGTGGGACAGAAATTTTTTTTATACATTGTCGATTTGTGGGGAGGGCAAACCTATTCAAATTTATGCTATATTCACTGATGAAAGGAAAACTAGCACCGGCACCCTAAAAGTGGTCCCACCGAAGTGCACTCCTTGTTGCCAGCCCTGCGATGTTTGTTTTTACCGACAGGTGAAAATCTTCATGAAAATTATTCAGAATGCTCCTGACTTGATGAAAGACAATAGAGAGATCACTTCTAGGGAAGATTCGATAAAATTACATTCGCTAACCCTACATCAGCGCACCTAATTTTGGAGAGCATGATTAGATACGCAGGGTTCACATCGAAATTAGCAGATGAAAGAGAGGGATTTTTGAATGCAAAAGAATTGTGTGTCCCGGTATTGCTCACGAAGAAACAGTGCACCTGAAAGATGGTTGCTTTTATAAAGTGCGTGTGGTGCTGTGAAAATTAGTGCTTCGGTTGTCTCTTTGATAAGTATCACCCACAATATTGTTCTGGCACATCAAGCAATGTGGACGATGAAAAATAAGATTTTGTAATAGTGTATGACAGAAAAAAATTAATAACTGATATATCTTTATAATTTCACACTCCTTACATTGTATGGTGATATTCTTTGAATTAAAATTGAAAAATTTGGTCAATTTTGAAAAAAAAAGTACACAAGCAGGATTCGAACACGGTACTTCCAGCGCGGTAGCCGTGAACTTCTGCGCTACGCTTAAGTGCTCGAACTATATGTAATGTTACAGGTATACAAAGCCCGCAATGAACTTCATAATCGATTTTCTCGAAAACCAAGGCCCGTCGCAAAAAAACCGGATACCCAGGTACTCAGGGTAAGTGCCTCTACAACATATTTGAAGCGCATCAAAATCCGTGCTTTACAGTATGGAGGGTCCCCTTGTCAGATTAATATGCGGGAATTTCCTTAACAATTGTTTCTTACTTCTAAAGCCGTGACTGTTTATAATACACAATACATACTTTTATAGTTGTTTTAACACTAAGCTTTTTAACAAAAATGCAGAACACAATATATTTAATTGTTTGTAATGTAGTTTAGTAAATGTTTAACTTCAGTTCTTTGCCATTTCCGCCATGAGGTGGTAGCATGTTATGGTGATTAGTAACCCACAATGTGATGACACTCGCCTGCTTTGTTTCTTCATTGATCTTTTGTTGTCCTCGGTGTTGACGTACTGGCTGAAAAACTAGGGGGTGTCTACTGTCTACTTTAAATGATGTAGCCGACAGATGCACAGTTGCACTTCACAGTCTTTTATTTTCACTTTCCACAACCCCCGATAATACACAGTTATTTGGTCAGTGCACTGTTGTTCTAACTTCCCATAAGCCTCATTAATAGATAGCAGGCGAACATCCACATACTGCTACAATAGTGTCCTGTTAAACATCAACAAGCAGTAAAAACATAACCAAATAATTCACAGTTCTTTCGGAATAATCAGGTACGTATGCAGCAGACACTGTCATTGGTTTAACACACGGCCTATTGGTGTAACACATCTTTCTCTGTTGAGATGATGCATTGTTGTTCTAACCAACACAAATTTCTCATCTGAAACTCAGTCGTGGACTGTCTCGTGGCCAAAAATTGGTCCCTTACATATCCTCGCAATAATAGGTCTGTATTATCAATGAGTCAATGTATGTGTGGCAGTCATCCTTGCGAGTTGCTCGCAGGACTCTGTTGCTCTTTGCCGGTTCCGCATCGGTCGTCCTTGGCTAACACATGGTCACCTCCTTCGTTGCGAGGACCCCCCTCAGTGTCGCTGTGGCTCCCATACGACTGTCGTCCACATCTTGTTGGACTGCCCAGTTTTAGTTGCTCTGCAGCGGACTTTTAACCTTCGTAGCAACCTACCTACGGTGTTGGGTAACAGTGCCTCAATGACTGATTTAGTTTTACCTGTTATTCGTGAAGGGGCTCCTCTCATACAATCTAGGGGTGGGCATCTGGCCTTCTCTCCCAGGCCTCCACCTTCCCTCCATTTTACCTGTTTGTCACTCTTCCTTCATGTTTTGTTTGCCTTGGTGTGGTCTTTTCCCTATATGTGTTCAGGTTGCCTTGTCTTTTAGGCTGGAGATTTTAGTGTGTTGCAGAGTGGCTGGCTCATCCTTTTTTTATTCTTGTGATCAGCCAGCCCAGGCCACCTGCTATATGATTTTAATACCTTCCTCTACTTTTCCTTTTTGTGTACATTTTCCCCTTTTGGTTTACTTCTTTCATTTTCTCTTTCAGTGTGGTTCCCCATTAGTCTTATGCCCTTTTACATTGCCCAACTCCTTTTGAGAATAGTTTTACCTTGAGATTTGTTTGCATGAGAAAGAAGGGACTTATGAGCCTTTAGTTTTGCTCCCTTTATACCCCACAGTAATGAACCAACCAAACAATCAACAGAAAGGAATAAATGTTGCAAGCAAGTTGGAGGATCCACAGCATATGTGAGATTGACACAGACAGAGTGGAGATGTTTGTCAAATCAGGTGAAATGTTTTTCATAGTGACATGATTATGTGTTTGAAAGGACCTCCAGAACTGGCCATTTCTTGCTAGCATTTCATAGTATATTTCCTTTACGCATTCTTTTCTCTCGCCTTTGATCCATGATCTTGCTGAACCTTTCCCTCACTGAGTCCATTTCAGTCAAACCTTTACGCTTTTCTACAAATGAAGGAAGAGTAAACATTTCTTGACTTGTTGTAATTTAACAGCTCATGTATTTAAACTGGTAGTTACTCAGCCATGACTCTTTGTTAAAATTTATAAACGGACTTTAGAGAGAGACTGCTGCCTGTCACAGTGGTGACTGACCCATGTTAAGGTGACTTACCATACAGCGTGGGAGGGAAAATGGAGCATTGATATTGGATGAGATTTTGAAAACATTATAATGTAAAAGTTATCATTTGTTCAAATCTCATCCACTATAGTATGCCCTCTCACACTATCCAGTGTGTCTTCTTTGACATGGGATATTTTCTTTCTATCTTTTCCTCTGTTCTGCCAGGAGGAGAAACCCCATACTCTGAAAGTTAATGAAGCTATGTCTTTTCTTTCTTCACATTTCCATTTCCTGCCAATTATTTAATATATATTTCTGTATCCGTATTATAGATGTAATAACAGTTAATATTATATTATAAGCTGGTTTTTGGGAGATTGCTGCCTGTCACAATTGTGACTGACTTATGTTAAGGGGACTTACCAGACACCGTAATAGGTAAACTGGATTGTTCATATTGAATAAGATTTTAAAAACACTGTGTGGATGTGAAATTATCCAGTGTTCTACTTTTGTTGCAGCTCACTGCCACACCCATTAGTGACAGAGACATCGGATATTTGTCTTTTTGTGCCAGACTTGAAGAAAGGTCCGAGAATTGATCATGAACCTACAGTAGCACATTACCGCGAACTTCTTGACCAGCATGGAGTGAAACAAATTACTCAGGTAACAAGTTAGGTTATTGGGTAGTAGTATTAGCTTAAATACTGAAGTAATATCTTCAGTAGCATAGTAGATCTTATTTTTCCAGCATAAATGCTGAATTCTCGATTGCAGCAGTATGACATGAGTATAAATTTGTATCTTCTCCAAATGTAAATGCATAATGTAGCAGGTGGTAATTATGCTGTTGTTCTGCTACAGGAAGGATAGTATGTGAATTTGTGCACTTACTGTTTTTTGTGAACACACAAATTGTTGTGTGAATAGTTATCAGTGGCAGCAAGGCGATTCTTCTGGAAAACTTGAAACTCTCAGGGAATTACATTTCACCTGGGAAAACGTGGTAATCTCAAAGAATTTAACGAATTTATAAGATCTCAGGGAATTCTGTTTTATTAACCCAGTATTGAAATTTTGTGTTAATTATATGAATACTATTTTGTATAAATTATTGATGTTTAAAAACGGTGGTTAAATTACTGCTTATGGCTAATATATCTCAGCTGAGATATAGCCTCCCCTCCTCCCTGCACAACATTAATTTATCATGTGCTTCTAATGGCATCGTCTTCCTCCTCATACCTGGAATTCTTAGGGTGGCAGGCCGAAGGTGAAAAAATAAGCCTGTTTCATCTGCATTAAAAACATCGTTGGGACTGTACTTTTCTATGATTGATGGAAAGTTTTTCCACAACTGCACAGTGTCAATGCTCATGCTTCCAGACTCACTCCGAAACATTTATGCGCTAAATTATGTCTGTTCTTGAACCTTTTAATTCAACCATTGCATGCCGTGAAATCTGCGTGTCACAACTTTTGTGCCAAGTCTATTGCTTTAGCATGTACCACTGTACCATCAGTTGGAATGTCTGTTTCATGAGCTTGCTTTATCCAATTTAGTAGCACACGTTTCAATTCTCGAAACCTATTGCACACTTGTTGTTAATTGCCATTTCCTCCTTACAAAAATGCTACTTTAACTATTTTTCATTTGCTCACTGTCGTATTTAATGTTGATAGAGGAATGTTCAGTTTTTGTGCAATATCAGCACGCTTCATGTGTGAATTTTTGTCGACTTCCAGAATAATGTTCCATTTTCCTTCATTTGTAAACCGTCTCATTGTCTTTTTTTCCATTACAAGCTAGTACACCATTCAACACACAAAGTCATGGAGTAAAAAATAAATAAATCAATCAATCAAATGCTAAACACGATTAAAGGAGACTATCGACTGAATTACGTGCTATTCCCTTTGTTTAGCTGCTCTAGAAGACGGAAGTCATTGGAAGTGCTGCCAGTCTATACAAGTTACTTCCAGGCATAATTTCTACCACAGCAAATGATCTGTATGACTTGCAAAGTTACTGGCACTGAATAGTAATGTCTCCCTGCATATTTCCGCCCCACACAGCCGCAAACGTCCTATTCATTTCACTCTCTTAACTCTCAATGGCAAAAGTTGTAGCAGCCAAACAGTACAGATACCACCAAATTTGAAGGTGCGAAGTGGGGATGGAGAATGCACAAATGTGTTGGTTTAATATGTGTTTAGTGTAATTGCGACTGAGACGTCCAAATATGGATGTTATGTTTGGGAAAATGTGGTAATCAGGAATGTAGTAACAAGATTCCACTATATAACATAAAGTGAAGTTTACCAAGATTATTTTCCAAATCACTTCCATATTCTCTCACACTAGCACTCAATTCGTATTTTGCATGTAACATTATACAGATGATATTTACTTTTGAAATAGGCAGTGGTCAATAAATATATTGAGAGCATGAAGTTGCAGTTGTTCCATTTAAATTTAGGATAATAGTCAGTTTTGCAATACTAATGGCTGGAGTATGCAGGATGTTTCAGAATTCATATTATAGGCTTCTTAGGTTTGTTGAGGGGCCTTAGCTGATAAGGTTTTGATAAGGAGCCCATGTCCGGAAATGTACCATTTGGATATAAAGCAGCTTTGAAGTTCAGATCACATTCAAATGTCGTGCTTCACAGTACGCACACAAAGAGAAGAGAGGGCACTGTGATGAGTCACTGTTAGAATTACAACTTCACGTATCATTTTTGTTCGACTACAGTAACAGCTGTTACAAATGGATTTTTGCAAGTAGGAGGGCTGACTTTTGTGCTCCATGGACTCTCAACTTTAAAGTTCCATTTAGAAGAACAGAAATAGACAGCAAGTACTTGAAAACTTCCCCACGTCTTGGCTTCTGTCAAGTAGTCAGGTCAGAAATTATTCTCTCCACTGCGTGCAAATGGTGAAGTGGTAGAGTTGAAAGTTATCTGATCTTTAAACGTATTTTAAATAGGCACAGGCTCTCAGCACCACCCCTGTGTGGTGAATGGCATTCTATCTATTTCAGTGTAAATCATTGAGGAGTAAAGAAGACCACTTGCTGAATAATAGAAATGTTGTCGACAGGCACACAAAAAAGAATGAAAATTTTGATGGCTTTTGGAAAAATCCTTTAACATGTATACTCCAACTCATTAAAGGAGTCATCTGAAAGCTAGCAAAGTTTTCATTCTTTTTTTGTTTGCCTGCCAATGATTCAATACTTCTACTATCTACTGAATGGTCTCCTTTAATCCTAAATGATTTGCGTTCTGCCAGAATTTCCCTTATCATATACATAGGGTTCTTGTTTTACCTTGAGACAGCTAAATATCTGAAAAATGACACATCATGAAAAAAAAAAAGTTTATTAGTAAAGGCAACCTCTGTTTGTGCTAGAACTGACCACCTCCTAACCACCCACCCTGCGTGGACGGAATCAGCTTTGTATTTTCGAATGGGAAACCCCATTTTTATTGCATATTTGGATTCTACGCCAAAAAATACCTCGGGTTTATTTGAAACAATTTTTTCTGTTCGTGGTAGATGGTGCTGTAACTGGTGCGAGAGTTGCAGGGCTTGTACAGAAGGACACATCAAAATCAGTCATCCTGATGGTGACATTTGAGGGGACTCTCCAAAATCAAGCTCCCTCATGATGACAGGCAAGGGGGGGACTTGCCAAAGTCAAGCGCCCCAATGGCGAGAGGCAAGAGGATTCTCTGAAATAAAGCACCCCAATAGTGAGAGGCAAGGGGAATCACGACATCAAGCATCCTGGTGGTAACAGAAAACTATTACATTCACATTGTTGTTTCTGGATCATATTACATGTAGTTTCTAACCAGATACTGAAATGGCTAACCATATTGTACTGTACAATCAAATTTGCAACTTTAAATGCATTGGTTCTTCATTGCAAAAGAGGCACACATGATATTTGTCGATCAAACTGCCATCTTCCATGAATGGAAAACTGGTTCCTGTAAACCATATATATATTTTGGTGTGGTTCCAAATGTGCAACAAAAATGGGGAGTTTCCCATTTGAAACTACAAATTTGTCTCTGTCCAAGCAGGAGAAATGATTAGGACATGCCCAGTTGTTGCACAGACAGATATCCTCTTTGATAACATTAATTTTTCACCTAGAACTTTGTTTCATGTGGTGTGCCGTTTTTGAGATATGTAGCTGTCTGTAGTTAAAACAAACACTGTGTGTGCACAAACTTTTGTAAGTCTCTCCATCTCTTCCTTACCCCCCTCCCAACCTCCACCCACACAATTTCTTAGTCATACTCTCCCTGCCTTAATTTAGTATAGCAACAGTAGTTCAGTTATTGCTTCAGCTGTGAATTTGCATTGGGGAATACTGTTATCTTCTTCTGTGTAGTAATTTCTGTATTCTCCACATGTATTTCACAAAACTTTTATTTGCCATTTAACTCCTTTAGAAGAGGACCCTTCATGGGTTAATAGATACAGTTCTCCACTGATATTCCAGTGCAGTAGCTAACATAAATTATTTTGTTCAGTCTTCTTTATGAATGTTTGTAAAGTTTTGAACAGCTCCTAAACACGGTATTAACTACAATTCCTTTCTTGTTAAGCCTACCAAATCTGTACAAGTAGTAGGACCAG
Source organism: Schistocerca serialis cubense (assembly GCF_023864345.2). NCBI lineage: Eukaryota > Metazoa > Arthropoda > Insecta > Orthoptera > Acrididae > Schistocerca > Schistocerca serialis. The sequence continues at coordinate 333,333,947 of NC_064643.1, read as the reverse complement.
TACAGGTAATGACTCACCATATAGTTGCAGCATCGAGCAGTCAACAAGCATGTTAACAAAATCACTCCATCTGCCACCTGCACACTCACCTCCTACGTACTGCTTAAAATTCTCAAACCTAACCACCCTGGGCATACCATTGCAAGTAGTTATTGGGCTTTCAAAGAAAGAATCTTAGCTGTAGTTGATCAACACGTTCAGCCCATTACCCGCAGCCCAGTTTCCGATATAAGTGACACAAATCAGTCCCCCATCATCTCTATAACCCCACCCCATTCCCACAATGATCCCTGTATGTCACTGGCTATGCCACCTCCCTATACACTATCATCTACATCTACATGTAGATATAGATGTAGATGTTACTGTAGACTCACGTCCTTACTGCTACCAAACTCCACATCAGCAACGTCCTACTGCCTCAATACCCAACATTTCTTTCTTATATATACTTTTCCGAAGTCACAATAAAATTTATTGATGGGCTGAATGTGATGTACAAATGCTATTGCAATACAAGTCCAGAATGGAGCACATCACTTGTATCCGTGTGAACCATATTCCAAAAGAAGACATCAATACACAGATTCCATAATATCTAGAAGAGTTACAGAATCCAAGTCCAATCTATACAGTGTAATGATCTGAGCAAGGTGATAAATTGTAGCTGGTGCAGTTGAAAAGATACTGATCAAGACTGGACTTATGTTGCCTAATGGCTCATGTGATGAGATAGTGTTTTCGCTGTTGATAGCCAGAACTATAGGCATGTATATATTCAGTAGCTGGAAGGTGCCCTTGTTGTTGTCAGATCTTTCCATAATTAGTGATATGTTTACTTTTTCCACCATACACACCGACAGTGTCCTTGTTGCTGCAGCTGCGCACAGAAACCACTCTTGGATCAATTCTGTACCATGATATAAGGTATACGACTGATAAATCATTATACATGCATCTCCTCCTTTAAGAGAAAGCTGTACAAACAGTCAATTGCATGACCATGCTATCCAAGATATTTTGTCTGGTCCAAGTTCATTGGTGATGACGTCTTTATGATGGGGACTCACAGCCAAGGCCATATATTCTTTCTTTCGCGGCTTTAACAACTTCTCTCAATTCACTTCACCTGCTCCACTTCAGGCCATTGTGACAGCTTTCTGGACCCTGACCAATGTGTCTCCAAACAGATGGTCCTGTAAAAACCTCTGTCCATATGAAACCCACCATCTGTCAACAGCACCTGTACTTTTGTAGCTGCTATCACTTCCCCACTAAAAAGTCTCTTTCATACATTTTAGCCACCTGCAGATGACACCCACCTTTGAACCTAGTTCACAAACAGATTTCATTCACCATATCTATGTATACTGCTCATTCTTCAACTAACAACCCCACACAAAAAGAGCACCCTGCAGCCTTCTCATTAATCAGTCTCAATCTGGACCGAAACAACTTAACTGTATTGTATACCAGGGATTTGGCAACCTTTCATCATGTCATGAAATGAAGAACATCCTTCTCACCTCCCCCCAAAATGGTATTCCACCAAATCTGTGAAATATCCTGGATAATCCTTATGCCATATCTACCCTCATTACCTTGCCACATGATTTATCTCCCTGTAGAAGAATCAGGTGTAGGACATTCTGTCCGTGCATGAGGCCATCCAGGCATATCCTAACCTACCTATGAAAGCAGTCATGTCTTATAACAACTCTGCTGTAACTGTTACATATGGAAACTCTAGATTGGAATATCAACATTGTTAGGAGAAGATAGATTGCTGCTTACCATAAAGATGACATGTTATGTTGCAGACATGCACATTTAAAAGACGTTAACACATCAGCTTTTGGCCACAGCCTTTGTCTCTTTTCTGATGAAGGCTGTGGCTGAAAGCTAATGTGTAAGTATCTTTTAGTTGTGGCTGTCTGCAACTTAACGTATCATCTTTAAGGTTAGTAACAATCTATCTTTTCCTTACATTGTTAACTTCTACGTAGCATTTTATGTGAGTATGACCATTCTTATGATTTGATTATCTATTTATTTTATCTTTGGGAAAAATTTGGCTCAGTTAAAGTTCTTAAACCATAGTCTGATCATTATTATTAGTAGTAGCAATAGTATTTTGTTGTTAAAAATAACTACCAAATGAGGTAGTTCTGTAGTTAATTTATTAGTGGATTACTTGTTCCATAGATTATATGTAGATTTTATATCAAAATTATTTGACAAATTCCAGTAAGGTTATGTATACATTATTTTGTGTGTGTGTGTGTGTGTGTGTGTGTGTGTGTGTGTGTGTGAGTGGCCCTTTGTAGATTACTGAATAACATAGCAGGTTAAATTTAATAAAAGTGAACATGCCAGTCTCAGCCACTACTAATACCAAGAGTGCAACACAAATTCAATGACAAAGTAAACATCTGCTTCTAGTGCACTGCTTATGGCACCAAGGTTAAGTTAAATAAACAAAAAGATTTATCAAGAACAAATGTTAACAAACTAGATGCAAAATTTCTTTTGCAGCCTTTCAGCTATGTTACATGATTGGGTAACTCCCAGAACCATTGAAAAACACGAAGATGAATTAAAAAATGTTTGGAGATGGCACCAAGTACTATTGTCTTCACTTTCCATGCATCTGTCCACTAAACCACATTGAAAGCATGTTACGTATGTTTAATTCTTTGTATCTAAAGATATCCTGAAGGCTTTAACAATCAATGTCATTAACTGACATTTAATTAAATGTACCATTTAATTAATTGTACCAAGAATAATACATTATTTAATAAATCTTCAATGTGCCACTATCTTGAAAAGGCATGCTTTCATAACACACAAGTTATAATTGGGGGGGGGGGGGGGGGGGGAGACTGACTTGTCTCATTCAGTCCTTCACACTTAATGATCTGGAATGTGAAATTCCACATTGTAACATCAAGCAACTCATTCAGCTTCACATCCGCAAATGCTTTCATGTCCTGTATGGGGAGGGAGTAAGTTCATACTTGCTTTCGTGTGCCTAAATTGTGTTGAGAAGAAATGTTTAATTTACAGTAGATGATGTTAAATAAAATGTTGACCAAACAGTTCTTTCATGGTATAAGTATATATTCAGTCACAGGTTTTTTTTTTCAGTTTGAGACAGATGAGAACAGTGTAAATTTCTTTTCCCATTGTAGGTTGTTGGATTTATCGCTCCATTATCACTGATGATTTTTTTGACAGTACTTAACCCCAGCAGAAAACAATACTATATAAAGTATTGATTTATAGTGAACTGCCTCATTGAAGAGTAAACACTGCCCCTTAAAAATGTTAAGAACAAGTAAGAAATTGAATGTTAAATATCACTGCGGATGAAACAAAATCGTAGCACAAAACACAATAAAATCTGTCCTCCTTGAAAAATTCACTGATGTCCCGGCAATCATGGAAACCAGTAACATACTTTGTTTTATTGGCAGGTTATGCCAGTACGCCAACTGATAGATGAATATTCCCAGTTTGAAATGAGGAGACGCTTATGTGGCACCTACGATTTTTTCCTAGCAGATGGACGAATATGTGGACCCATAAACCCTCTTCTGGGAAAAGAATTTCATGTGAAACGCAAGTATGTATGGCAACATCTATAGGCTACTATGTTTACAAATACAGGAGATTTAATAAGTGCTGTTCCATTCAGATTTCATTATCGTTCATGTTTTGTTTATTGCTCCCAATCCTTCTCTTGTCAGTTAACACACTTGCCAAAGATTTAACACACAATTTTTTGTATTGTGGTGCACATGCAATGTCGTTGTATCAAGAGTTTATGGGTGGATAAAAGCTAGATAATCGATTATTTGCTGGGTCCTACATTTTCATGACAGTCAATTAACTTGTAAAAATGTTTGACTTTTAATCTTACATTATTTGTTGTATTCCTCTCTGTTGAGGACATCTTTCTTGCATATGTCGCAATGCTCCAGTATTTTGTTATTGTGGTCTTTCCAAGAATGTCATGGTCTGCCAGTAGATTCCCATTAAAATGTGTTATTTAGTCAGTGATGACCTGGCATTCTCAACAAATGTCCATACGAAATAAATGTAGAAATCAAATCTCATTGCCATGTGGCAGCAGATGCAGCAAGAACGCAAATCCAAAATGGATATTTCATTGTGCTGCAGTGTGTGCATGGTTTTAAAACTACTTGTCAAATTAAAATACTGCTCAATGTATGAATTTGTGATTGATCAATATCCTTTCACGCTTATGTCAGCGTAAGTGTACGTAGGGGATCTTGTGCTATGCTCTAAGCTGAGAAAGACAGGAGGTATACAAGCAGACTATAAATTATTCTATGATAAAAGAAAAGTCTCTCCTTTTGTGTCTAACTGCAGATGTGCTCATTTCCCATTATTTTGCATGTTAGGAAAGATATTCCCAGATTTCAGACCAAGAAAAGGAATGGTAATTCATTTACACATACATTTACAGACTTCTAGTTAGAGACAATCATTAGATTTACTCACGGTATTCAATACTTCTTTTACAAATAATTTATTAAATAATGTAATGCCACACTGTTCACTCGTATCTTACTATCATTCACTGCACACACTACATACACACTGTTTCATGACATTTCACTCACTACCACACACACACACACACACACACACACACACACACACACACTGGTGATCTCTGGGCCGTTTTCTGTACTGCAACTTCCCATTTCCTGTCTTGAAAAACTGAGTCAGCATCGCTCCATAATGAGTAAGATGTTTAGCTCAGAAAGAGGAAGAGATGTTAGTATTGTGCTCTGCATAGCTTGGGGGGGGGGGGGGGGTAAGTTTATCTAGAAAAGGAAAAAAGAAGGAAAAAACATAGTGTGAAGGTGTTATGTGGAATGTTGAATGTTTTGTAATCATTATTATTATTTATTTGTACAACATTTTTTTTACCAAACCTCTCCTCTGTTTTATCTAAGTAATCCTTCAGTGTATAAAATGTACTGCATAACAGGCACTTTTTAGCTGTCTTTTTAAATAAGAGTATTTTTAGAATTTCTTTAATCTCTTTTGGTAATTTATTGTACAGTTTTATTCCTTGGTAGAAAATGCTGTTTTGAGTTTTATTTTTACTTTTTCTTGATAAATGTAAGTTGAGTCTAGCTCTTGTTCCATGTTCATGGACATAGTCGTTTGTGCAATAATTACCAATGTTATTTTTTATGAGTACAACTGACTGGTAAATGTATTCATACAGAGCAGTTAAAATCCCCAGGGTTTTCAACAGGTCTTTACATTGAGCTTGACTACTATTTTTTTGTTATTATTCTTATGGCTTTTTTCTGGAGTTTGAAAATTGTGTTAATGTTTTGAGCATTTGTTCCCCAAAACAGAATGCCACAGCTAAGAATTGAGTGTACATATGAATAGTATGTAATTAAAAGGCACTACATGTTACATACTGATGATGGAATTCTAAGGCATAACATGCTGATGACATTTTGTTTTCAAGTACCTTTGTGTGTTCACACCACTTCAACTGAGGATCAATATTCATTCCTAGAAATTTTGCATTTGTTACACAGTCTATAGAGGTGCCATGTACATTTAATTTAACATTTTCATTTTCCCTCTTCGAGCTGAAATTCATGGTATTAGTTTTCTTTATGTTCAGTGTCACTTTATTGCTTATTGACCAATCGTAAACTTCCTTGAGAGTGTCATTTGCTTTCTCTGCAAGGAGTTCTCTTGTTTTCTCAGTGACTGTAATATTGCTGTCTTCAACGAAGATAATTCTTTCACCATGAGTAACACTACTGGGAAAGTCATTGATGTATATCAGGAATAGTATTGGTCCTAATATGCTACCTTGCGGAACCCCTATATTGATGTATTTTGGTTCTGAGAAGTGTTTTACTAAATGTTTAGACCTATTTGTAATATGTGTTATCTCTACTCTTTGTACCCTACCTGCTAGGTATGATCGAAACCATGCATTAGCTGCCCCTCTTATTCCTAATGCTTCTAATTTTTTAACAGAAGTTTGTGATTGATTGTATCAGATGCCTTAGAAAGATCCAAAAATATGCCTGTGACACACTCATCTTTGTCAAGAGCATCAAAAGTACAACATTTGTGAATTCTACTATGGCTGACTCCGTATTTTTGCCATTTCGGAAACCAAACTGTGATTAGCTTAAAAGATTGTTTTTATTCAGTTAATTCATGAATCTGCCTTTCATAATTGCTTCTATTATATTTGAGAATGGTGACAGCAGGGAAATGGGCCAGTAATTTTCTGTGTTTTCAGCTTCACCTTTCTTAAAAAAGGGGACAACTCTTGCCTGTTTTAACTACTCTGGAAATGTCCCTGATGTGAAGGATTCATTTATTGTATTTGTAAAGGAGTCTTGTATAATCTCTGTGCATTGGTACTTCATCTAAGCCTACTGATATTAATTGCTTATAAAGCCAATTACATTGCTCTGCCTCCTTGCTCTCCAGGCCTAATGCATTATGCTTTAGTATGAGATATATCACTCCTGCTTAAAATTGATGTGGAGGATTTGTAAACACAGATTTACAATTATGTGCACAGATTTTATTGGGGGGGGGGGGGGGACATTTAAATCTGTATAAATGGATTTGGATTGACATTTAGTGTTATTTATAATTATCAGTCTCCACCAGTCATTGAAAGCATTATTTATTCAGCATGGAAATTTTTGTAAATGTAAAAACAGTGTATTGTAAGGTATGAACCTTCCTGGCAGATTAAAACTGTGTACCCGACCGAGACTTGAACTCGGGACCTTTGCCTTTCGTGGGCAAGTGCTCTACCATCTGAGCTACCGAAGCACGACTCACACCCGGTCTGGCAGAAGTAAAGCTGTGAGACTGGGCGTGAGTCGTGCTTCGGTAGCTCAGATGGTAGAGCACTTGCCCGCGAAAGGCAAAGGTCTCGAGTTCAAGTCTCGGTCGGGCACACAGTTTTAATCTGCCAGGAAGGTTCATATCAGCGCACACTCCGCTGCTTAGTGAAAATCTCATTTAGGAGTGTATTCTAACATAATTTTTCTTACCTATTGAAGCCTAGTGAAGTTTCTTCACTAGAAAAAAACCAAAAGTTGTTTTATTCTGAAATACTAGGCAGATGACAGTTCTGTTTCATTTATACATCAGGTTAAAGGAACTCTGAAGACCCTGCGGTGTATATGAGAAACAAATTGCTTTTCACACTGGACTCACTCTTCCAAAAGCAGTATCTGTTATAATTTTGGATAAACATTATGGATATTTGTTTAAATCTTTCCTTGCCAGGAGCACAACTGCTAATGTTGTGTTTTCTTTTTGTTGTCTATACATTATTACTGATCTCAGTAGAAAATTGATGTGCAACTTTAATTTTAAACATGTTTAGTATCATGTATGCTCTCTGTGTGTTGCTACCATACGCCATATACTGTATTTACAATTTTCATGGTTTGATCTTACAGGTTACCCACACCAGTTAACCTACAGTCAAAAAACTTGAAGAAAGCTATTGAAAAAGCATTGTCCAAAACAGCGCTAACAGTTACACCTCGTGGGGATTCAACTTTAGTCAAGGTATGCTGTAAAGGTTTTGCAAATATTCCCAATTTCCATTTTATTAAAAAATTCTTAACAAAAATGTGGGACATGCTTTCTAAATAAAATGTATTCAAAATAATTATAGAAAAAAACTTGATGATATACAAAATACACTGTGTTCTATTTCATTATATTCCTTCACATTAAAATGTAATTTATTAACAGTTCTCCAGAAAAATGGGTTGTATTCTGCAAAAATGTACATGGTAATATAGTCACCATGCCAGGTAAGTGTTTTGTGGAAGTATGATGAAGGGGTTTTGTTGACCTTTTAATTAGCATCTTGAATTTCAGCGTTAAGAGTTGTGCAACAATCTCTTATTCTTCCCCCAAGGTACATAACCTCTCTCGTTACTCAAAGTGTCTCATAGCAGATCATTTCCTGGTGTGAAAAAGTTATGCAAATGAGCAGTATTAGCTCACGAAGCTCATCCTGGGATGACTAAAGGAAATACTTTCTCACTTTTCACCATGGTCTCCATTACACACTGTAAAAGCACCAGCGAGAATTACATTTGGGGGAAGGGATCATCATCACTTCAAAACTTCTTGCCACCTAGAGCTTCCTTGATGGCCCGAAACACATGGTACCTTCATTCTGCTACAACAGGCAAATATGCAGGATGTGTTAGACATCTAAAACAAAAGATTTCTTATTTTTTTGTTTTGTTAATAGGGCTATGTGTGGCCTCACATTAGCATGCTGCAATAGTGCACCGGTACTGAACAAGTGGTGATATTGTGATGTAACTGTAGGCTTCAAATTGTTGTACAGAAATTCACTATGTGACTTGCTGTTTACTGCGAATCAACTGTTGTGTATAATGTTGCAGGATTACACCTATTCTGCCTCGAAAGAAGGAATCCCATTACTTTCGCAGTGGAGAGAATTGTGCAGAATTTTCTGTTTTTCAGTGGTGATTAGTATTACCACTCCTAGTATCTTCTTTGGGTCTCAGTCCAGAAATAATGTACCCATGCATGCAATGGGTATAGGGGAAAAAGCCCCTAAGTATAGACCATGTGGTGATGGGGATGAAATTCCAAAATGTTTACTCTTTGAATGGTGAACAGTGGAGGTCAAAAGACACACAATATTCTGGTTATTAATCCCTGAAAAAATAGTCTCTAACAAAGATCTATAGAATGACAGTGGGAGAAACCAGTAGGATCACTTGTTTTGTCTCCCTGTGTACAATCAATTAATGTATGTACCCCTCATCCCTGATAACTTATCAATGATAACATCATTGTTTATGCAATTGTCCCCTTCAGTATTATAAAAATGTCATAGGGTGTCATAGACATTCAAAGAAAGTTGTCTCAATTGGGAAATATTTTACATTGACATAAACGTTGTGGTACTGAAACACATTGTAGATGATATAGTGGGTGGAGTTATACCTAATATTCAGTTCTGCAGCATTGTTATGTTTTAGGCCTCTGATATTGCTCTGTCTGTTAAATCACCATCATCTGTTGGTAAAGTGAGAGAGAGAGAGGAATCCTAATAATTTGCCGTCTCTTACATATGTCTACTGATTTCTCATCCTCATAACTCAACAATATTGTGATAAATATTGTCCTTCCATCAGACAATTCTCCAAGAAAGTAGTCGTTATTTTTACAGTTAACAATATCAGACCTTTTATAATACCACACTTCTTAGGCATTGCAGATCTGATGTGTCTTGGCCTCCTCAGTAATCTGGCTCCATACACCTTTGGTCTCTTTTTTTCTCTTCCACTTCTGACCTCCATCTTGTTAAAGTCAGCGAACACATTGTCCAGCCCTCTAGCTCTTGGTTGGCCCTATCTTCTTTTGGACTAAAATCTGCCTTTTATTACTTGTTTGGGTTTCCTGTCACTTGCTGTTTTCTCCACAAGACATAAGCAGCATATTCTTTGAGGTTTAACAATTTGTTCTGTATTTTCCGCTTATATAAACTGTTGTGTTTAATGATTGTTTCTTACTCTTGAACCCTCTGGTTCTCACACAGGACCATAAAATTTTCAGATAATTTTTCCTTCAGGTGCCCTTAGGTTGTTTTTATCTTCTTCTGTCATTGTCCACATTTTAAACCCTATATGTAACAACTGGCTTTACTAGGGAATAGAGTAATCTGAACTTCCTTGTTCTTGTACCTAAAATATTCTTGAATACCTGTAAGTGCGCACAGTAGGTGCTGTTTTGTGCTTGTATCCTTTCCCACTCGTGCTGTGGTCTAAAATCAGAGATCACTCATACCTTTTCCTTATTCATGCATTTCAGCTTTGTATTTCAAAATACTATTTTTTATGCCAAAGTTAAGGTGATTTTTTTTTCTTTGCCTCAAATGAAAGATTACTGTTTTTTTTTTCTCTTCATGTATTTTCATGTTTTCTATATTTTACTAATCTGTTAGCTATGATTCCAGAAGACACTGTGACTGAACCTGCTAATAGCAGTTTTGAGATGTGTGTTGCCCTACCCAGGTGTCTACATGATGTGATAGGTTGATGACTGGGATCTATCACTCATGCAGTACTGTCGTCTGTCATTTCATCTCTTTTAAATACTTCTGCCAGGAGTGTTTTAGCATATTGGAAATATTGAAAAAGTGCTCGAGTGTATTTCTCTTTGGAAATTGTCATAAGAACAGATTTTTAATGAGTGGTCATTGGAAGTACATGAAAGTATATTGCTGATAAATGAACAAAAAATTCTTTTAGTAAAATAATTTACTACTGCAGCCATGTATGTTAAGATTTCCTTCCTATGAACACTTGGTCGACATTGGATCTAACTTAATACGTCATTATCATGACCATCTTTTCACATAATTTTAGCAAGTGTAAATTTTTTGCCATGAATAGTTATTTTAATGAACATTTATGAGATCTCGTGTTGCTCTTTCCTATTAGTGTTTGACATTTTTTGTATTAATTATCACTGTAACTGAATCAAAGGGTTAATTTTGATTGTGTTTCACCACAATAAACTGGTACAAATACCAGACGTAGTTGTTGAAGAATGCAAATACATGTATAAGTGACTCTATGAACAACCAATTTTTAATGTTATAGATTGGTCACAGTCATCACTCACCAGAGCAGCTTACAGAAAATATTATGTCTGTCATAGAAGAACTGAAGACAAGGTTTCCTGGTGGTTGGCACAATATCAGGCATCTGAGCCTCAAAACTAGTAAATCCTTGAGGGTTCCATTTTATGTCACAATGAGTAAGTAACAAATGTTATACACAAAAGCTTTGAAACAAGATGTATGCTAGTGAAGGATATTATATTTGGTAAAAGCTCAAATTGATTTCTCGCTGACAGCAGCATGTGTAGTATAATTTTAATATCAGTGTCTTAAAATTGAATCCTGATCTCTGAGGTAATGGTGATTTCACAGATAATGTCAGGTAAGTCCAAATTATGAGAAACATTTGCTACGATAAGCATAAAGTAGACCTTTCACCTGCAAGAAATGTTAATTTTGATGTGACAAGAAAATTATTCAAACAAACACAGTTTGCAAATGCCCTGCCTGTGTATGGTACCGAAAATCAGTTGAGTGACATGTTCAAGAAAATACAGTGGTCACTAGCCTGTTTGAAAATGGGACTACAGTATTTTTTGCAACAGATTAGCAGACCTGTGTGAAAAAAAATCAGTGATCTACCTTTTTTGTACATCTGACATGAAATTCTAGGTTGAAAATACATTGAATAGGGCAATTTTTGTGCTGCTGTTGCAGCCGTATGATTGAGATGTCACCTGGAAGTTTACAGCACTCTCCATCAAGAAAGGGGGAAGTATCATGTATAGCTGCCATGGCAACATTGGTTTCCATTAACCAACATGGCTTGCTATGTTGGCACTGTGGACAGCTAAAAGCAAGGAGTTGGCTTCATGCCAATAGCATTCTCTTGAGTAAAATTTTCCAGAGATAAGATTGTCCTGTCCCTCCTTCTCTAGGTGGCAACTACTTCAGAGCCTGTTGCCATTGGAAGAAAAAAAAAATATTGAATTTTAAGTACCTTAATCAGATAGGAAAGTTAGAGATTTTAAAAAGAGAAATGGACAGTTTGAAGTTAGATGTAGTGAGAATCATTGAACTGAGGTGGCAGGAAGAACCACGATTTCTGCTCAGCGGCAGTTCAGGAGTATGTCTTACAATTAATATGAAAATAAGAATGTGAGTGAGCATGAACACTATAGTGAATACATTATCATAGGAAAGGTAGACAGAAAACCAATACCCAGTGCAAGATTTCAAGTTTGTATGCCTACTAAGTCCACATGTGATGATGAGCTTGCTGAATATATGATGAGATACAATAAATAATTCAGATTTTTAAGGGAAATGAAAATTTAATGGTGATGAGGGACTGGAGTTGGATGACGGAAGAGAGGGAAAAATGGTAGGAGGACATGGACTGATGAAAAGGAATGAAAGGGGAAAGGCAAAAGATGAGGCCCAGTAAAAAAATCTTGAATAACGCACAAGATATTGAATTTAAGTGCCAAAGAACAAAGTATAAAAATGCAGAAAATTGTGCGGGCCAAATGGAAAAGAGAAGTCTGAATAATGAAACTGATAGGAAGTGCAAAATGTCAAAGCAGGAATGGCTAGAGAAAAAAAAAATGCAATGTTGAAGAAGCATGGATGACTGGGGGAAAATTAAAGAAACCTGTGGAGGACATAGAAGCAGCTATACAAATTTCAATAGCTCAGATCACGACATTATTAACTGAAGAAGGTAAGGCAGAAAGTTGAAAGTATTATACAAAATGAACAGACATGAAGACAGTGTCACGGAAATAAATGAGAAAGTAGACAAAAATGATACTGTAATGGAGCACTGAAAGACCCAAGTCAAGGCCGGGGCATTTAGTTGACGACATTCCCTCTGAGTTACTGAAGTCGTTGGAAGAGCCACTTGTGAGAAAATTATTCCACCTGTTATGCAAGCTATAGACCAAACAGGCGAAATACGCTCGGACTACACGAAGAAAGTAATAATTCCAATTTCAAAGAAGGCAGCCGCTGACAGTCATAACTATTACACATCCACTGACAGGTGTAACTGTTGTATTTACTCAATTGCAAGATGAGGTTTTCTAACCAAATTTGCCATTTGAAAACTATGGGGTCATCTTATATTTACATATTAAACTATTGCTGCTGAGGTCAACATTTTTACATTGTGTAGTAGATTGGTGTAGGTGTCATCTTACATTATTTACTGATGAAGCATGGGCTGTTGAGGTCACATGCAGATTTATTTTAAAGAATATGGAAGGGCAGATAGGATAAGCAATACTTGCTGTCGAACAATTTCGAGATTTCCTGATATGCCAAAGTGCTCGATACAGTATCGACCTTGCTTGAACAGTCACTTGACATTTGACTCGCACAGCATTAGTTCAAGGAATACATGAGAAACTGTGATCAAGCCATCACAGCAATATATTTTCTTGCTAAAATTTGAGAATTCTGTGAAACACAGGAGGACATAAAATTTAATGCAATTATCTTACACCGAGCGAGGTGGCGCAGTGATTAGACACTGGACTCGTATTCGGGAGGACGACGGTTCAATCCTGCGTCCGGCCATCCTGATTTAGGTTTTCCGTGATTTCCCTAAATCACTCCAGGCCAATGCCGGGATGGTTCCTCTGAAAGGGCACGGCCGACTTCCTTCCCCATCCTTCCCTAATCTGATGAGACCAATGACCTCGCTGTCTGGTCTCCTTCCCCCCCCCCCCCCCCCCCCCCATCAAAAAAAAAATTTTCTTACAAACTTTTGTTGTATTTGAACAGATTAGCAATGAAAGTTCTCACACACATGTAGATATCATATACAAACATTTTTGGTGCTTGTTAAGTAAAGTTAACACTAAATGGTGAAAATGTTGCCCTTCAAAAAACATTACTTGGTCCTGAATCCAATTTAGTATTTTATTTGATTGTGAGATACTGCAGTAATTTACCAGGTGGGTTGTAAATGAAAAATTTGATTGCTGTTCACATATTAGAGTACCACCTAAAATCCTTATCACTTTTCACTCAGCTTTAGAACAAGATGATGACATTCAAATGAAACAAGAAAGAAAATTAATCCAGACTTAAATGTTTAAAAAACAAAATAAAACATATTAAACTAACTTATTAGCTCATATATGATGTTTTAGCAGTAACCTCTGTCTTACATATTACGCTGTCTTCCATGTTTAAGCTGTCAGATTTCAGATCTCATCTAGTGCAGCCCCCAATAAATCAGTCTTTCCTTTTCATCCTGTCCGGTAAGTCTTCTCTGAGCAGGGGTTCTGGGAGACATTTATGAACTCTTACTTCTTTTCCTAAACCTCTCCAGTCCTTTTCCTTCACCCCTTCCCCTTCAACCCTTCTGTCAGAAGAAGAAGCCACTGGCTCGAAAGCTGCTGCTTGGTGAGTAAATGTTTTGTCTATCCAGTTTCATTATATTGTCAAAACATATTATTCTTGTGACTATGATAATTGTTATCATACGAATAAATTGCAGTGGCAAGACCCTTTGTGAAGATAGTACCAACAGACATCAGTAGACCATGGGATCAGCAAAAGTCTGAGAATTTTATATTGTGATTATATATTTGTTGGTGTTGTTACATGTGACCTAGAAGATAATGCAGTCTGTGTTTCACAGCTGCTCAGCACAGCATTACTGAAGGGCTGGAGGGAGGGTTTGGAAGGGGGAGCAGTAGTAACAGGTTGGCTGAGAACTAGGATAAGTGGGGGGAGAGGAGTAGTGAATGGGCAGCAAATTACGTCTTGCTTCCAACTGTGGAACATGTACTGCTGCGATTTGCCCAAGTCCATTTGAATTGACTTTAAAATTTGACAAATACTCAGCAATGGTATACATTTCTGCAGCAGAGAGCGAAAGTATGGATATGAGTGAGTGGCGTACTGACATGTTTCCTGCAACAATGTTGTCGATGCTCGCAATGAGGTATAATGGGAATACAAGAGGGTGTGTCAAATCCTGGTTCTGCACAGCCAGTGGGAGAGTAGCCGACAGATGATATGTTTGAAAGCATAAACATTGTAACATTCTCACATCAGTACAGAAACGAAATCTGATATGTATTCAGCAAAAAACAGCTGCGTTCTCAGATTAAAATGTAACCACAACCTCAGATATAGCAACATATTCAGAAGAAACAGTGAAATATTTGTAAAAACGAAGTTATAGATTTCACAACTGTGTTATTAGGGTGATGGTGGTGATTAAAAGTAGTGATACCACAGATGTCAGACATAGTAATGGGAGGGGGGGGGGGGGGGGGAATGGTAATGAAAATAAAATTTAATTCAAACCACTTCTTTTTATTTTGTTTCTTCTTATATTGTCGAAACGTAAGTTTAAAATAGTACATGGTAATGCAGATATGTAATGGCAGTAAACAGTTTGTAATTGTGATTAGTCAGAATGTTAAATTAAAATTTTCACAAGGAGACCTCTTCTCCTTTTTTTAAGAAAAAGGAAGGGTGTCTTATATTCAGGGTTATCTTATACATTATTTACACAGGCAGGCGACATCAGGAAATATCAGAGAAACGTGAGGCAATACTGACCCTATGACTTACCTTAGAAGATAGGTTGAAGAAAGTCAGACTCGTGATTATGGCATTTGTAGATTTAGAGAAAGCCTTTGACAGTTTTGGCTGGAAAACATTCTATACAGTTTTGGAAGGAGGGAGGGATAAAATGCAGGGATTGAAAGATTGTGTAAAACTTGTGCAGAAACCAAACTGCAGTTCTAAGAGCCAAAGTACGGGAAATAGAAGCAGTAATTGTGTTGGGAGTAAGAGGAGACTGCAATATATTGGCCATGTAATTCAGTAATCCGGTTTGCTGCAAGTTCTGGAAATCAGGGAAATTAAACAAAAAAAAGTCTTGCATTGTCGCTGGCTGGGTGCCGCTTCCCTACTCACTCATTCTTACTGCTTCTCCCCTTCCTACCACTCCCTTCAGCTTGCAGTCAGTGCTGCCGCCACGTCTTGCTGCTAGCCTAGCAGCTGCCAATGAGAGGCAGGGAGGCATGAGGAGTGGTTTGTGTGGATCTGATTCTCAGAGAATGTAGATGCAGCGGCTGGAGATGACAGTCATGTGTGTCTGCATAATTGTGTGAATGTGTGTGTGCTCTAGTTTTCTGACAAAAGCTATGGCTGAAAATTTAGTTGTGAGAGCGTGATTGTCTTTCTTTATGTGCCTGTCTGCGGCTCAGCAACCATTTTTATGGTGAGTTGCTACCTATCCTCATTATTATTGATTCTCAGAGTATTTGAACAAGTTATCTGTTGCACGAATCTATCACTGCAGCCTCATTTCATCAACATACTGTCTGTGACACGTGAATAACTGGCAAAACGGGTGACTTCCACAACGGGCCAAAACCGCAGGCCATATCTGCGGGTATCTCTAACGGATCAGGCATGCCAGTCTGAAGCCCATTGTATCCCACTAATGTGCAAGCCTTGCCCATTGGATCTAGTCTCACTGATCTACCTGCAGTCTGGATCTGTTTGTGTGAGGTATAATGCATCGGATTTTCGTGGTTTATCTGTGGACCTAGGACTGCAGTGCTCCTCGGGAGGCCAAAGGCCGCGGGTGACTGATTTCAGCAATTGTGACTGTCTCACTGCAAGCACATTGTACAGTGTGGCATTTCATAGACATTTTATTTATTCTAGTACATTTTGGCATATTGAAAGAATTTTATGTATTGGGATGTACGGTTGATAAGGAGAAGAAAATTGTGGCAGTTGCTGGTGGTTTCTACGCTATGTACTCATATATATCTCGAAAGGAAAATTACAAAATAGCTGTAGAATAGTATAAATAACACAGTGGGTAATCACCGACAATAACGAACATAGTAGAACTAACATTTTATTGGTGGTCACCTATAGTGTTTGTTGATTTACACAACTGTCCCCACCTCATATAGTTCTTTCAAGAGGTCTACATTTTTCTGAGGTTATTTATGAAATCAGTGAAGGTATTTTAAATCTGTCTTGCGACTCCAAGGAACTGTATATTTTTGTCACCAAATGTGTTTTGTTGTATTGAAATAAAATAACATCAGTGGTCTTAATGAAACATGTGTACCATTTGGCCTGCTTTTCCCATCTAAAAACAGTTCATTACAAAAGATGTTGATGTTACTACTTCAGATTTATGCTCACGCGGGGGAGAAATACAGAAGTCCTTACATTTCTTTGTCAACTTATGTCTTTACTTACCCTTAAGAGCTCAAAATTTGTCAGGTAAAAATGCTAAAACTTGCATGGAAATCGGGGAAAAATCAGGAAATTTCACTTGGGGAAACTCGTTGCAACCCTGGTAATAATTTGCCTAACAAACACTCAGTGTATTCATTGCTGGATACTGATGCAATGCATTGATGGCCTCCAGACCCTTTACATCAAAATATTCAATCTGGTATCTCATAGTGTTACAGAGAAATTCTGCATTAGCACTTGGTCTAGAGTAGTTGACAGCCTACCACTAACAAACCAACAGTTTGAAGCAGAGGGTAAGGCCATGGACTTACATTCAGGAGGAGCAGGATTCAGACTCTTAATAGCAATCTAGATTTATGTTTTCTGTACATCCGAATACTGCTGATTGCATTTCACATTCTAGACCAGTCTGAGCTTGGGCTCTGTCTCCAGTAACGTTCTCAGTGGTGGCATGTTTAACTCAAATCTTCCTTCCATCATATTTCCCACAAATCATTACTGGTAATAAATGGGAATATTTCTCAAGAAACTGAATCATAGTCCCCATTGTTGTGGAAACCACAGTAAAAATAAATGTTCAAACAAGTTAACACTAAAAATTTTTACGCAAGTAAAAGTAATTTTACTATAAGTTTTAAGTCACATATCACTCTTTATCTAAATACAAATGTTGCAAGAACTGTGAATCAATAATCATTTAAGCTTAACATTGATGACTCACACAAGAAAACTGAAATTTGTGACAGTGTTACAGGCAAATGTTCTTCCACCTTTGTTGTGTTTTGCAACCAGTTGCAGTTCCTAAGAAATTTGAAACAGGATGTATTGTTAATTGTGTTTGTGGTTTTATCATTCTTCCCTGTACCAAAACACTATGTTTATGAACACTGTTTCCCCTTCGTGTTATTGTAATTGTGACACATTATATTTCTTGTGGTGCAGAATCTGCCAATAGCGTGAAGGTTCCGGTGGAGAAGCCACGAAGGCCCAAGGCTGCAGTGGCTGTGGAGGATGAGCTGAGCACAATCCCAGGAGCAAGAGTGGTTGTACTACCTAGTGGAGAAGTCATTGTGAAGAAAGAAGCCAACTCTGAGGACTCTGCCAGCGAGGTTGAATCTGAGGTACACCTTCACTGTCTATGTTCTCAATATCTGTCATTAACAGATCTGAACTGCAATTTTCAGTGTTGTTGTTTTTGGTGGACCTTATTCAGTCAACAAAAAATTAATATGTAATATTTTATTTCTATCATAAACTCAGGATTATGCAAATCATAATTTACTTTGTCTGCTAAATGATATGATTTTGAGTTTTTATACACTCATCTTCAGCTGAGGTACGCAGAAATTTATGTACACATACACTGAGTAGCCAAAGAAACTGGTACACCTGCCTAATGATGTGTAGGGCCCCTGCAAGCACGCAGAAGTGCCGCAACATGGCGTTGCACGGACTCAACTAATGTTTGAAGTAGTGCTGGAGGGAATTGGCACCATGAATCTTGGAGGGCTGTCCATAAATCCGTATGAGGGGATGGAGATCTCTTCTGAACAGCACATAGCAAGGCATACAACATTGCTCAATAATGTTCATGTCTCAGGAGTCTGGTGGCCAGCAGAAGTATTTAAACTCAGAAGTGTGTTCCTGGAGCCACTCTGTAGCAGTTCTGGACGTGTTGAGAGTTGCATTGTCCTGCTGGAATTGCCCAGGTCCATCGGAATGCACAGTGGACATGAATGGATGCAGGTGATCAGACAGAATGTTTATGTACGTGTCACCTGTCACAGTCATCTCTAATCGTATCAGGGGTCCCATATCACTCCATGTGCTCCACATAATTACAGAGCCTCCGCCAACTTGAACAATCCCCTGCTGACATCCAGGGTCCATGGATTCCCGAGGTTTCTCCATACCCGTACACATCCACCCGCTTGATACAATTTGAAATGAGAGTTGTCCGACCAAGCAACATGTTTCCAGTCATCGACAGTCCGATGTCGGTATTGATGGGCCCATGTGAGGTGTAAAGCTTTGTGTCGTGCAGTCATGAAGGGTACATGATTGGGCCTTTGGCTCTTGAATGATTTGCATGCTGACACTTGTTGATGCTCAAGCATTGAAATCTGCAGCAATTTGCGGAAGGGTTGCACTTCTGTCATATTGAACAATTCTCTTCAGTCATCATTGGTCCTGTTCTTGCAGGATCTTTTACCGGCCACAGCGATGTCAGAGATTTGGTGTTTTACCGGATTCCTGATATTCACAGTACACTTGTGAAATGGTCATACGAGAAAATCCCCACCTCATCGCTACCTCGGAGATGCTGTGTCCCATCGTTCATGCACCAACTATAATACCACCTTTCAGACTCACTTAAATCTTGATAACGTGCCATTGTAGCAGCAGTAACCAATCCAACAACTGCTTGTTGTCTTATGTAGGCGTTGTCAACCCCAGCACCTTTCAGCCTGTTTACATATGTCTGTATTTGAACCAGTTTCTTTGGCGCTTCGGGGTACTTGTAGTATGCTACTACCAGTAAGAATTTCTGCATGCTTCATCTGAAGCATGATACTACAAGTATGAATATGTAAATTTCTGCATTCCTCATATCAAAATGAGCCTGAAAAGAATAATAAACTAGTTCATGAAAAAAATATTTTTTGAGTGTTCTTAGCTATATTTCATTTAATATACAGTTACAAAGTTATTCAGTAACCATAATAGGTAAACTTATTGAGTAAGTTCCCCATCTCAATTTTTAAGAAAATTTTTGGGGTTGTATTGTTCCTTGTGTTAGAACAGTCATAGCTAACTTATCTTTAATTGTGATACAGGGAGAACTGGATGATGATGAAGAAGAAGGTGAAGATGCAGATTCAGAGACAGAGACGGTTGATACAAAGGAGGTGTCCAAAGGTGCAATTAAGCCTAAAGTAAAGGTTAATTCAGATGATGAAAATGAAGACAGTGACAGTGATGTAGAAGCAGCAGAAGATGAATATTTGTCTGGATGGATGCAAGAATTGGGGGAATCAGAAAAGCATAATGTAAGCTATACAAATTTTTTATTTAAATTTGACTATAGAGACTACTTTGCAGGTATTTTGTTATTAAAATTTTACACTAATAGAGACAGATGTTTCCTATACAATATTTGATTAACATTAAAAATCTCTATAAATTCATAGTGCAGTTACTGTAAACAGATGCAGTGCTGAGAGTGGGTGTCATTTTTAGAAATAGGGCAGTGACACAAATGTAACACAGAGATGCTGATTTCAGTAGCAGGCCAACAACTACACATCAGCATTCTGGGATCTACAGCTCTGGTTTTCATTTCATTCCTCATCTTTACACATTTTTTTCCTCAGTATTTTGTTTTCTGTTTTTGTATTGTTCTTTATTAATTTTATAACTGCACCTATTTTCTATAATTTCCCTCCTTTACTAGTCCGATAATGACCTTCTGTTGTTGTTCACTTTGTGAAACTTGGTCCTCAGATTTTCTTCCTTCCCCATGTGATGCGTGTTCTGTTAGCTGATCTTCTGTATGTTCTAGTTGTCAGTTAACATAAACTGCTAATGTTTGACATTATTCTTTTATTGTAGAATTAAGCTTCGCAATGGATTTCATGTGGAAATTTATTTCAGTTTTACCTTAACTGATGAAAGAAATGAAATGTGATTGGCCATGGCATTCTGAGCTAGAAGACCAAGACCAGGTGACAGAGCATGATAGTTTCAGTACTCCCATTTTCATATTCCAGCAGCTCAAATTCTAAAATAAAAAATGGAATTTAGGTTGGCAGTTTTTCTGTCTTTGCAATTAACTCTTGATTATCATCTCTGTAAAATTGCAATGATCATATTTTAATGGTGTCTAGTGACCACAGTGCCTAAGTAAGAAATATCCTCATCTGCATGAACTGTTGACAGTATCAAATTGAAAAAAATATATATAGAGAGAGACAGAGTGTGTCTGGTCACCAAAAACATTCACATTGATAATGATCCTACTATGAAACTAAGTGTTTGAGCCAGTCAGTACCACACCAGAGTTAGATTCACCAGTTTGTGGGTATTAAATATAACTCCCCTCCAGTATGCACCTGTGTGA
The DNA here is from genome assembly GCF_023864345.2 of Schistocerca serialis cubense. Classification (NCBI taxonomy): domain Eukaryota; kingdom Metazoa; phylum Arthropoda; class Insecta; order Orthoptera; family Acrididae; genus Schistocerca; species Schistocerca serialis. Next base: position 333,312,903 of record NC_064643.1, on the reverse strand, counting down.
ATATACAATTACAGTTCCCTCATGGCATCCCGTATTTCATTCCTTGCAGCTTTTGTCAGTGTAATGTGAAATTTAACCTCAAAGAAACTCTTTGTGCCCCTATACACCGGTTATAGGCACCATTTGTTTGAGTGCCAGTTAATAGCCTCATTTGAAACAGCATGAGTTGACACATGATTACTAATGGAAATTGATGTTTTTGCAACTAGACTATGGACTGTTCACATTCTGCCACAGCAATATCACCGTCTCAGATCATCTGATTTCAGATGTGAGAGTGGATCCACTTTAAGCTATTCTTATCTTTAATATTTTTATTGCAGAAGTTCGAAATATAGTGCTTACTTCAATGCGAGATGCTTTTAATAATTTTCATAACGAAACTCTGTCTTGGAATCTGGCAGAAAACCCAAAGAGATTTTGGTTATACATAAGCACACCAGTGTTAAGATGCAGTCAATACCTTCACTGTGCGACAACGGTGAAGTCACTGATGACATTTGATTATGCTGTTTTCTTTTAATCCCTTGCCTGTTAATGCACCTTTTATAGTGTTGTCCTTTTTAGTTGCTGTTTTAACCTTGTGCCTCACAGTGCATTCATAGCTTAGTCTGGGCGCTAATTACCACTGTAGTTGTGCGCCCTAAAACCACCAAAATAAAATTAAAAAAAAGTGCCACTAAAACCGAGTTATTAAATATGGTTTTCCAAAACTCCTTCACCAAAGAAGAAGAAGTAAATATTCCTGAATTTCAATCAAGAACAACTGCCAAGATGAGATACATAGAAATAGATATCCTCGGTGTAGCAAAGCAGCTTAAATCACTTAATAAAGGCAAGGCCTCTGCTCCAGATTGTATACCAGCCTGGTTCCTTTCAGAGTATGCTGATATAATAGCTCCATATTTAGCAATTATATGAAAGTGCTTGCTAACTGAAAGTTCCATACCTCAAGCCTGGAAAATTGCTCAAGTCACACCAATACCCAAAAAGGGAAATAGGAGTAGTCCGCTGAATTACAGGCCCATATCACTAATGTCGATTTGCAGTAGGGTTTTGGAAAACATACTGTGTTCGAACATTATGAATTACCTTGAAGAAAATGATTGATTGACACATAACATAGATTCAGAAAGAAATCGTTCTTGTGAAACACAGCTAGCTCTTTACACTCACGAAGTAATGAGTGCTAACGACAGGGAATGTCAAATTGATTCCAATTTTTTAGATTTCCAGAAGGCTTTTGACACCGTTCCTCACAACGTCTTCTAACCAAACTGCATGCCTATGGAATATTGCCTCAATTGTGCGACTGGATTCGTGATATCCTGCCAAAGGCCACAATTCGTAATAATAAACAGAAAGTCATAGAGTAAAACAGAAGTAATATCCGGGTTCCCCTAGGAAGTGTTATAGACCCTCTGTTGTTCCTGACCTGTATTAACGACATATGAGACAATCTCGGTAGCCGTCTTAGATTGTTTGCAGATGATGCTGTCATTTACCGTGTTGTAAAGTCATCAGATGACCAAAACGACTTGTATAATAATTTAGATAAGGTATCTGTATGGTGCAAAAAGTGGCAGTTGAAGTTATTCACATGATTACTAAAAGAAATCCGCTAAATTTCGATTATGTGATAAGTCACACAAATCTTGAAGGCTGTAAATTCAACTAAATACTTAGGGATTACAATTACAAATAACCTAAATTGGAACAATCACATAGATAATGTTGTGGGTAGAGAAAACCAAAGACTGTGATTCATTATCAGAACACTTAGAAGGTGCAACAGGTCTACTAAAGAGACTGCTTACAAATGCTTGTCCCCCCTATTCTGGAGTGTTGCTGTGCGGTGTGGGATCCGCATCAGGTGGGACTGATGGATGACATCGAAAAAGTTCAAAGAAGGGCGGCTCGCTTTGTTCTGTCGTGAAATAGGGGATCTTCTCATGAAATTTCAATCACCAGTTTTCTCCTCTGATTGCGAAAACATTCTGTTGGCACTCACCTACAGAGGGAGAAATGATCATCACGATAAAATAAGGGAAATCAGGGCACGCACAGAAAAATTTAAGTGCTTGTTTCTTCCGTGTGCCTTCTCAGAGTGGAAAGGTAGAGAAACAGCTTGAAGATGGTTCATTGAACCCTCTGCCAGGCCCTTTATTGTGAATAGCAAAGTAATCACATAGCTGTAGATGTGTCCCAAATTGCTATACAGTGTTTCTTGCTCTTAAAACAAGATAATGATAGCACAGTACTTGTAGACTGTGATGGTTATTTTAGGAAGCATGATAATCAAAACTTCCTCTGAATTGAATTATTGAGGCTGGGGTCAGTGAACTGCACCTACCACGATGCAAAAAGCAGCTGTTTCGATGTCCTCATCATATAGTCATAATAGGGAATACAAGTTTAAAGAGAGCAGTAATTTAATTTCTGGTTAAGTGTTCATCGTGAAACTGTGAAGGCACACAGTGCAGATATCTTAAAGTACGTTGACCGGATCTTCGATAATCCATATAAATACAGGCAGTATAAGATGTGAAGTTAGCAGTGGAGGTGCAGAGATTTATTGCTGAAGTCCTAACAATTTCTTTCATTTTATAATTGTATTCTGCAATACCTGGTTGCCTCCTTGTTTTCAAAATAAATCAACAATAGTATTTTAGGTTCTTCTACCATTCACATTAAAATTACTTGTAAAGATGCAACCTAACTTTCTCTGCCACTGTAAATGATTCTATTCCATGTCACCTTCCATTGCATACATTCTTAAACAAATGTGCCTGTTTTTCTTTTTGGTGCTGGTTCACTTCTGTACATTTAGCCAGTCACTGTGGACCTCATGTTGTCACGATAATGTCAAGCCTTAGGTATGTCTATAAAAGATTTTATGTTTCCCTTTATTCAGTCCTTTTATTTAGATGACAGTCCGTTTTGTAAGCAACATTTTATCTAAACCTGAGTTATCGTAAATTCATACAAGATATGCTTTAAGATTTATTTTACCTTGCAAGTGTGAATGTAACTTTCATCACCTAGATATATCATTTGTTTTATCTTTGACATACCTTTGATTATCACTTAATTATTATTTTAGTTGTTGTGCATCAAATGATGTTTCTGAATTGTGCTTTATTTAAATTGGACTACCTATCTCCTGACAGTTAAACGGTTTTATCTTAATGGGACGAAAGGATGTTGGGTCATCAACTGCTTATTGTTTAGAATAAATTATTAATATGAGTCCATAATTTTTGCTACACAGTTCCATGTATGTGGAACAGCATATTTTCTTATTTTTACTCTTGTTTACATACTGCTATATCCCTAAAGATGTGGCTCTAATGCGGTGAAACTATTTGGAGTAGAAATAAAGATTTATCATACAGCTGAAGCAGTCTGATTTGTCATGGTTCAATTCTACAGCTATGGATAGTTGCAATACAAAATTTGCTACAAGTAAGACATATAAAGGAGGGTACATGATAAACGGGATATATGGTTTCTAATTTCAGTTTGGTATGTTATATTGTTATTTCAAGTAAATGCTCATGGTATCAGTCAGCTTACTCATAGCCCTCTCGTGAATTCTTCCTTCATTTGAGTTACTATCTTCCCTTTATAATCATGTTTTTATTAGGTTGCTTTGTTGTTTGTTTGTCTGTTGGGTACAAGTTTTGAGTTGTTTTCAAACTAACTCCTGATGAGCTACACTTTCATATCTGCTGTGTGGCGGAGAGTACTTTGTTTTTCTGTCTGCCTGTTTGTCTAGTCAGTAGTAATTTTGCAATTATATCAAACTAATTTCATGATAAGCTATAGATTTCAAACTGTGAACATAACTCAGAACTGGAAAAAATGCAATATTAACTTGCATTATTGCCTGGAGTGTGACAGAGGGTATTCTTATGGACCACTGCTATTTCCTCATACTCTTGTTTCAGTCGTGAGTGTTTTATGTTAAGAATGATTGTTGGTAAGCCTCCACATGTGCCTGACTCTCCCTAATGTTTACCTTCATTATCTTTTCGAGAGGTATACATAGAAAGAAGAAATACACTGTTTGACTTATTTGAAGAGAAACTGAAATAAATGTGAAATTTACCATGTGTCTGTTGTAATCTCATCAAAATGTTTGAAATTGATTGAAAAATTCCAAACACAAGACTAAAAAGCAGAAGACAATTATTAAGTTAAAAACTTTTTAATATAACACATTTTTAATAGCTGTGACAATAGTTACAAAATTTAAAACAAAAATGTGGGGCGCATGCAGTAGCTAATAGCAAGTAGCATAGAGGTTAGCTTCTTTGAGAAAATCATGCAACATTTAATAGCATTTGCAGTACAATAAAATTGTTAGTGACTTGGGTGAACTATAAGTGTTGTCATGGCTCTTAAAAACTCATAAGCACAAATTTTCTGGACTATCTGTATAGGTTTAGAAATCTGTATTGGCCTAGGAAATTTATTTTATACTTTTTAGTTCGTTTAGTCCATTTAAAAAATATTTTGAATAATTATTTTTTAGTTGTAATTATTCAATTTAAATTTGTTAATCTCCATTAAGATAAGAATCCAGAAAATGGTAGGATGTTTTCCAAAACATGTAAAGCCGAATAAGACTACCTGTATTTCTTTCAGGATGAGGAAGATGAACCAGCAAAAAAGAAGTCAAGACATCAAGATGATTCAACAAAACATAAGAAGAAAACAAAAGTAGGAAAAACATTAAACACTACAAAGTCTGTGAAGAAGACTAAGAAAACACAAGATACAAAAGAAAGTGAAAAAAAGAAAAAGACAAAAAAATAAACGAAGTATTCAGCTAGGAAACTGTTGTTGTTACTTCCAACAGATAACTTCAATATGATGTTGCAAAATATTGTAATAATAAACTACAGTAATTTTTGTAGTGTGCTGTGTGTTACTTTTCTTTATTTCCCATCTTAAATATAATTCAGGCACAGTAAATTTACATACTTTTGCTGCTAATGTATTCAAGTCATTTAACTTCACCAGTATGTGGAGTATTACCACAAGTTTACTTGTACACCCGATACACCTTTTCATGCTTCCACTGAAGCAATTCAGGTGAATGCCAAAATCATTCCTTAACAGATCATGGCTGTTTCATCTCCAAACCCTCCTCCAGCTATGTTAGTTCTCCACTTTCAGAGAAGTTTAACATTTATGAAATGATATCATCATGTATATATCATATCGCATCTCTCCTAGTGTAGACCACAACCACCGAGCGATAATGTTGTGACGTGTTCTCAATGCTGGTGAGGTATGTCACTTTGAACGCCTGTGCCATTGTATATTTCTGAAACCACTACACAACAAATTAGTGCGAGTCCTTTGTCTGTTTTATTACAACTTACAGATACCTTGATGAGGATTGTGAACGCAAGTATACAATACTTCTAGTAATGCAGTCTTTCCTTGTGGCTAAATCGAAGAAGCAATACAGTATTTGACTGTGCTGTTTAAGTAAGAAGTTCATCACTGCTATGGCACATTCAAGGACGGCATTCTGATTAGTCCACTGTGACTAAAGCATTGCGGATACAATTCCGTGGTGTGACTGCCCCTGCAGCTCTCCATTGTGGGTTATAATACCCTGCAGATGACTCAGTGGAGTCATGTGATTGGCTGCTGCTATTGGAGATAGTGACTCATTGTTGGTTCTTTTTCCTGCCTGAATGATGTCATTGTAGTCTTAGACTGGTGCTTACGGGAAGAGGTGCAGCAAAGTAGCTCTTCCACCGAAGATGACGTATTGAGCAGCTGTCGGACCGGCACTGCTCCCTACATTGCTGGCAACCCAGAACACACAAATGTAGGAAGGCAGGTATCTGGCAGCTGTAGCGAGAGCATCTGACAACCCTCTCCCCCTGCTGGAGGGAGAGACAAAGCCTCTTCTTCATCAGCCACTACGTGGAGTTTTGACATCCATCTTCATCTCGTCCTCTGTGTTAGTATCATATGGTTCAATATCCATTGGTTTGGGCACTGGCACAGCATCAGCATTGGTGGACTGCTGAGGAAGGTACACTGCCGCACTCTGCATCTGGAACAGTACACCACCAGGACTTGCAATTGAAATGAAATTATAACTCTGGAAAGGCAGGGGGTCCTCAGTGCATGGCTGGAGTTGGTTTATGTGATTCCAAAAGGGCAAAACAACACACATGGCAATGCCCACTTGACAGGCACTCATTCCAGGAAACTATTCTTGTTTCCTTTAAATGCATTTCTGAGATGGTGTCAGCACTGAAATGATGTCTCCCGGAACCGGTCGCAGCAGAAGCCAAGTTGTCCTGGTGCCAGGGTGTCGTGTGTGATAGGGGGGTCTGCATCAGTCGACCATGTGGCAGCTCTACCAGCAGTGCGGAAGGTGCTCCTGTATAGGGAAAGAAACAATAGTAATGCATCTCTGAGTGTGCGGTCGGTCACGACTTCCACATTTCACTCTTGGATGTTTGCACATACCGTTCAGTGACCCTTTTGGATGTGAGGTGGAAGGGTGTGTTGCAGGGGTGTCAAATGTCATGGTAGGTGCAAAAGACGGGAACTTCTGGTATGTAAACTGCGTGCGATTATCTGTCACTATGGTGAAGGGAAGGCCTTCCACAGTGAAGATCTGCCTCGAGGCTCCGACTTATTCTGTGACATAGCCATACTGGAATCGAACAAAGTAAAGCCTGTTTCACTCAAACGACTTTCTGGTCAAAATCGACTATCAGAAGTGTGTGCACCTTTCTTGCCTGTGTGCATAAATTTAAAGCCAACCACTTTGTGAGTGTGTCTAAGAGGTCAGTAATCAGTTGTTAGTGCAAGGTGTGGAATGTAAATTTCAGAGTAGGCTGCATTCAGTGCATATGCAGAAACGGGAGTGTTCTATCCTGGACAACATCGCTCTAAGCTTGTTGACACTAGTGCCTACCAATTTAAATTGTATATTACAGCACTGAGGATGGTCACTAAGTGACCGAAAATCGATTTTGCGGTTAATAAAACAAAAAAATACGACCAATGCTGTCTCTCCTTTTAAGTATATTCTAGATATTGTTTGACGTGTTTACATGTATGTATTTTCTCAAACAAATAAATTTGGATGACACTTTTTGTGTTCTTTCAGTTCTCGGGTGTGTAGAGAATATACCACATGCATGACCTTTGACCTGAACATCAACTGTGAATATTCCTTTGGTCATTAATAAACTCTGTTACCATAACTTGTACATACATTTTGTTACTATATTTCACTTTTTTCGTGAAGAATCCCTCATAGCCTCACTTTCCCTGTTCAGGTCCAAACTGCATAGCAGACAGCTCTCACAACATAAGCAATTTTGAAGCTGGCATGTAAACAAAAATGAACACTCGAGATAGACAGGACAGTACATGAATGAAACGCCAGGGTCACTGCAGTGGACCCACTTATTTCAAGAACCCAATTGATGCAAGACAGTCAGTCATGTAAAAGGGACTAACAGTAGTGTGTGGCACCTTCCTAGAGGATGAGCCTATTCATGCCTAAAAAGGGGCCCATGAAGTCAGAATACAGTCAGCTCTACAGCTCCATTGGTTTAGGCCTGGGAAATGTGACCTCCAAGGCACCGCCTGGTATTAGAGGGTGCAGACGCAAAACTGGGACTCGAATATCTGTCGCTTACAAATACACGTGTTGATGGGCCCGTTCATTTGGTCATGACTGTGCCCCACTGACAGCAATGAAACAGCTTGATCACCTCAGCTTTGGAGTGCTGCTGGGATCACGACACATCTCTTGTCCACCAAAGTATAGAGGGTTAGGACCCCTTGGTAAAGTGATAGGGCCACTCGAAGATTCCAGAAATGGACAAGTTTGTGGTGCATCAGAGCCATCTTTGATGTTGGCTACTGCGTTTTAGAAGTGCTTGACACGGGAGAGGACTGCGTCATTTGCAACCTCCTTGGCAATGTCCCTTGCGTAGAATGGAAACCCAACCATGGCCTGGCAGAAAGGGCATTGATCCTAAAGCAGACTTCTGGGCACACATGAAAAGAAGTGTCCTCACTATCTGGAATACGGGGAAGTAAATTGATGTTGCTGTGGTTAGAGAATGAGCGAAATTCGATCTCATAGTTGTAGGGGGAAGAAAGAGAACTCAATGTTTCAGAAGCTGTTACAGAAGTCTTGATGGGGAGCAGTGTCGTCACATGGAAAAGTGTGGCCAGGGCTTAAGGCCCACCTGCAGCAGGAACTTTTGCCCGTAGATGTAGTGGTGGAACTTCTTTATGGTGAAAGTGAAGTTGAGGACCTCTTTTTACACTTGGGAGAAGTTGTGTTGGACTGTGCTTAGCATTTTAGATGTGAATGGACTTTTCCACCATCCCAATCCTGTGGGACTGCACTGCCTAGATCCTCATATCAGAAGTGTCGGCAACATAATCAAGTGCTTGTGTGTGTGTGTGTGTGTGTGTGTGTGTGTGTGTGTGTGTGTGTGTGTGTGTGTGTGTAGGGGGGGGGGATGTATCAGGGGTGTCATAGTGGACAAAGGACCTTGAGTTTAGGACTGCTCTGTTGAGTTGCTTGAATGTCCAGTGCCAAGCGGGATACCTTGCCCAGCACTTGCCTTTCCGCAGTAATTTGTGAAGGGCTTCCGTAATTGGTGCCACCTTCAGGATAAACTTCCAGTAGTACCATATCTATCTGCGCCCAGAGTGGAGCTGTTTCACAGTAGAGGGAGTCAGTGGACTGGAAATTCTCAATAGTGGAGCAGATTACAGAGTGGACGTGGGCCAGGGTTTGAAAAAAGAAGTAGTTATCTAAATTAACTGCGTGCCCAGGCCAATGTAAGGTATGCAACACTTGACCCAACTTTTACAGGTGTTTATCAACTTTGGTGCCAGTGATGATGAGATTGTCAAGGTAGTTAGCCTTAAGAATTGTTTGGAACATCTGTTCGAGGTACTGCTGAAACGGAACCGGGGCTGAATTTAATTTCAAACGGAAGGCATTCATAATCATAAGTCCAAAACGTGTGTTGATAACCACCACTTGTTTTCTCTGCTTGTTGAGAGGCAACTGAAGATAGGCATCAGTTCAATCAACATGAGAGAAGAATTTTAATGTCTCAACTTAGCCGTAAGACCAGCTGCTCACAGGATAGGGTGTGTGTCCATGTTACCTGGGCATTTACAGTTAGCATGAAGTCCCCGCACTTGCGAAGGCTTCCCGTCAGCTTTTCAGTGAAGCCTTGCTGGAGAAGGGGGGCGGGGAGGGGGGGGGGGAGAAGGGGTAAATTGTCGGACACTGGTTTGACAATGCTGACTCTCCAGGTGGTCCAACTTGTATCACCTTGTCCTGCAAGGGAAAGGGGACACGACATGCATTACAGAATTTAGGTATTATGTCTGTGTGTAAGCTAACGTACACCTCATAGTCGTAAGGTAATGTGTGTCTCAGTCCCTGATTGCACCCTCAGAGCCGCAAAATTCAGCCATATTTGGAACAGAGTTGTTCGCAGGTTGGTCTCCCATCCGTGGCCTGGATGTGGTTTGCTGAATCTCGGGCCATAAAACTCAAAAGGTGAAAGGGGTCGAGACCCAGATATTGGCTGCTGTCCATGATTGTGTTACCAAAGGTAACAAATAAGGGGGTTCTTATACTAGACCTGCATCTGACAACGACCTTTGACAAAAATGGTTTGGTCTCTCTAACATGTCAATGTTTTGTGAAACTTGAACAACTGTTGTGACCCAATTAATGTGTATGTATCACTAATGATGAGGGTCACTGATGAGCCAGTGTCCAACTGTAACTGAATAGTTTATTTATTTATTGTCCTCTGAATCAATACTGTACATGACATGCACATGGTGATGCACAAACATATATTTGATGTTGGACATTATGATAATTTGCTGGCATGAAGTAATATGCCGAAAGTTTACACAAACATGAGTTTACATACATTTTTTCTGTGAAGTTATGAACACACAAATTTATGAGTTTACGTGCATATTTTCTGAGAAGTTATGAACAAACAAATTACATACTCAGTTACACATTTGCATTTTAGTGCTGAATTCCTGTCACGCTTATATACAACAGTACCTGGTTGGATATTCTTTCGGCACTTAATTTGCTTAGTAGCAGATGAAGTAGATGCAAGATTTTTGCATATACTTGCATTAATGTTTTACTCTTTACAAAATTCTTTGCTGCAATTTGTTTCATGTTTCTTTCCACCCAAGTGGAGCAGAAATTCACTTGCACTGTAGAAACAATGATCAAGTAGGAATGATTTTAATTTTTTATTAAATACAGCCAGGGACTTGTTTTTTTTTTATTTCTGATGGCAGGCTATTGTATATTTTAATGCCTTTGTTGAAGGGGGAGTTTTTAAAGGCAGAGGTGCGCATTTCTTTAACACGGAGTTTCATTTTCTGCCTAGGACCATAGTCATGGACATTTACATTTTTATTAAATTTTGTAATACTAGTTTTTACTAATTTGCATAGTTGTAGTACACACAGGCTGCCAAGGTGTAGGATGAGCAACTTTTGGAAGAGAGGTCTGCAACTATCAGTTGTCTTTGCCTTATTCATTATTCTTATAGCTCTTTCAGGTGAGGCGAATGTTTGGGCTATGTGTAGAGTCTCCCCAGAATATAATACCATACTGCATTACACTGTAGAATTGTGCATAGTAGGCTGTGTGAACAATTTCTGGGCTTATGCAGTATGCGAGGATTTGTAGGGCATAGCACACTTTGTTTAGCTTACTATTAGTTTTATTAATGTGTATTTTCCATTTTAGATTATCCTGAATCCATAGGCCTAGAAATCTTGTTTCAGTATTTGGGGATATTTGGGAACTGTGTAATTTCATATCAGGCATAATTTTATTTGCACTCAGGTGGAAGTTTAGGTAAGTGGTTTTCTTTGTGTTAACTATGAGCTTGTTTTTCTCAAACCAATCACCAAGTTCGCCTGTATTTCCAATTATGGCCCCTTGGAGTTCATGTTCATTTTTGCTTGTTATGAGGATACTGTTATGATCTGCGAAGAGTGTACTGGTGCTGGCAGTGATGTTTGATGGTAGGTCGTTTATGTACACAAGGAAGAGCACTGGTCCAAGTATTGAGCTTTGGGGCACATCTTGTGTAATATTGCAATAGTCAGAGTAGTATGTTTCGATATGCCCTTGATTGTTATGTTTTATTGACACTTTTTGTTTCTTATATGTCAAGTATGAGCTGAACCAGTTTAGTGGGGTGCCTCTGATGCCATCTGACTCCAATTTGTTGAGAAGAACCTTGTGGTCTATGATATCAAATGCCATGGACAAATCTAGGAAGGTCCCAACTGCTTTTTGATTTTTGTCTAAAGCATCTAGGATGGAGTGTAAATACTCATATGGCGGTTGTCGTGGATTTTTTTTTTTTTTTCTGAAACCTTGCTGGGCATCAGATAATATCTGGTTCTATCTAGAAAATTTTCTTTGGTGAATTAATCTCTCTGAAAGTTTACAAAACACAGGTAACAGCGATAGGGGTCTGTAATTTTGTGTGTTGAGTTTTTCACCTTTCTTAAAGATTGGGATGACTTTAGCCACTTTCATGCATTTTGGAGATGTACCTGCCATCAACGATGAGTTGTACACATTTGAGAGTGGGAGAGCCATTTTGTTTATGCAGTTTTTGATAATAAAATCTTGGATGTCATCGATTCAAGATGAGAATTTATTCTTGAGGTACTTTGCACTTAGTACAATTTCTTCAGCAATAGTTTCCCAGAAGAATATACGAGTAGATTCTACAGGAGTTGTTATTTTGTTTCGTCCATTGGGTGTGGGGTTGTTGATGCTTTGTAACAGATTTTTAACTATATCTTCATGGTAATTGTTGAAAATATTTGTAATTTCTTGTGGATTAGTAACTCTGGTGGTGTTGTGGATCAGAATAGTGTTTTCATGTTTACCAGGCCGTTGATTTTTTTCTTTGCTTATGATGTTCCACACTGCCTTGGTTTTGTTTGAGGATGTTGCCACATAGTTGTCATTTGCTGTTCGCTTTGCTAGTGCTATGACTTTTTTTAAGGATTTTGACTTATTGCTTGATATATCTTTCTTGAGATGGGGTGGGGATGGGGTTGTTATTTTTTAGATACTTCAACAGATCTCTCTTCCTTCTGCAGGAAATATTTATACCAGTTGTTATCCATGGCTTCTTATTGGATTCTTTTGATGTGATGTGTTTGAGTTTAAGAGGAAAGGCAATACTGAAGTGATACAGAAATGTGTTTAGGAATGATTCCATTTTGTTGTCTGTATCGTCTGCTTCATATACTTTGTTCCATGTTTCTGCTGCTAAGGAATCATTGAAGATTTTCATGTTTTCATTGCTGTAATTTCTTACTTTAGTTGTGTATTTGTTGTTACAGTCTAAGGGGAGAACATTTGTAATGTATAGTACTTGGCCACAGTGATCACTATAGCCGGTGTCCAGAGGTTTGACTCCGTGGTGGGGACAGGTTACAAATACCTGGTCAAGTGTGGTTTTGCTGTTGTTTTTGCACCTTGTGGGGAATGTTCCTGTGGGATTCAGACTGAATGAGTTAGTGAGATTCAGTAGGGATACTGAAATCACCACATAAAATTAGTACCTCTTTGTTTTGGTGAAGTTTGTTGAGGACTATTTCAAGGTTTTTTAGGAAGACGCATAGATTGCCTGTTGGGGAATGAGAGATGCATGTTATGATTATATTTGCTTCTAGAATTTCGATTACAGCTGCCTCAAAATTGTTTTCTTTGTTTAAGTGGTCAAACTGGTCAAAACTTATATGGTTTATGGAATTTTTTATAAATATAGTAGCACCTCCACCTTACTGGCATTTCCTGCAATAGTAGAAAGCTAATGTGTAACCAGGTATGCTAGCTGAACTAATTTGGTCTGGTTTAGGCCAATGTTCTGTAATGCAAATGACATTTACTTATTGTAGGTCTGTTGTGAATAGGAATTTGAATTCTGCAAGCTTGTTTGTTATTGACTGCACATTTTGGTGGTATATGGAGAAGTTGTATGTATGTGGACACTGATGGCTTTTTTTTATCGCCTCTGCGGAGGTAGTGGGCTTGGCCATAAAAAAAATTCTAGATTTAACATCCTACCTTCGTTGGCGTAACATGTATCGTTTACACTAGTTTTGTCTTTGGGTGCAAGGTTTTTTACAGTTATGTTTTGTTCCTTAAATCTAAGAGCTATTATAGGACCGTTTTGTCCTTTTTTTGCTCTACAGATTGTGATACGTGATTTGCTATTTCTCTTCTGCTAAGGTTGTTCAAGTGGAACCCATGTCGTGTGCAGTGTTCTCTGCGAAATTTGCTATCTTCAATTATGGTGACATTTGCAAATTTTAAACAGAGTTTATAGATATCTATTGATGGTAACATCCTCGAACATGGTTGTATTATCGTGGGGGAGCACACTGTATGCTCTGCTATCCTGGTGTTCCAACACATCAACAGGAGAAAGCTCATGGGAAGCAACTCTCTATACTGTATTTTAAAAATCTTCTGCAGAGACATCAACCAAATCCGTTGACTCGTCAGTGTGACCAGTATAAGTGGAGTGTCTGACGGTGCAACATAATTTCTTCAGTCTTACGTACCAACTTCTGATTCATTTCAAATAGCAGGGCTACCTGTCATGGGTCACAAAACACTGGCAGTGGGATTTGGGTTGGGACGAAGCATCCATGAAAGAAGAAGTGTTTATCTCCTGACACTTAACCAGACACTTAGGTGCCTGTCAACATTTACCATTCTGCTTTCCCTTGTGCACTGTGGGATGTCAACTGTCTGTCCAATAAACTGTGGGCTCGAACAACCAAATATTTGTTCGGCATTCTTGGCCGGTCTGAACCTTTGGATAATGTGCTGGGTCCTGAGTGTGAACTTTTTTTGTATGGGTCGCAGGCTTCTTAGACATATGATAAAAGTCTGCTGCAACCAGAGGCACACTTTGAAAATAGGTACCCAACTTGTACTTAATGCCGGAGTAACTAAATTCAGCAAGGTCTTTATGAGGAAAACATTGTTGGACTAGGTGATATGTGTAAGCGTCTGCCTTAGCTATGATAAAGGCGCATTTTGTTTCACCACCTAAAGTCCCATGGGCAGTGAATTGTTGTTCACGATGATCAATGTAATTGGCGCACTGTTCCAGCCTTGGATTGAAATTGTAGAAAGCCGATAGTGTATGCCAACTGTCGCCATAATGCTGCTCCCGACCCTCAAACTGGTACAGCCTCTCTCGAATAGCACTCAATTTGTCCAAAGATGCACTGAGAGTCAGCAGAATGCTTGATAGATCAAGTGGCTGTGCTGTCAGGAACGATATATGTCCAGTGAGAATTGCAAGGTACAAAAAACCTACAATGTGCACAACTGCAATCCAAAATCTCCACCAATGAGGCAAAATCCAAGGAAATGCTCCAGAAGAGCTCCAGGTGCAGAGAAAACATTGGTCACTCTGCCCACGAAACACTGAAGATTCCAAGTACAACAATAGAAGGCAAAGAACCCTTAGAAAATATCTGCAGTTCAACCAGTATTCATGAAGCATAGTACTGCCAAATACCTGAAGAAATGTGAAGGAAACGAATACCAATACAAACTCTGCCATTGTTGTAATGAGCTCTCAGTGCTGGTGAGGTACATTATTCTGAATGACTGTGCCAATGTAGTGTTCCTGAACTTCTGCACAATAAATTAGTCCAAGGTAAGAAATTCTATTTTATTATAACTGACAAATACCCTGATGAGAACTGTGAACATAAGTACAATTAGCAATGCAGAATTCAACAGTGCTGGTTACAATAACAAGTTTGTCTCTGCCACAGCATATTCAAAGATGGTATACAAATTAAAACACAGTGACCAAAGAGCTGCCGGCCATGAATCTGTGATACAACTACAATAGAGTCATATGACTGGCTGCCACTATTTGGCATAACAATCTCATTACTGGTTGGTTTTCGTGACCGAATGATGTCGTTATGGTCTCAGATTAGCACCCATGGGAAATATGGGAAATTTGTTCCTCTGCCAAACATGACCCCTGTTGAGCAGCTGTCGGACTGCTGCTGCTATCTGCACTACCTGCATGGCTGGCAGCCTGGAACATAGTGCTTTAGGAAGGGATGTATCAGTCAGTGGTAGCCAGAGAATACAACAGATAATGTGAATGTTTCCATACTGGTTACTGTTTCAGTTGTGTGCTTTCACCAAAGTTTTATTGAAGAGTGGGTCTAGATTATTGTCTTTGACAGCCTGCAGAGAGGTTACTGGTGGTGTGTTTGCAGTAACTCAGGATTTGCAAAATGCACCTGAATTTCTTTATTTCCTTTTACGATTCAGCTGTAGGATGGTCTCTCAATGGATATCATTGTTTTGGAATAACTAAAATATATTTAAATTGTAATAACACTTACCAAATAGAAGAGACAATGACCAGTAGACAGATACGTAGAAAGGACGAAAACACATGTGATTTGATGAGAGAGAGGTCCACAGCCTTCATGTAACTGTTAAATGCTCTGGAGAGCCAAAGAAACTGGTACACCTGCCTAATATCGTGTGGGTCCCCTGCAAGCATGCAGAATTGCTGCAGTATGACTTGGCATGACTCGACTAACATCTGAAGTAGCGTTGGAGGGAATTAACACCATGGATCCTTCAGGCCTGTCCATAAATCTGTAAGAGTACGAGGAGAGGAGATTTCTTCTGAACAGCACATTGCAAGGCTTCCCAGATATGCTCAATAATATTCATGTCTGGAGAGTTTGATGGCCAGTGGGAGTGTTTAAACTCAGAAGAGTATTTCTGGAACCACTCTAGCAATTCTGGACATGTGGGGTTTCACATTGTCCTGCTGGAATTGCCCAAGTCTGTCGGAATGCACAATGGAGATGAATGGATGCAGGTGATCAGACAGGATGCTTATGTACATGTCACCTGTCAGAGTCGTGTCTAGACATATCAGGGGTCCCATATCATTCCAACCGTGCATATCCCACACCATTACAGAGCCTCCCTCAGCCTGCTGACATGCAGGGTCCATGGATTCATGAGGTTGTTTCCATACCTGCACACATCCATCCGCTCAATACAATTTGAAACGAGGCTCGTCCGAACAGGCAACATGTTTCCAGTCACCAACAGTCGTTATTGATGGGCCCAGGCGTAAACCTTTTTGATGTGTAGTCATTAAGGGTACATGAGTGGGCCTTCAGCTATGAAAGCCCGTATTGATGATGCTTCGCTGAATGGTTCGCTCACTGACACTTGTTGATGGCCCAGCACTGAAATCTGCAGCAATTTGTGGAAGGGTTGCACTTCTGTCACTTTGAATGATTCTCCTCAGTTGTCATTGGTCCCATTCTTGCAGGATCTTTCTCTGGCTGCAGTGGTGTCGGAGATTTGATGTGTTATTGAATTCCTGGTATTCATGGTACACTTGTGAAGTGGTCATATGGGGAAATCCCCACTTCATTGCTACGTCGGAGATGATGTGTCCTGTCACTCGTGCACCGACTATAGCACCACATTCAAACGCACTTAAAATCTTGATAAGCTGCCACTGTAGCAGCAGTATCTGATCTAACAACTGCACCAGACACTTGTTGTCTTATATTGGCATTGCCAACCACAGCACCATATTCTGCATGTTTACTTATCTCTGTATTTGGATACACATGAACAGTTTCTTTGCCACTTCAATGTATGTTATTTACTGCTTGTAGATGTCAAAATTTTTATTTGTTGTAATTGCTGTTTCAATCATTTGTCATTTTCAAGCTACTGAAAGCATACCATAAATCAGTTATAAACAAAGGTTCAGAAAAGGAAACATGCTCAATACAAAAAACTTTTGACTGCAGCTAAGTAATACTTACATATTATAAACAAAAATATTTATGCAGACATAAACACAACCACCATTCTGAATTATAAACCTTGTCTAAACCAGACAATATGACAGATATGCACCAGCCACTGGCGGGCACTCCGTTGACTAGTATGCTTAAGGTTTTACTAAAGCCTTTACAAACAGACACTATGATCATTGCCAGAGCCCGCCATGGGGCCCAGTCTTTTTAAGGCTAGCCGAGCTACACTTGAACTCAGTTCTCTATGTGTATTGCTACAGCTCTTTGTGTATGTAATTGGTTCCTGGAGAATGTTACTTAAACACTGTGCTCAAGTTGTTATTGCTTCAGGGTAATGAATTACGTTCAGCCTACTGGTTGTGTTGCACTTGTACACAATTACAAAATGATTGGCGACAAGTGTGATCCCATTCTCCATGAAAATTTCTATTGATTGGTCCTCCATTTATTCTCAAGATGACTGATAGTGCTACAGAGAACATTTTACATTAGTTGGGCAGTTGGTCAAACAGCAAGAATCTTTTGCCAAGGAGTTGCACCACCATCCACAGGCAGTGGACATCCAAACTTAGGCACTTCAACCATTGGCTTCTGTTGTACCTAGTCAACATGCTCTTCAACCTGTATGGCCTGCTGTTTTGCCCTCTGCAGTCCCCACAGTTTATCCACCTCCCTTTTCTATATACGACGAGTCTGCTGAGGAATGGGACACGTACAAGAAAAGTCTACAACAACACTTACACGTTTTTGGGATTATGGACACTATTTTGTGTCCTGTCTTGTTCCTTTGATGGTTATCACAAGAATGTATCAATTCCTATGTCAGCTCACCCCTTTGCAGGAGCTGTCTTCTTTAATAGTTGACCAAATGAGTGAACTTCTTTCAAAATTGTAAGCACATCTGTGTTATTGCATCCCGGGTCGAGTTTTACTGCTGTAGGAAGCGACCACATCAATCTTATCGATCATGGGCAGCTGAACTCCACGGGTTAAGTCATCGTCACCATTTTGTGTCCGACGTGCATAAGGAACTGTTTGCTGATCAGATGGTGAGAGATGCTATTATTCGTTTAGCTCCAGATCGGTAGGTGGAAAAGTGTACCCTCCATTGTGAAAACCCATCCCTGTCTGAGGTTTTACCTGTCGCACAGTCATTCGAGGTATCGTGAGCTGCGAGTAACAAAATTGAGTCACGGTGTGAGGTATCAGCAATCTGACCCTTTCCTCCACAATAAGCTTCAGATAGTTCACAGGTTGCAGTGGTCCGCACCCAACCACACCATCAAGGTGGCTGGCCTCGATCCCAGCAGCAGCCACACCAGCAAAGTAAACTGGCCAGGGTCCACGGATTCCTGAGGTTGTCTCCATACCCACACACGTCCATCCGCTTGATACTATTTGAAATGAGACTCGTCCAAACAGGCAACATGTTTCCAGTCATCAACAGTCGAATGTTGGTGTTGATGGGCCCAAGTGAACTCCATCCTGCCCATTGTTTCATTAACCGTGAGCACCCAGACAGCCCAGAACACTGGGCTACCTGCCATAATTGCAACAAAAAAGGTCACATTGCTTCTGTTTGTAATGCAAAAATTCAGCACAACAATCCTGATGCAGATATGGACATAAACACTGTATCGGGTATTTCTGTTGCGTCAAATGAGTTTTTCATTGATGTTGCAGTTTTTCAAAAGTTCTGCACTTGCAAGTGAATACAGGAGCAGCAATAACCTTGTTAAACTCGCAAACTTACAGTATATGGACTTGGGCTCACCTCCACTTCTCCCTGTGTCATGAAAGTTAGTAAATTACAATAAACATATTATTCCTATTATTGGCCAGTTCACTGCCCCAGTGGCCTACAAGTCAGTAGTCCAGTAACTTAAAATTTCTGGTTGTAGATAATGCACATACAGAGACACTTTTTGGATTAGATGCTTTTAAGATGTTTGGTT
The DNA here is from genome assembly GCF_023864345.2 of Schistocerca serialis cubense. Classification (NCBI taxonomy): domain Eukaryota; kingdom Metazoa; phylum Arthropoda; class Insecta; order Orthoptera; family Acrididae; genus Schistocerca; species Schistocerca serialis. The sequence continues at coordinate 333,293,992 of NC_064643.1, read as the reverse complement.
TTACCATTTCAGATGAAGTGAATTTAGTGTCTGAACAAGTGCCATATACACAGTTAGATGCATCATGTTCTGAGCTTTCCTCTTTTTTTTCTCTCCTCGATTGGGCTGTGCCAACAATTTTCAAGGACACATTACCATGAAACCTCCTGCTCCGCCTCATTTTTTCTGGGCCCGTCCGGTTCCAGTGGCACTCAGGGAACAAGTCAATCAGGAATTAGATTGTCTCATGGAATCCAGCATTGTCTGGTCTATTGCATCAACTGAATGGGCTATCCCCTTAATTATAGTAAAGAAACTGTCGGGCTGCTTACACCTCTACAGAGATTTTAAAGTTTCTTTGAATGCACAATCTGTAGTGGATACATACATGATATTGCACCAGCAGAAACTCTTTGAAGAGTTATCAGATGGTCAATATTTCTCAAAAACTGAGTTGTCGGATGCCTATTTACAACTCCCTTCAGAAACAGAGTCACAGTTTATGTTAGATTGGACTGTACCAATACTTGCCTTGTCGTTCCCAGACCTCCATTGAGGAACATTTACAAAATCTCAGTACTCTTTCTTTCTGTCCTCCAAGCAGCCAGGTTGAAGTGTACTTCAGAAAAATGTCAACTTTCTTCGATCTTCTATTGTTTATCTTGGGTTTGAAGTTTCTCTTGAGGGTCTCTGGCACCTGCATCAATATGTTTGTATTACTGTGTTGCTTCCATGCCCTATGTCAGTCAAAGAACTTCAGGTTTTTCTAGGCAAAGTCGCCTACTACCGTAAATTTTTGTCTGGGGCAGCAACAATCATGCAGTCGTCACTGCACAAAAGACTCAGTTTCACTGGTCGCTGGCTTGTGAAATGGTATTTCCCACCCTTAAGGCCATGTTGCAGTCTTCGCCCTGCTTAGTGATGTACCAACCAGGCCTCCACTTGGTCCTTGCAACAGATGCTTCACAGCATGGGTTGGAGGCGGTACTGGTTCATAGACACCCCGATGGCTCTTGAGTGACCTCAGACTTCTACTCAGACTAGGCACTTTCAGATAGAAAAGGAAGCTTTGACCATAATGTATGCTGTGACAAAATTCTCTTGTGGCCAGATTCCGCCTGGTCATCGATCAAAAACCATTTACCAGATAGAGTGGCACACCGCGCTCAATATTCGGCTCTTTCACTTTCGTGTTACAACTATGAGATTCATTTCTGCTGTATGAATCAATACACAAATGCCAATGCTTTTTCCTGCCTGCTGGCTGGTCCGGATCCAGGATTTGATCAGGACGAATTGCTTTGTTTCCACATTGATTTTGTCGCACAACAGATTGTGGTTTTCCTGTAACCAGCACATGGATCACAAAGGCTACAGTTTCGGATTCCATTTTGCAGAAGGTTATAACATTTGTACAACATGATTGGCCTGATTCACCATCTTCTCATGTGTCCGGCCTCCTCCATAGTTATTATATCTTTCAACATTTATTTTCTGTTGTGGATGGTGTTCTGGTTTTAGACACAGATCACGCAACCTCTTGGTTAGTGACCCCATGAGTGCTTCATTCGGAGGTTCTCCATTTATTACATGCAGATCATTGGGGTGTATCACGCACAAAAGCATTGGCCCATCGACACTTGTTTTAGCCTGACTGGGACAATGACGTTCCTCCTGTTCACAGTGTGTGATGCATTAAGCAGGCCCCAGGCATCATCATTTCCTTGGCCTAATCATCGCATGTGTGGGAATGTATACATGTGGATTTTGCTGGCCCCCTTTCTCAGTGCTTATTGACTGTTGGTCATTGATGCCTGTTCTTGTTCTCTGTACACCATCATTGTGTTTACACTTCCACAGCTGCCGCCATCATAGCCTTGTCCAAAATTTTTTCACTTGAAGACTTGCCTATGACATTAGTGTCCAATAATGATCCACAATTTTCATCACAAGAGCTTGCAGCATTTTGTGATTCTCGTGATATATGTCACATCCTTGCCCCACCATTCCATCCACAATCTAACAGTGAGGTGGAACGCCTAGTGCAAATGTTCAAAACTCAGATGAAAAAGTATGTTGCCAACTCTTCGTCCAATGTTGCCTTAGCTCAGTTTCTCTCCTCGTAGCATTTCACACTGTTTGACAAGAAGGGCTCGGCAGAGCTACTCCACGGGTGCCAGCCAAGGACACTGCTACATCTCCTGCACCCTCCATCTGGATATCAAACCATGCAGCTGCCATGCCTCTTCCAGCCAGGTGTGGCTGTCTGGATGCGTGGTTTCAGACGTGTCCCTAAATGGACTCCAGCTGTCATCGTGAGCATATCTGTGACATCCACACAGAGGACGGCCTCTGCTCGAGGCACCATGCTCAGCTTAACCTTTACATGGACTGTCAGGTGCCCCCTGATGTCACACAATTGCCACATTGGGTGTCATGCCACATGCTGCTGCCAGTTCTCCTCTCCCACAAGGGTGAAGGCATCCATCCTTTGTAGCCGAACCAGAAGTTCCTCTATTGCTTCTGGCACCATGTCAGGGATTCTGTCACCCATTCCTGAGCAACCACTAATACCAGTATCATCAGCACCATCACCAGAACCATTGCCCAAGGTTGACATGGAAATAGCCTCAGCACTGCCATTGTAGCCATATAGTTTGATACGGGAAGATGGGTGCAGAATGCGTCTGCACCAAAAGCACTTCAGATCCACCAAAAGCACTTCAGATGTATGCTCCCAAAGAAGCACACCTCCATAGCAAGAGCCCAGCGGATGAGGAAGACAGCATGGACATCTCAAGAATACGTGATCTCCCTAAGAGAGGAGAAATGCAGTGACACATGCACGTACTTTCAAAAGTCTGCACATACGGCAGTGCTATGTCATCCACACAGGGCTCCTCAGACTTTTGTGTATGTGTGTGTGTGTGTGTGTGTGTGTGTGTGTGTGTGAGAGAGAGAGAGAGAGAGAGAGAGAGAGAGATCTGAGCTCACCATGGGCCCCAGTCTATTGAAGGCTAGGCAGGCTCCATTTGGCCTCAGTTCTGTACACGTATCGCTACAGCTCTTTGTGTATATAACTGATTCCTGTTGAATGTTGCTTAAGTACTGTGTTCAAGTTGTTAATGTTTCCACGGAATAAAGTTGTGTTCGGTCTACTTGTCGTGTTGTACTTATACCAGATTACAAAATCGACTAATCACTGTGTCCGTAAATTTGGAACATCCTTCCCAGAGTCCTTCTCACTCCTCCCAAACATGAATTCTACATCTCTATTCACCCTAGTAATTTTATTTGTATTTACAATGTCAGTTCTTATTGTGTAATGCAAATTTTCACTTTTGGTTTCGTTTTTAGAAATTATTAATGGGCTCTACTAGAATTTATTGAAAGTTAGAACCACTTATTATTGACAGTGAAATAATAGATTTTGTAGGGGAGAGCTTCCATGTATTAACCCAATAAACCTGATATGAGAAAATACTAATCTTAATTTTGACACTTTTTAGAAAAGACATTTGAAGCAGCTGAGCTATTTCAATCAAAGAATAAGGTCAATATGCATAAACTGATTCTCATAACTACTTTTCCATAAAAGATGTTTTAATTACTATAAATTAATTAAAACATCATTGAATGGGCATTGATAATCATCATAATACTTTGCTTAGAGAAAATGTAATTTTAATTTTGTAGTTATCTGATCAAATGGAATCATTTTGTATTCATCACAGTAACATTCTGTTTGATTTTTTTTTAGAGTGGCATTTTTATAGGGATTTTTGTTTTGATTTTAATCCTTCATAATCCACCCTCCTTTTTGCTAGGTCCAATCAATACTTTTTGTGACGTACTTTTAATATCATTTGGATAAACTGAATTATACATATAATTGACCATCAGCGTGGAAATCCCCACATGCGTAAGACTGTGAAATATAACTGAATCTGAAATTAACCAAGAATCAGGCACACCATTGAGCTCCATTGCTGAATGTAATGTACACAACAGAATTACTAAGCTGCTAATTTATTGGCCCTAGCAGCGAATAGTGAATGTGAAGACGGGGATGTGACCTAAGAGTTATCTTTTAAAAGAAATGGTTGTAATAATAAATTCAAGTTTTATGTTACACTATGGATTATTATAAAACACACATGAATAACAATGCAACAAAATGCAATTATGTGGATGAGAACTTTACAAAGGTGCACATTACTATGAAAACTGCAAACTAAAGAACTGAGTCATCAAAGTTACTGTAAGGGATAGAGTTACATAAAGTCTCAGACCAAGTTCTGTGGATTAGGTACAATAACACAGTGACTCTTTGTCAAGAACGTTAGAAGGTCTGAGGAAGCACTGATGAATACGAACGAGCCAGTGATAGCTATCTTGCAATTGAACTACAGTTGTACTGATTGTGCTAATATGACAGAGGTATAAGCAGTGCTTATCATAATCTTCAATGTACTGTGAGTAGAGTGGAGACAGTGACTCGAGAGTGCAGCTGCAATTTAGTCTCTGTCTCCCATACATGACTTCTGCCCCCAAACTCCAACTTCCACATCTCTGCAGCCCCCCCCCCCCTCCCACTCCACCCCCCCCCCCCCCCCCCCCGCCCTGCCCTGCTCCCCCACCCTTATGACTGACTATTTGCCTTTATCTGTTTTTTTAGTCTCCTTCCAGCAGCTTTCTCCTGTCTTCTCACAAAAAAATGTGACCGCCAATCCTCTTACAAGTTGCTGCAGCCCACCACTAGTGTAATTGTTTCTTTGACAATACATCAAGCCCAGAAGCAGCAAAAAGTCAACAAGCCAGTCAATCAAATGTCTTCCCCTTTTTTCTAAAAAGCTTCCTGCTGAATGCTAAATCCTCATAACATCACTAATAACACATCAATCAGCACTCATTCAGCCACCAGCTAACCTCACGTTACATGTCCCATGAAATGCTACAAAGCTTTCTACAAGGCTAGTAGCCAACTCTGCTCCTGCATGCATCTGTTAAGCAGGTCAGTGCTGCATTATAAAGTTTTTTGGAAAGCCAGGAGATGTTTATCTGCCCAAGGGTATCACTTAACAAGCTCCAAGAGCTTACCACCTGCTGACAGAGTTCTGTCTTCTGGAACAAAAGCTTTTTATCTCAACCACCCACAGACCATCCTACAAATGGTCAACTGCCTGTCTGCCTGCTCTCTGTGCAGTAAAGTGACTTCCATCCCCTGGGAAGGAGGTGGCTGCCCTACCTGCTATTTATTCTCCCTCTGTTTATGCAAAGGCCAGTGCACCCACATCCCCCCGTGGCTCGATCTGTCTGGTCTTGCCACGCATCACCTGTCTCATATTCACAGCACTCCTCACTTCCAAAGTTAGCCCATAAGGCAAATGAATGTACCTAGAACCATGTTAGATTATAAAAGAAGAGGAAGTGAAAACATTTCATACAATCACTGTGTTATCATGACTTCTGTAAAACAAATTAAACTCTCCTCCATTGGTATAAAGATGAACAAAAATGAAAAGAGGCTAACTGAAAGGCTTTCTGCATTTCAAGCTTAACTTAAAATTACCCAATGGTCTCACTTTCAGCCTTAAACCTGGATTTAATCATGCTGCTTTGGTGAAGGACCTACTTTCCTTCACACATAACGTCAACTGGAAATATCACCTGGCAACCCAATTCCAAAACTTTTCCAACAGCACACCTGACATTGAACCCATTCTTGAACAGTTATGACCATGATCCCAACTTTATCCACACCAATACCTCAAAATTATTCCTACAACATGACCCTAACCAGTCCTCTGCAGAACTCCATGCTCTGAATTCCCTAAAAGCTGATGACCTCCTCATTGTCCTCCTAGCAGACAAAGGATCAACCACTGTAGTACTTGACGAACAGGAGTATATTAATGAAGGTCTACTCCAGCTGTCTGACACTTCTACTTACAGCTTCTCCCATCCAAGCCTCTCACAAGGACTAACACCTCAGTCCATAGAACTTCTTACCCCAACCAAACCATGCACCTTCACTTTTTATCTTCTTCCTAAGATCCACAAACCCAATCATCCTGGCCATCCTATAGCCGCTGGCTCCAAAGCACCTACCGAACATGTATCTGCCTTAGTTGATTGACACCTGCAACTCATAGTACAAAGATTTTCCTCCTGTATTAAAGACACCAACCATTTCCTAAATCATCTGAAATCCCTGCCCATCCCACTCCCACCACACACCTTGCTTGTCACTGTTTGCCAACTCCCTTTACACCAACATCCACCATATACATGGTATGTCTGCTGCTGAACATTTCCTCAGCCAGTACTTAACTGATTCCAGACCTGTGAAATCCTTCCTGCTCACCTTAATCAACTTTATACAAGTTTTGGATCACCTCGGTTTCGAGAGTTCCGAAACCCGTTCAGAAAATTGGAATAGAGATCAACATAAATATCATTTTCGCCCTTTTTACTGCTCATGAAAACCACACAGTGCATGTTGTACCACCATATAGTGAGACCTTCAGAGGTGGTGGTCCAGATTGCTGTACACACTGGTACTTCTAATACCCAGTAGTACGTCTTCTTGCATTGATGCATGCCTGTATTCATCGTGGCATACTATCCACAAGTTCATCAAGGCACGGTTTGTCCAGATTGTCCCACTTCTCAACAGAAATTTGATGTAGATCCCTCAGAGTGGTCGGTGGGTCATGTCATCCATAAACTGCCCTTTCCAATCTATCCCGGGCTTGTTTGATATGGTTCATGTCTGGAGACCATGCTGGCCACTCTTGTTGAGCGATGTCATTATCCTCAAGGAAGTCATTCACAAGATGTGCATGATGGGGGCACGAATTGTCATCCTTGAAGATGACTGCCTCGCCAATACGCTGCCAATATGGTTGCACTATCAGTCGGAGGTGGTATTCACTTTCATACAGCCATTACGGCGCCTTCCATGACCACCAGCGACATATGGTGGCCCCACATAATGCCACCCTGAAACAGCAGGGAACCTCCATCTTGCTGCACTTGCTGGACACTGTCTCTAAGGCATTCAGCCTAACTGGGTGTCTCCAGACAAGTCTCCAACGGTTGTCTGGTTGAAGGCATATGCAACACTCATCGGTGAAGAGAACGTAATGCCAATCCAGAGTGGTCCATTCAGCGTGTTATTGGGCCTATCTGTATCACACTGCATGGTGTCGTGGTTGTGAAGATGGACATTGGGAGTGAAGTTGCACATCATGCAGCCTATTGCGCGCACTTTGAGTCTGCATGGCTGCATGGCTGCATGAAAAGCATTATTCAACATGGTGGCATTGCTGTCGGGGTTCCTCTGAGGCATAATCTGTAGGTAGTGGTCATCCACTGCAGTAGTAGCTCTTGGGCAGCCTAAGCAAGGCATGCTATCAACAGTTCATGTCTCTCTGTATCTTCTCCATGTCTGAACAGCATCACTTTGGTTCACTCCGAGATGCCTAGACCCTTCCCATATTGAGAGCCCTTCCTGGCACAAAGTAACAATGTGGATGTGATCGAACTGTGGTATTGACTGTCTAGGCATGGTTGAACTGCAGACAACACGAGCTGTGTACCTCCTTGCTGGTGGAATGACTGGAACTGATCGACTGTCGGACCGTCTCTGTCTAATAGGCGCTGCTCACGCATGGTAGTTTATATCTTTGGGTGGGTTTAATGACATCTCTTAACAGTAAAAGGGACTATGTTTGTGATACAATATCTATATCTATATTTAGGAGTTCTGAGAACCAGGCTGATGCAAAACATTTTTTGATGTGTGTACTTACCACCAACTACTTCACCTTTGAGGGGCAGACATAGAAACAGATTAGGGATATGACCATGGGAACCATAATGGCTCCTTCGTATACCAACTTTTTCAAGGGTCACTTGGATGGGACTTTCTGGGCTATACAAGCCATCAGCCTCCTGTTTGGTTTATATAGATTGATGACATCTTTGCCATATGGATTTATGGTGAGGTTGACCTGTTAAAATTCCTGGAATCTCTAAATACATTCTCCCAATTAAATTTCACGTGGTCCTGTTCCATATCCGATGAGAGTTTCCTTGACATTGACCTCATCCTCAACAAAGATCGTGTACACACTTCTGTTCACATTAAACCTATTAACAAACAACAGTACTTACATTTTGATAGTTATCATCCTTCGCATATCAAATGTTCTCTCCCATACAATCTTGGCTTTCAAGTCACATGCATTTGTTTGGATGCAGACTCTTACAGCAATACACCATCATTCCCATCTAAGCTTTCATTGGATGTAATTAAGCCACCAGCCTAGTTCAAAAGCAGATTTCATGGACCTTCACATCCTATCCTGGTATTACAGATCACTCAAAAAAAAAAAAAAAAAAAAAAAAAAAGAAGACAGCTTCGGAGTACACAGCTTATCACTCAGTATTATCCAGGTCTTGAATGTATTGATCTGATACTTTGACAAGGCCATGATGTCCTAAAATCATGCCCTGAAATGAGGTCCATTCTGTCTGATATTTTGTCTGCCACACCTAGAATAGCTTTTCATTGTCCTCCCAATCTGTGCAATATCCTCGTCAGACCCTATGCTCCTTCTGCACCCATCTCCTTCCCCTATGGCTCATATGCCTGTGGCCATTCCCACTGCAAGACTTGCCCTACGCACTCTCCTACCACAACTTATTCCAGCTCTGTAACTGGTAAAACATATACCACAAAAGGGAGAGCCACCTGTGAAATGACATGTCTTATAGCAGCTATTATGTAAATACCGTTCGGCCTGTTGCATCGGTATGACTACCACCAAGTAATCAGTTAGGATGAATGGGCATAGGGACAGTGTGTATACTGGAAACACATGATATCCTGTTGCAGAGCATGCTCTACAACATGACAGTTGTAACTTCAGTGCCTGTTTCACTACATGCGCCATCTGGATTATTCCCACAGACACCAGTTTCTCAGATCTCTGCAGGTGGGAACTAGTGCTTCAACATGTCCTTGGTTCTTGCCAGCCACCTGGTCTTAATTTACACTAATCTCTTCCATCTCAGCATTTGATCACAGTAACTACTCCTTTCTTCAGTCCATTTTAGTTTTCTTCATCTTTCATTTGCTGAGCTGTCTATTTTGTGCTGTCCTCCTCCCACCTCTACTACATACAATGCAGTTAGCTTTTCATTCATATTAACTCATGCACAATGTTTTGGGGATAATATCTGTCTTGAATATTACCCTGCCTTCCACCTTTAAGCTCTCAGGTTTTGAAATTTCGTCCGGTACAGTCACCAACAATCAGTATTTCCTTCTCATCCCATCTGGTAAGTCTTCCCTGACCTGTGGGCTTTGGGTGACTTTTCTAAACTCTACCCCTTTTCCTAAAGCTCTCCAGCCCTTTTACTTCACCCCTCTTCCTTCCCCTTCAACCTTCTCCCAGAAGAAGCCACTGGCTCCAAAATCTTGCATAAAACGTTCTGTTAAATGTGTGTTCGCCCTTTGTGAAAAGGTTATCTAATTATATTATATTGTCAAAAATTGATAATTTTCACTGAAATTTAATTTGAATCAGAAGATACTGAAATTGTAACTTAACAGCATAATGATAACATCAAAAGTCGCCATTTTTAAGTTCAGCTGTGTGTGAAAATCTTGGCACAATATCGATGGGTGTAGTGAGTAGACAGTTTAATAGCTACAAGTTTACAAGATTGTGTTGTATTGTTTCTTCCTAGGGTGAATGACGCAACACTGATGCAGTAGTGTATTTCAGTGCATCTATCTTGTGTTGTTGCTTTATGCTTGGATGCCAAATAATTAACCATTCCACAAAGTTTGCTACTTACCATAATGATTACACATTAAGTTGCAGACAGGCACAATTAAAACACATTTATACATAAGCTTTCAGCCACCTTCTTCATAAAAAAAAGAAGGAGAAACGCACACCATTTGTTCACACAAGCAAACACACCTTGTGCACAAATGACCATCAACTCTGGCAGCTCAGGCAAGAAGTTCTGGTCCATGCTGCCTGACTTGATGATAATGTGTGCATGAAGTGTACCATCTTGTGTGACTGAATGGTGTGTGTTCATCTTTTTTTTCTGATGAAGGCTGCAGCTGAAAGCTTATGTGTAAATATCTTTTTAGTTGTACCTGTTTCCAAGTTAACGTGTCATCATTATGGTAAGGAGCAATCTATCTTTTCCTATATTGCTGATATTCCAACCTGGGGTTTTCATTGTTTGATTACACAAAGTTGTTGTTTATTACATCCACCATCAAACATTAAATGCAACCCTGGTGGAAAATACAGTCAGTGAAGATAAGTTTATCAGCAGGAATTGTGACCTTTGGTTTCTACATTATTAGTTGGGGTTTGTATTAATAGCATTTCAAATAAATGTGGGAAGATCCTACTACTATAAAGTGAACACAACAGTGCCACATTCTTTTCACATGCAGTAGCTGCTTCTCCCTACAAACTGTCAGCCACCCTTCCTCCAGCATTCTCTCTCCTTCCTTCCCCACTTTCTCCCCTCCCTCATTCCAACCTATACCATCTTCATCACTAGAACTGCTGTACAGGTACTGTCAGTGCTGGTTTAAGGTCCAATGGATCACCTGGGATGCCAACATGAGATGGACGCCAGAGTAGTGTATCATAATTAGTAGTGAAAACAACTCATTTCCACACTCATTGGATTTAGTTAACTTTGCTCCTTCCATCACTGATAGTCCCTAGATCAGAAAGTGATCAATAATTAATTGAAAATTTCTGTCCTATTTTAGCTTAATCATGGGTTTCCTTCTTATCATTAGCAGGCACCTTAACCATTAGGCTATTTGAGCTCACATCCAAAATAGACTCAAACTTTCATTGACACTCGTGTTTCCAACCATGATTTTTGAACACACTAGTCATGTTTAACCCTTGCTGCAGAATAAGCGGTTGTCCTCCATCAACTGTTTCCCCAGTGATGCTACCCCCACATAGCCCTTGGGAGAAAGGCTGGTAATAATGTTTGGAAGTTCTAGGTGGACATATTATTGATAAAAAAGAGCTTGAAGGTGACCTGGATGCATGTTCAGATAGCCTATTAGCTAAGACAAATGTTTGTGTTAAGCACAAAATCTGGAACTGAGCCCCTAATTGGCATAAATTTTCAGTTGCCACAATACATTCATCACATTGGATCTTCAGTATGCCTGAATGGTTTGCAATAACATGATTTCAGTTCATAGTATCTTCAGTGATTTCATCCTTATCTATTCATTCAGCCAATAATTGTTTTGAAAACCTCATCTATTGAGCCTTTTGTTGTTCCTTATTTATTGGGTTTGATTAAATTGCTTCTGTAATCAGCAAATAACACTATTTCTATTTTATAAGTATTGTATGGAAGGCCATTTGTATATTGTAAGAATAAGAGCAGTCGCAATATTAAACCCTGTAGAACGCCAATAATTTATCATGAAAATGACACAGAACGCTGATGTGATTCTTTGCTTCCCAGAGGCTGCATATAATAGTCAACATTTAACATATTTATTCCTTTCCTTATATGGTGCATAGATAATCACAGTACATCAACTAGCTTTACACTTCTTAATTCATTTAAGCCAACAATAAAATTAATAACTTTGGTTTACAAGCCTCTAATATTTTGTTGCATGATACTAAATTTGCACTCTAATTAATCCTTCTGTAGAGTATTTGGAACTCTAGTTATTTTAATCTTTCAGTACAACCTCTTTTTTTCACACTACATTGCCAGAATATGGTTCATCTCTGAGACACAGCCTTCATCCCATTGACTAAAGATGTCAGTATCTGTCACCATGGAATGGGGCACTGTTAGCAAGATGTGGCCAAGAAAAAATACATGGTTCTATTCTCAAGTCATTTTTTATATTTGTAAAAATTCATGCATGCCACAAGCTGTTTAGGATATGGCTTGTAAATAACTGACAGTGTTCAACTTCCAGTATTTCCAGTAGAATGCACACACTCTCCATATTTCAACACTCCTGTTGTGACATTTGTATGGTGTAAGAAAAATGTTTGCTATGATCTTTTGGTAGATTTGCATAGATGAAATTTACAGATGGAGAAGCTATAGCATGGCCCAATTCTTTCTACAGTGGGCTTCAGAGCTGCTGCTGCTCTGTTGGGTAATTCCACAAAAGAAAGTTACATAGGTATTCCAAGTGCTTACATGCTACTACCATTAAAAACAGTCCAGGAATAAATACTGTGCATGTTAACAGAAAATGGAGAACCTAGACAAGAAAAGGAACTGATCATGTCTTTGTTAGAGAAGCTATCCTACTTTCCTGGAGAGACTTAGAGAAACCATGGAAAACCTAAATAAGGATGGAAGCACAAAAATTGAAATCCACCTGCCAGGTTTCAGAAGTACTGCATCACCTAACATGAAAGTACACTTTATCATACATAAGTGAGGAAAAAGGCTTGTAATTGACAGGCTTACTTGAAAACATAATATCCTTGTAAGCTATACTGAATATTTAGATACCATCTGGACTACACCAACATTAATAACATCAGTTCTATTCCCAGGTGTGGTTATCTCTGAAGAGTGGACTGCTGTTCCACAGGAAATCATTTGTCATGTAATTAAAAGTGTGTCATGAGAGTGGTGGCTGTCCAAAATACAAACAATAGGTCAGACGTTGTATTTGCCATCAGTGACACACAAGTGCAAGACAGGAAAGACCCACATTATCAGCTTATTGGTTCTTGCACGGTGTGTGGTTGTGAGACACATTCCATCACTGAGATTGTGTTGGCAATGGGATTTTGTTTGGCTCCTTGCCAAAGTGTACTGTGATTTATCTTGATTTTGGAAAAAATGTTGCTGCCAGAATCAACTGCTGTGAACAAAAATGCACCAATGTCTGATTGCCCTAGATTATTACAGATTATCACAAGTTGTAAGTTTTTGACTCTCCTTTGTGACAGAGTAATTTGAACATTTATGTTTTCATCCTATATGGTCAGTGTTGATTACAAAATCAGGACTAAATGCATTAATAAGTAATGCTAGCGTTGTCTTTGGGGATCCTGCCCACTCATTTAATATAGGGTGCATTGGAAACTGATTTCTTGGATAGCTAAACGACATACAAGTAAATCTTATCAATGGGGTTTATTACAGTAAATTGAATTGACAATACTTAACTTTGCCTTTTCACAAACAGGTGTCGCAAGCAATTGGCGACATGCAGATAATCAATGTCCTTCGATATGTACAATTCCCATGCAAACAATTAATATAGATCACAAGTCGTGGCTCATCTTCTAGTGTGGCCGAGGCTACCTGGAGTGGTGCTTATATTCTCTTCGTATAAGTGCCGCTCCTGTTGTGGTGTCATCCTAGTGAGCATTCTATTCGCTGATGTCGTCTCACAGCCTTCTCTGCTGTTTTTTTCAAGCTGACATGCCAGTGCTTGATGTTACACCAGAACATTCCTTTCCCAAAAGTGGCGGACCTTTGTCATGTAGGGAGTGCAACAATGGCAGGGATGACCAGGGTGTGGATGTTGTGCTGGACCAGAAGCTGTGGCTGAAGGGGATGTCAAGCTTCTGGTTGTACCCTGCCATCCGGCCTTCGCTCTGGTGGAAATGTGCCCTGGAAAAATGACCAGAAGGATATGCATCCACCTCCAGAGGCCAATAACCAGATGGGGTAGGTTTTGGCTGCTGCTGTGAGGGTGGGTCCAGCTCAATCGGTAGGACGAGAGGAGGTGGGGGAGGCAAAGGCTCCGTCTTCATGGGTCGTCCCGCAGTGTCGTGACATCACCCAGTGGTGGCTGCTGCGGCTGCGCTGTCATCTGGATCCGTGAATCTGGGGAAAGGGACACAAAGGGATCACTGTGCACCTGAAAATGGCGAAGTTGATTGTTATGTCAGCACTGCAAACCGTCTGGACCTGAAAGGAGGAGATAGATGCAAGTGCCAAGTTGACGGACGATGCCACCTTGCGTCCACCAACTGCTGCCACTAAAAACCCTGTAAAAGACAATATCATGCAGTGCAAAGCGATACTTGTGGCCTTCCTTCAGCACTAGATGCTGAGGAGGGTAGAGCAGTATCTGATGTCGGCAGCTGTGAAGCAATTTGACCAGTGATGGTCCATCTTGTGGGTGCGAACAATAGGCTGAGAGAAACAGTTGCAAAGCTTCATCCCTGGTGTGTGTGGAGTGAAGTTTGGCCATCTGCTGCTTGAAGGTTCTGACAAGACGTTCTGCTTCACTGTTTAACTGTGGATGGATCAGTGCACTAGTTAGATGCTGTATGACATTGCGTTCACAGAATGTTTCAAATTCATTTGACATGAACTGAGGGCCATTGTCGGATACTATGACTTCAGGTAAACCTTCGACGCAAAAAATAGAGGACAACTCCTGAATTGTGCTACATGACATTGTCGAATTCATTGGCACAGCAAAAGGAAACTCACTATACGAGACAACCACAATCAAACAATGAGTGTTCCAAAAAGGTCCCATAAAGTCCATGTGCACACATTGCCATGGTGATTGTGACTTAGGCCAAGCAGAGAATTTTTGTGGTGGAGCAGACTGATTTTCCACACATACATGACACTGATGTTATCTGTTCTATTTGGATCTCCATACCCTGCCAAGTACAGTATCGACCTGCTAACTGTTTCATACGAACAATCCCCCAGTGCCCTTGGTGAAGTAACTGCAACATCTCATTTTGCAAAGCTTTTGGGATCAACACACATGACTGTCCACTGTCATTTTGAACGAGAATCACACCTCGCTGTATAGTGAGGGTATGCTGACGTGAAAAGTATTGGCGTGCTACAGAGTTCTTTATGCTATGCAAATAGTGAGGCCAAGATGTGCAAATATATTGTAGCAAAATGTTCAAATCTGAATCAGCTTCTGTGGCCTATGCAATTTTCCAATAGTTCAGAGGAAAGAATCGAAGCAATTCAGAATCCTGAGCAACAATGTGATGACAAGATGCAGCAGAAGCATCAAAGTCTGTATCAGGACCAATCAGAAGACGTGAAGGTGCGTCCGCATTACCGTGTTGAGCTGTTGGATGATACACAATCTCGTTCTGGTACTGAGACAACAACTAAGCCCACCTTTGCAAGTTTTGGGCAGTTCGTACAGGAACCAGTTTTGTAGGATGAAACAAGGACTGCAATGGCTGTGATCTGTTACTAAGTAGAATTTTCTATCATACAAATAGTGGTGGAATTTGGTGACACTATACACAATAGCCAAAGCCTCTTTCTCAATTTGTGAATACCGGTAGTTACACTGAACTTTGGACAACACTTTCGATGCAAAGGTGATAGGCCTGTCTTTATCACCAATTCTGTCTGAAGCACTGCACCAATTTCATAAGAGGAAGCATCAACTTGCAATACAACTGGTTTGTCAGGATCAAGGTGAACTAAGCATCAATCTCTGGACAACGCGTATTTAAGTTTTTTAAAAGCTACTGGGCACTCATCTGTCCAAACAAAGGGGACATTCTTGCACTGCAAGCAATGCACTGGAGCTGCAATTTGTGTGGCAATTGGTATGAACTGAATATAATAGTTCATTTTCCCTAAGAGTTACTGCACTTTTGTGACATTTTGAGGAACTGGCAAATCTCGTATGGCTAACAAATGTGACTGAAGAGGATGTACACCTTGACTGTTTATGATATGACCAAGATAGGGCAACTCAGGTTTAAAAAAGTCACACTTATCCAGTCTACACTTCAGTCTTGCATCAGATAACACACGAAACAAAGTGAGAAAATTTACAAGGTGTGCAGGTGTATGACCTGCTACAACAGTATCATCCAAATAGTTTGAACAGTTTGGTATTTGCACAGTCAACTGTTCCAAACACTGTTGGATAATGGTGGGTGTGGAAACACTGCCAAAAGGCAGACACAAATATTTAAACAGGCCCAAATGAATATTTACTACACACGCATTTTGAGATTCTTCATCGAGCAGCATTTGAAAATACATCTTGCGCAAATCAGTTTTTGAAAAGTAGTGACCAATGCCTAATCTCTCCGTGAGGTCCTCTGGGTGCGGCAATGGATAAGCATCAATCACAGTTTGTGGGTTGACTGTAGACTTAAAGTCAACACAGAGGTGAATGTGACCTAAAGGTTTGGGTAGCAAAACCAGTGGACTTGCCTGTCGAGTAGCTTGTGCAAGTCTTTAAGCTCAGCAGTGACTCTGCTCTGTAATGCAACGGCAACAGTTCTGACAGAGCATTGTATTTCAGAGTAATATATGCAACAAAATTGTTAGCCTTGCCTAAACCTTCAGAAAAGAGTTATGGGAATTCTTTTAGCTAGCCAGCTGTCTTTTGCATGGAATGCAGCCACTGACAACACATTGTCCTGAATGTTAAAGCCAAACAAATCAACTGAATCAAGACCAAATACATTATCACAATCCAGTGATTGTAGCACCGTAAAACTAACTGTTTGCATATGCGAGTGATACATGGCAGGCAAAGTACATTTTCTGAGAATGGGAATGTTTTGTCCATTATAAGCCACGGGGAGCCTAACAGTTCATATGTGTGATGATTTAGCAATGTGACCGAGGCAACCGTGTCCGACTAAAATTTTACACATTTCCCACAAAGAAATAACTAAACATAAGGTTTGTTGGGCTGGCATATCACTGAAGAAACTGCTCACTTGCTAGTTTTGTGAACACCTGCTGCAGACTTGAATACACCATATTAATGACACGGGCCTTGTGACCAGATTTTTGTGAGTGGGCCAAATTCTTATGTTTGTTCCATTGCAAACATACGGATTGTACACATTCTTTCCTACCACAAGCATAACATTAGCTTGTTGGAAGGGGCAGTCTTGGCGTTTGTGCTGTGAGTAACACTGAGGGCAAGACTTAATTCTGTTCGCCTGTGTAGCTGCCTGTTTAGTGAGCAGCTTACAGAGCACGGAGAGGTGTTTATGCAGCATGGTGAGCACAAGCTGCTGCCGGCACCGAATGGGCTGATCGCAAAGAAGGGACTCGACCCGACAAACTGCTGAGCGCTCAAATTTTATCAGCCAACAGGGCACCTGAATCATACTGATCTAGCATTGGCACTGCCTGCTGAAATGATGGAGTGGACTGTTTCAAAATCTGTTCTCTGAGTTTAACATCAGGTACATTGTACATGACACATCATGCAACATAACATCTGAAAATAAAGCACCACGAGCCCATTTGAATTTGCATTTCCTCATCCTAGCCTGCAAACCTGTTACCCACTCGCAATAAGTTTGTTCTGACCATTTGTTAAATTAAGAATTGATACCTAGCTGCTACCACATTCATTTGTTGGTCATAACAGTTAGTTAATGAATCTACAACCTGTTCACACGAAAGTTCACTTGGAGTGGCTCTAGGGCTCAGTTTCTACGTTAGTCGGAACACTGCACTTCCTACCGTTGAGAGAAAGTAATGGCTTTTCAGAGTACCTGGTACGTTGTGAGCTATTACGTGGGCTTCAAACTGTTGTAACCACTCAAGCCATTCCTCTTCTTGTTCACGAAATTGGTGAAAAGGCAGTATAGTTGTAGGTGTTGGTATAGGTGGTGCTTGTTCTGGCCGGCGTGCAGTGATGGCCAGTAGCTGTTGCACTGTGAGTAGTGCAGATATTTGCTGAGTCCAGAGCTGAAACATCTGCATTAGTTGTGTTGCATCTGACACTGGCAGCTGGGGTACCTGAACAGGGGTTGGGATAGGTGGGGTGGGCATTTTGGAAGAGGCAAATGCAAGAAACAGACGAGGCAAGCAAGAAAAATAAGTACAAAAGCAAAGAAAATTTCTGCAATGCCCACCTGAAAACACAGTAAGAGATTGTTACAGCAAGTAAACACCACTGCAAAGAAAACACAAGAGAGAATTAAAGCACCACGAAAACAGAGAAGAAAATTTTGTGGCTGCCAGGTACTGGGGTCTTCTCATAACTCATCGCCAATGTGGGATCCTACCCACTCGTTTAATATAGGGTGCCTAGGAAGCTGTTTTCTCAGATAGCTAAACAACATACAAGCAAATCTTATTAACGGAGTTTATTACAGTAAATTGAATTGACAATACTTAACTTTGCCTTTTCACAAACAGGTGTTGCAAGCAATTGGCCACACGCAAATAATCAGTGTCCTTTGATATATACAGTTTCCATGCAAGCAATTAATGTAGATCATAAGTCATGGCTCGCCTTCTAGAGCAGCTCTTCTAGTGTGGCTGAGACTACCTGGAACAGTGCTTATATTCTCTTCGTACAGGTGCCGCTCCTGTCACGGTGTCGTCCTAGTGAGCGTTCTATTGGCTGATGTCGTCTCACAGCTTTCTCTGCTGCTTTGTTCAGGCTGACGTGCCAGTGCTTGATGTCATGCCGGAACATGTCTGGAAGGTTTTTATTGCTGCCAGCACATATGCATGCATATTAGTACAATTGAACAAGACGTATTTTGTGATGAAAACTTCAAATCATTATTGAGTGCATACTGGAGTGTTGCATTTGCAGCCCACAGATGCAATAGTCTCTCTATGTAGTCTTGCTTCAAAAAATGATTTTAAGTTTTCAGTGATCTTGTACTAATCCAAATCTGTACTTCCTCTATCAATGCCTGACTCCCATCCCTGTTTCTTGCTTTCCAAGAGAGACATGCAATGAGTGAAAAGTCCAATTTGGATGTTCCACTAGTTGTTCACCTCAAAATCACGTGTTTCCTACAGTCGCGGAATTGAAAAGTTGCCCCGCTGTTGCCAGACTGTTATAAATGTTGAATGGGAATACATCCAATCCAATGGCAGCAAAAAACTAATGCAGTGCAATGGATTAACTCTCGATGAGAAGCTCATTGATGGCCAGCTTCATGTGATCAACTGAATCTGTGTGAACTGTGCATGACCCACAATTGACTGGGTCACTCCAGTCATGGCATGACACCAACTAGTGAAACTTTCGTGTTCACACCCCGTGAAAATCTGGCTTGATAGTGAACTCACACCGCTAGCTTGGCCGCCAAATTGGCCTGCTCTGAACACAATGGAGCACATCAGGAACACTATGGATGCCATCTCTGTGTCCACTAACCACAGGCCCATAATCCATGGGAACTGTATGATTTGTTCGTAAACTTTTGGAGCACATACTTCTGGAATCATACCAAGGACTTGTTGAACCCATACAGGCAGAATTGATGCTCTGTTGGGTTTCAAATGTGGCTCAACATGCTATTGAGCAGGTGGACATAATGTTTTGCATCATCAGTGTGCCTGCAACGAGTCGAAGTCTTTAATTTGTCTATTTCTCCAAAACTATTAAGTTGGAGGCCAAATCTGTATAAATAAAATTCGTTTATATTCGAGGCATCTAACAATTCTGACTAATCCAAAGTAATCAAAAATGACGACCTCTGATGCAGGTCTTTTTACTTCATGCTTGCCTTCCTCTACAGCCGCAGCGTCTTCCAGCAGGATAACAGTGTCACAGGACCATACCACACTGCAATGGTTTGAGGGGTATGATAGTTAACTTGTGTTGATGTTCTAGCCACCAAATTTGCCTGTCTCCCACGCCTGTTTCTTGCTTCTTGACGGAGAAATGACTCCTTTCTGCTGCTATGTATGAAAAATACAATTTGGATGTTCCACTAGTGCTATTAGTAAATGATGGTGAGGAGCTCCACTTAAATGTCAGTATTCCAGTTTCCTTAGTATGTGAATCAGTTTGACATAATTGTAGCCCATGATTTTCTTCTTGGCAGAGAAGTTCTTTTGCCTCAGTGATGAGCATTTGATTTTGTAATTCCGAAAACCATTTTAAAAGAGCCTCTGATGAATGAATGGAAATTAGTTACATCCAAACTGATAATACCATGTTACTTCCAATATTTTATTGACAAAACGTGCAGCACCTGTCATCCTTCATTTTGTTTCGTCTGTGACTCACCTGATGGATGGCAGTTTGCCAAAAACTGTTCTTGAGTCATGTTGAGTGGTGCAGCTCCCAGGGCAATAATTGTGCCTGTCAGAAAAACAGGATGTCACAGGTGCAATGATACAAGTAAGTTACTTGAAATTGTTTGATGACCTATAATCAACTGGAAACTGTATATCCGATGTAGTATAATGTATACCTTAGCATAACTAATTGCTGGTGATAGACCAGACTCCACTAGAAGAAGAATGAGAGCAGAAAGGAACCAGTTCAGGAAAGGCCATTGGCTGAGGTGTGTTGCCAGTGGTTCAACATTGCCCAGGTACAAGAATTGAAATGTGAAACACCAATTTCTTCGGAAAGTCGTATTTATAAATCTGATGAAGTACTCACAGCACTAAAATGGGAGCAGGTGCATGATGGGAGGGGAGGATAATTTTGAAGAGGAGAGATTGAATGATTCTGGTGTGGTATATTAAAGAGGCAGGAGGAGTGGTGTTTGGGACAGGAGGATGGGTGGTAGGGAAATATGGGTTGGAATAAGTGTAAGTAGGATGAAGGCAAGGCAGTAGAGGAAAGAGTAGGATGGAAAGAAAGAAGGGATCCATACTTTGGGGGAGGAAAGGGTGTGAGTTAGGTTTGGTAAGAAGGGTAAATGTCCAGGTGGATTTCAGATTATGAGAGGGGTTCTTCCCCAAGTAGACACTGATTAGCCAAAATGCAAGACTGAATGCCACCTGGTGGCATAAAGGAGCACATAAGGGGGGGGGGGGGGCACTGGACTGTGGATCAGTGGAAACATGTCGCCCAGTTCGATGAATCACATTTATTGTTACACCAGAGAGATGTCCATGTCTGAGTACGTCATCCAGGTGAATGGCTGCACGAAACATGCATTACGCCTTGGACACAGGTAGGGGCAAAGTTATGGCATGGAGGACATTCACCCATTCTTCCATGGCACTAGTGGTAGTAATTGAAGGCACTGCGACAGCTGTGGACTATGTGATAATTGGATACTTAACTGTAGAAAGGTACAAAATGCCAAATTGATGAACTGAAGCTATTACATACAACCTATCTGTAGTGCAATGTCTTAATTATTTATTCCTCAAACTTTTGCTTGTTACAAATGACAGTATCTTATCGTATGTTAGTGGTGGTTTCCTGACACAGTTGGAATTGTTTGGTGCTGAAGGCAATTCAAACAGAAACATTTATGAAAGGTGCTAGGTGCCATCAAATTATTCTAGGTGCTTTGTTCTTGGTCACTCTCCACAGATCTGTATATAATATTCTTTATGCTCATTCTTTTCCACATAAGTTATCATAGCATTTAAATCTTTCTTATTTTCATCTGTAATTGAATGGATTGAGGAAACAGATTCAAAGGTAGCAGATTGAATGTTTCATGCATGTTTCCATTTTTTGACTACATTCACCTTATGGATCCTTTCCATGTCAGTGTAACATTCTCTTATTGCTACACGTGCTACATCTGTTGAATCATATGTGATGCTGACAGCCTTTGAAATGTTCAGCTTTTTTGTAGATAGTATCTTGCCTGCTATACCTTGAATATTAAAAAAAAAATCAGAAGTATTCACAGACATCTAAGATCTAACAGCCTATGCTTCCTCAAACATTTTGCATAGGTCTCTGGGTACAGATGCCTTTGTCACCAATTTCCTTCTCTCTTTCAAGGCAAACTCAGAGTCACAGGGAAGGAAGCTGTGCCCACTAACAAGAAACTGTTATTCTGTTTGTGTGAACAACCCATTTGCCACCAGAAAGAGAAAAAGAAATACCATAATTCGATTCTTATTTTCTGCTGCACAGTTGTCACTCCAAACAATAAGGTTTTTCTTCATTGTTTTCCCAGTGCTAAACACTTTCAGACTGCATGACACAATTTCATTTCCACCCCGCTTGCACATGTAGGACTGAAGGGTGTCACTTACAGATACTGGCATGTTGTAACATGATAAGTGGTGGCGATAGAACACCTTGGAGTGCGCACAAACATAACTTGAGTAGGGGGACTAGGCCACCATCACGCCAAGTACTGTTATCCAATATGACGGCAATGATGTCAACCAAGATGGCAGCTGTGACGTCATCTGATGACGTCAACCCAGCTGGCGGATTTTGGCGGGAACTTTGAATTTTGGCGGGAAGATAGGTCAATTGGGCTTCCTCCACTAACCTAACCCCTCCTCCCCTACCCTCCCCCAGAAAATGGTGGGAAGTTCATTCAAATTCCATCAGCACAATGCAGCACACCACAGCTACATCTACTAACCTAATAAAATGGTAGGAAGATAGGTCAATTGGGCTACCTCCACTAACCTAAGTCATCCAGCTGCCACCTCTTCCTAGGAAAGGGTGGGAAGTGGACCCGGCCTGTGCTGTGTTACATTCAGTCTTTATTCAAACAATTTGAGGCAGTACAGCCATCCATTGTGTTCGCCATGAGGTCCAGAGTCCAACTGACCGAGTACACAGTACCAGTACCACCAGAGGGAGCTGTCGCCCATTCTGGGGCTGGGGGAAAATGGCTGGAAACAGTGTGTTCACCACGAGGTCAGGGCCTAGTACACAGTAGTGCCACCAGAGGGCACTTGGGCTATCTCCACTTAACCTAAGTCAGCCAACCTCCACGTCTTTCTAGGAACTGGAGGGGAAAAGGACTCAGCTTGTGCTGGGCATAAGTCTTTATTTTGCATGCAGTCTTTATTTAAACAATTAGAGACAGTACCTCCATCCAATGCATCCACCATGAGGTCTGGAGTAGAACTGACCTAGTACACAGTACTGCCACAAGAGGGTGCTATCGTCCCTCCCATGACATAATCCTAAATGCCGGTCTGGGGGGAATGGCGATAAAATTACTCAGTCTGTGCTGGGCTGCTGGAGAGAGGAAGGAGTGTATTTTATTTATTTTCAAGCAATTTATTTAGGGATGGATTTCACATAGTTTATTTATTACACTGATACGAAACACATGCTCTGTCATGCTTGTGGTCACACCACACAGCCTACAGACTTGCAAACTACTCGTAAATTACCGAAATAACGCATGTTAAACTCTCTGCAGACATGCAAACAACACCTAAATTACCGAAATAATGAACTATACAGCACACAGACATGCAAACTGCTCGTAAATAAAGCAGCATACTGATGTGCAGACACGAAATCAACTCTTAAATTGTCAAAATAATGGATTACAAAGCATACAGACCTGCAAACTACTCGTAGATCACTGAAATAATGCTGTACACTGATGTGCAGACCTGAAAACTACTAGTAAATCACTGAAATAAGAAATATATAACGCTCTGCCAACATGCTTAAACAGCCAGAAATAATGTAGAACACAAACACTTATTGCCCATAAAAATGCTTTCAAACTTTCATCAATGTATCAGAGGCTCCAAGAGCACGTGCACACATCAATGCTGGGGCAAACCACCATCGCTACTGTGCCATGCACAGGTGTCTGTTCAGGTCCTGCAAGCAGGAGGTGGCGGCATCTCTTTCATACTTGAGAACTGAAAAATTCCTGTCGAAAATACACTCCTGGAAATGGAAAAAAGAACACATTGACACCGGTGTGTCAAACCCACCATACTTGCTCCGGACACTGCGAGAGGGCTGTACAAGCAATGATCACACGCACGGCACAGCGGACACACCAGGAACCGCGGTGTTGGCCGTCGAATGGCGCTAGCTGCGCAGCATTTGTGCACCGCCGCCGTCAGTGTCAGCCAGTTTGCCGTGGCATACGGAGCTCCATCGCAGTCTTTAACACTGGTAGCATGCCGTGACAGCGTGGACGTGAACCGTATGTGCAGTTGACGGACTTTGAGCGAGGGCGTATAGTGGGCATGCGGGAGGCCGGGTGGACGTACCGCCGAATTGCTCAACACGTGGGGCGTGAGGTCTCAACAGTACATCGATGTTGTCGCCAGTGGTCAGCGGAAGGTGCACGTGCCCGTAGACCTGGGACCGGACCGCAGCGACGCACGGATGCACGCCAAGACCGTAGGATCCTACGCAGTGCCGTAGGGGACCGCACCGCCACTTCCCAGCAAATTAGGGACACTGTTGCTCCTGGGGTATCGGCGAGGACCATTCGCAACCGTCTCCATGAAGCTGGGCTACGGTCCCGCACACCGTTAGGCCGTCTTCAGCTCACGCCCCAACATCGTGCAGCCCGCCTCCAGTGGTGTCGCGACAGGCGTGAATGGAGGGACAAATGGAGACGTGTCGTCTTCAGCGATGAGAGTCGCTTCTGCCTTGGTGCCAATGATGGTCGTATGCGTGTTTGGCGCCGTGCAGGTGAGCGCCACAATCAGGACTGCATACGACCGAGGCACACAGGGCCAATACCTGGCATCATGGTGTGGGGAGCGATCTCCTACACTGGCCGTACACCATGGGAGAATAGCAGCCTGCATTGCTGCGAAAGGTGGATATACACTGTACTAGTGCCGACATTGTGCATGCTCTGTTGCCTGTGTCTATGTGCCTGTGGTTCTGTCAGTGTGATCATGTGATGTATCTGACCCCAGGAATGTGTCAATAAAGTTTCCCCTTCGTGGGACAATGAATTCACGGTGTTCTTATTTCAATTTCCAGGAGTGTACATGTCACCTAGGCACTGTTGCTGACGCGATGTCGCATGGCTGGGGTGATGGTCCAGTGCCGAGAGAGATGTTTGCATAGTGGCTAAAAGGTTCGCAATATTATACTGACGTCACAGAACTCAAAGGTGCGCTCACACCGATCCCATACGCGAAACTCCTCTGGACGCGAATGTTTACCATTGCTGAGATTACAGATCGCACTGAAGAAATCTATTTGAACGCTTTGTCTCTGTTGTGATCTTAACAGGACATGCGAGACGCATCTAGCCCTGCAGGCATGGCTGACGCATTGCCACGAAATGTCTGCTTGGCTGCTCACCATCTGAAAGGTTCTCAATGTTATACTGACGTCACATGGCTATGTAAAATAAGAGCCAAGTCGACCTCTCGAAAATTGTATATCCCATAAATAGTTAACGGTCACTTTTGTAGGAGCTTTTATGATGTCTCAGCTTGTCTACATGGAAATTCTTGTCCTAACAGAACCTCTTTACGAAAATAGTGCAGAATAAAGCCGAATGAATTCCTCCTGATGGTCCTAACGTGACACACCATCCATCACGTGTTACCCTTCCTGGAAATCATTAAATCTTGCTTCCAACAAACATCTTTGAAACACAAACGTTCTCACCAGTATTTAGAGGCTCCTATGTCCCAGCACAAAGGATGTCTTGTGAAATGAATGGAGCATTAGGATTGGTTCTTACTGAATTTACCAGCCGAATTACTGATGCCACCGATGTGGAAGCACCATACGTCTTTCTTTTTTTCTTTCTGCAGACGAGACTGTAAGTGGCAAAAAGCTATTTTGCACAGATCACCATGTTGCACTGACAATTAAACCTTGCAAAGTGGCCTACAGATCGTCAAATATGGGAAGACTCTTACTCAATTACACTGCTCTGCCACTGAGGACAGGAGATTGAATATTAGAGCGTGAAACCGATCTCCAACCCATCAATATATCATTGCGTACCGTATCGATGTAGTAAATATACAATTTGTATCCTGGGCCATACAAAAATCGACCCTTTTACGTCATTTGTGTAGCTCTCGACCACCAGACATATACCGCGAAGACAGACAGCACTGTATATACTCCTCACAGCACTAGATATTTTCCCGCAGCTGATGGTCACAAGTCATCCACTCCCGAAGCATGACCAGAGTGCCCTCAGCGGACCGAAGTAATTCTCAGAACTGTTCTACAATTTGGGTTCATTTCCCCTCGGCACAAACGCGTTACTGTTTCTGGTCCGGACCTACTTGCTTGCTTGCTTTTCTACACCCGTCTCCAGAGTCTGGGATTTCAAGAACTCATGTATTTTTGCTTGGTTTGCCATAATATTACATCATTTTCGCTGTACTTCTCGATATCAAGCATACAGCAGTATCCTACCGATAGCTTGCGCAACATATTTCCGAAGGTATAGATTGGAAATTATTTCTCTACAAACTCGAAACTTTAGCGAGGTGGAGCATGCTGTAAACCACTGAGTAACTATAAACTTATCTTGTCTGCAAAGACCTTTACGTGAAAACTCGAAAAAAATAGATTAAACTGATATTTCCTCTCACGAGTACCAATGTCAGTGATGTAGCAGATAATTTACAAAGACAATTTACAAAGTCAAATAAAGTCTTTCTCCTATCTAGAGAACCAGCAAACATGTCTTTCACCTGCTAGATGCACACACAACAATCGACGTTCCCTCAACTAAATAAAGGCGCGAAATGCGCAGAAGTAGTCAACTGGACAATTTACATGGGAGGGAATAATGGTCCAGTGCGAATACATGTCCATATTGAATCTTCTCAAATTTCCACGCTATCATGAAAGCTATCCAACACATACTAAGTATTAGTTCGCTCTTCGACCGTCTAGAGGACAACATGGTTATGTCAACTACATTCCTACACTCCAACAGGCATCTGCGTTTGGACAGCTCCTACAGTTAACGGGAAAAGCGAATAATTCCCACCACAGGTCACCGGGGTGCACGCCATGCACTCATAGACAGAATGGTCCTAGGGAAAAACCGGCATCATAAATATTTTATCCCTGTACTTACAACTAAACCTTATGATTGCGGTCTCACTTGAACGACATTCGACAATGGGTGAAGTATCGTAAATACACCCTGCTGATGGCTGTCGCTCTGGAAATAGAAATATCGGTACCATTGATAGAACTTGACATACTCCTCCCTTTGCTATCAGAGTACTCCCGTCAAATCCATACCTTCCTTATGTCTGGATATAGTCATTTCTTTTGCACATCTCGGAACACAAACACATACTTCATAAGCCTGGTGCTCAAGGCGAACCTATCAAGCATCCAACTACTAAGTATGATACTTCATCAATAACCGATTGCTGATGATACGAAATTATACTGACCTAAAATCAATGATGGGTGGACATGTCTCATAAGTTTTCTTGCGAGTGCTACGACCATGTCTTAGAAAGAGAGGTGTAAACGTCTTACAAACTGCTATATGTAAAAAAAAAAGCACAACCATATTACCATCACAAGCGGTCTTGGTTCTACAGGTGCACACAAGTATCGATGTTAGAAACTATACCGGCTTTATAAATCCACGTATTGTATTACCTATGAATGATGTGGTTTTTCCAGACAGATACCATGACACTGAATATAGACGGTGATCGCCGGAGTGTATTTTATCACACCAGCAGTGCGGTTACACGTCGCCGACGGTGCACCCTCATAAAAAAATTACCGAATTTTGAAAGTGATTCGGCTCAGGAGCGTGGTATGAAACCGGTATTTGCAACTCCCTCACGCCACCGCTACTAGATATTACTCCATTATTTGTAATGCATTCTGTCTCAATGCCATGTCAGAGGTTCTGAGATACATCCACTGAGTTATGGGCGATGATTGATTGAGAAGAATCACCAACAGTAGTAGATGTTGTGATCTAGGTCGTAAGAAAAGTACACTAACACTAGCTTTTCAGATCTCTAGTGCTATGCTTTCGGTAGAAATGATTTCTATGATTTGGAATCAAGTTTTTCCACTCAACCACATATCTGCGTTGGATCCTATGGAGAAATCCTTTAATGATTACAGTCACTAGTGACTCATATTTCTGGCACTCTCATATCTCGGAACAAGCCACCGTTCTCGAACCTATCTACTACAGTACAGTTCCAACATGGTTTTAGGTAGCCGCTATGCATCTTGCAATTACCCCTCAGACTCTGCGCTACCGTCCCTGCAGCTTTGCGCATGTGATTGTTCAATGTAAGTCGGAACTGAGTAGAAGTCGGAGAAAGATATGTCTACCATCTTCTGCAACCCGTGTAGAAACAGGCGAAGCTGAGTTATTACGACAGAACTGTGTTTTGACCAGTAGGGGAGTGACAGTAGTGGAAACAGCCAGAAACATTTGCGCCATGGAAGGGGGCAATGTCATTGGATGGAGCATGGCAAGAAAATGGTTTCCGTTTTAAGAAGGGTCTTTTTGACATTAGTTCTCTCCACTTTCAGGAAGACCTCCGAGGTTGGTGAAAATCGTTTAAACATGTTAATTGACAATGATCCACATCAGCGTACTCGAGAACTGGCAAATGTGGCGAACTGCGATCATTCCACCATCGTGCGATATTTGCATGGAGTGGGGAAGGTTCAAATATCGGTTGTTTGGGTACTGCATGCCCTAATCCAAAATCACAAAAATCAGCGGGTGGCGATATTTGCATCTCTGCTTGCTTGTCATCAATTGGTTCGTGAACAACATCGACTGTTCCTATCCTGCAACGTTACTGGCGACCATAAATGATGTCTTTATGCTAACATATGGAAAAGAAAGGAATGACTGAGCCCAAACAAAGCAGCAACTTCCCGTACAAAGACCTGTGCGCATCTAAAAGAGATAATGTTGTGCATCTGGTGGAACAGTGACGGTGTGGTGTACTACGAATTGCTTCCCCGAGGTGTAACCATTATTGCTGACATCTATTGTCAACAACTGAGACGTCTTACAGACGCAATCCAAGAACAACGACCAGGAAGAATGCGTAAGTGATGCTACTCCACAACAACAGTCGCCCGCATTCTGCTAGACTAACAAAAAGCACTGTACAGGAGTTGGGTTAGGAAGTCATTCCGCACCCACCTTATTCACCTGATCTTGCCCCCCCCCCCCCCCGCCCCCTCCCCTCCCCTCCCCCGCCCTTTCCCAGATTTTCACCTTGTGCGCTCTCTACCAAACGACCTTCAAGGAACTTCCTTCCTGGATGATAATGCGCTCCAAACATGGCTCAACGATTTGCTCGCCTCAAAATCACGTGATTTCTACAGTCGCGGAATTGAAAAGTTATCCCAGCTGTGGCAGAGAGTATATTATTGATGACTAAAGTCTCTCTTATGTGCATCTGTTGTGTTTATTAAACTTACGGAAAAATTATGCAAACTTATGCATCAACCCAAAAGCAGCAGCAAAAAACCAAACTCAGCAGCATAGCTCTGGATGAGGAGCCCGTTCACGGCCGCCTTCACACGATCAACTGAATCTGTGTGAACTGTGCTCGACCAACGGTTATTGGATCACTGCAGTCATGGCATGACAGCAACTCATGAACATTCGTGTGGAAACCTGGCTTGATAGTGAACACACGTCGCTGTCTTGACGTGCAAATTCGCCTGCTCTGAACACAATGGAACACATCAGGAACACTATGGACCCCATCTCCGCGTCCACTAACCACAGGCCCATAATCCACGGGAATTGCGTGACTTGTTGGTAGACATTTGGTGCCATATACTTCCGGAAACATACCGAGGACTTGTTGAATCCATGCAGGCAGAACTGGTGTTCTATTGGGTTTCAATTGTGGCTCAACACGCTATTGGGCAGGTGGACATAGTATTTTGCATCATCAGTGTGTCTGCAACGATTCGATGTCTTTATTTCACCGATTTATCCAACCTATTAAGTTTCAGGTCAAATATATCTAAATAAGATTCGTTTATATTCGAGGGATCCAACAATTCTGCCTAGACCAAAATGACGACCTCTGATGCAGGTCTTAATTTCATGCTTGTCTTCCCTTCAGCCGCAGCATCTTCCAGCAGGATAACAGTGTGTGTCACAAGACCTGATCGCGCCGCAATGGTTTGATGATGATGATGGCGATGTTTGGTTTGTGGGGCGCTCAACTGCGCGGTCATCAGTGCCCATACAAAGTTCCAATTTTTACAGAGTCCAATCTAGCCATTGTCACGAATGATGATGATGATGAAATGATGAGGACAACACAAACACCCAGTCCCCAGGCAGAGAACAATGATGTTGATGTTCTAATCACTAAATTCGCCTGATGTGAACCCAGTTGAATACATCTGGGACCCTATGTTTGCCAGCTCCACATCCACGAGCCACAGGTCGATAACGTGTGTGACGTTCCCCTTTTCACAAACATTGCTTTCGAAAACCGCCCCTGCCTAGTTTGCCGAAGTTCGTCAGAACATATGGGTCGCAAGGTCTGGGGGCCCTACCCCCGTAAGTCACCTTCGCAATAGAGCATCCGAAGAGGTGGGAATGGAGCAATTTCCCGCTCCTGGGATTTATGGGTGCAGAACTCACACAGATTTCTAGCAATGATGCTATGCGATTCCACTTAACCGTAGTCAGCAGGTTGTGGCCTTGTGGTTAGTGTTGCAGACTCTCGATCATGGAACCCTGAGTCATTTCCTGGCCGGATCGGGATTTTCTCCACTTGGTACTGGGTGTGTGTGTTTCCTTGGCATAATTTCATCATTATCGATACGAAAGTTGCTGAAGCAGTGTCAAATGAAAGACTTGCACCAAGTGGCCAAACTCTTCAGCGATGGACTCGTGGCCAACAATGCCACACGCACGTTTGCTCCACCACAGTTTAATACTGCTGGGAACCACGAGAGGTAGTGTGGTTTTAGCAGTTAACTCTACACTGAGGTGAAGAAAGCCATGGGATACCTCGAAATATCGTGTCGGACCCCCTTTTGCCTGGCGTATTGCAGTAATTCGACTTGGCATGGACTCAACAAATTGTTGGGAGTCCCCTGCAAAAATATTTAACACGCCGCCTTAATAGCTGTCCATAATTGCCAATGTGTTGCCGGTGTAGGATTTTGTACAAGAGCTGACCTCTCGATTATGTCCTGTAGATGTTGGCTATGATTCGTATCGGGTGATGTAGGTGGCCAAATTATTTCTTCTATTTCAGCGTGGTTCCCAGTTAGTTTTACGCCTTTTTTACTATCCGTGACTCCTTTTGGGAAAGATTTTAACCTGAGACATATTTGCATGAGGAAAAAGGGGTTGATGACCCTGCCATTTAGTCCCTTTAATCTCTAAACCAACCAGTCAAATTGTTGAGAATGTTCTTTAAACCGACAGTGAACAATTGCGGCCTGGTGATATGTTTGTGAACACGAAGTCCATGAATGGCTGCAAATGGTTTCCAAGCAGCGTTCCAAAGGATTGGAAAAGGGCACAGGTCATCCCCGTTTTCAAGAAGGGACGTCGAACAGATGTGCAGAACTATAGACCTATATCTCTAACGTCGATCAGTTGTAGAATTTTGGAACACGTATTATGTTCGAGTATAATGACTTTTCTGGAGACTAGAAATCTACTCTGTAGGAATCAGCATGAGTTTCGAAATAGACGATCGTGTGAAACCCAGCACGCGCTATTCGTCCACGAGGCTCAGAGGGCCATAGACACGGGTTCACAGGTAGATGCCGTGTTTCTTGACTTCCTCAAGGCGTTTGATACAGTTGCCCACAGCCGTCTAATGAACAAAGTAAGAGCATATGGACTATCAGACCAATAGTGTGATTGGATTGAAGAGTTCCTAGATAACAGAACGCAGCATGTCATTCTCAATGGAGAGAAGTCTTCCGAAGTAAGAGTGATTTCAGGTGTGCCGCAGGGGAGTGTCATAGGACCGTTGCTATACACAATATACATAAATGACCTTGTGGATGACATCGGAAGTTCACTTAGGCTTTGTGCGGATGATGCTGTGGTATATCGAGAGGTTGTAACAATGGAAAATTGTACTGAAATGCAGGAGGATCTGCAGCGAATTGACGCATGGTGCAGGGAATGGCAATCGAATCTTAATGTAGACAAGTGTAATGTGCTGCGAATACATAGAAAGATAGATCCCTTATCATTTAGCTACAAAATAGCAGGTCAGCAACTGGAAGCAGTTAATTCCATAAATTATCTGGGAGTAGGCATTAGGAGTGATTTAAAATGGAATGGTCATATAAAGTTGATCGTTGGTAAAGCAGACGCCAGACTGAGATTCAGTGGAAGAATCCTAAGGAAATGCAATCCGAAAACAAAGGAAGTAGGTTACAGTACGCTTGTTCGCCCACTGCTTGAATACTGCTCAGCAGTGTGGGATCCGTACCAGACAGGGTTGATAGAAGAGATAGAGAAGATCCAACGGAGAGCAGCGCGCTTCGTTACAGGATCATTTAGTAATCTTGAAAGCGTTACGAAGATGACAGATAAACTCCAGTGGAAGACCCTGCAGGAGAGACGCTCACTAGCTCGGTGCGGGCGTTTGTTGATGTTTCGAGAACATACCTTCACCGAAGAGTCAAGCATTATATTGCTCCCTCCTACGTATATCTCGCGAAGAGACCATGAGGATAAAATCAGAGAGATGAGAGCCTACACAGAAGCATACCGACAATCCTTCTTTCCACGAACAATACGAGACTGGAATAAAAGGGAGAACCGATAGAGGTACTCAAGGTACCCTCCGTCACACACCGTCAGGTGGCTTGCGGAGTATTGATGTAGATGTAGAACATAACATTTCAAGTCAATGATTGGCTCAGTTTGACAAGAGGACCCTGTGCATTACATGTAAACACAGCCACACCATTATGGAGCCACCACCAAGCTGTTCAGTGTCTTGTTGACAGCTTGGGTCCGTGGCTTCGTGGCGGTCTGTGCCACAGTCGAACCGTGCCATCAGCTCTTACGATCTGACCTCGGGACTCATCTGAGAGGGCCACAGTTTTCCATTGGCCTAGGATCTAACCGATAAGGTCACGAGCGCAGGAGAGACGCTGCAGACGATGTCGTGCTGTTAGCAAGGGCACTCGCGTCGGTCGTCTGCTGCCATAGCCCGTTATCGCCAAATTTCGCCGCACTCTCCTAACAGATGCGTCCGTCGTACGTCCCACATTGATTTCTGCGGCTATTTCATACAGTGTTGCTTGTCTGTCAGCACCGACAACTCTACACACACGCCGCTGCCCTCGGTGGGCCATTGCGTCGTCTGTGGTGAGAGGTAACGCCTGAAGTGTGGTATTCTCGGCACTCTCTTGATACTGTGGATCTCGGATTACTGAATTCCCCAACGATTTCCGAAATGGAACGCCTCGTGCGTCTAGCTTCAACTGTAATTCCGCGTTTTAAGTCCGTAAATTCCCGTCGCCTGGCCCTAATCACGTCGGAAACTTTTCACATGAATGACTTGAGCACAAATGACTGTTCCGCCAGTGCACTGCCTCTTTATGGCTCGTGTACGCGATACTCCCGCCATCTATGTACGCTATGTGATCAGAAGTATCCGGACACACCCAAAACATACGTTTTTAATATTAGGTGCATTGTGCTGCCACCGACTGCCAGGTACTCTATATAAGCGGCGTCAGTAGTCATTAGACATCGTGAGAGAGCAGAATGGAGAGCTCCGCGGAACTCACGGACTTCGAATGGGGCCAGGTGACTGGGTGTCACTTGTGACATACGAGGTGCATTCAAGTTCTAAGGCATCCGATTTTTTTTCTAATTAACTACTCACCCGAAATCGATGAAACTGGCGTTACTTCTCGACGTAATCACCCTGCAGACGTACACATTTTTCACAACGCTGACGCCATGATTCCATGGCAGCGGTGAAGACGTCTTTAGGAGTCTGTTTTGACCACTGGAAAATCGCTGAGGCAATAGCAGCACGGCTGGTGAATGTGCGGCCACGGAGAGTGTCTTTCATTGTTGGAAAAAGCCAAAAGTCACTAGGAGCCGGGTCAGGTGAGTAGGGAGCATGAGGAATCACTTCAAAGTTGTTATCACGAATAAACTGTTGCGTAACGTTAGCTCGATGTGCGGGTGCGTTGTCTTGGTGAAACAGCACACACGCAGCCCTTCCTGGACGTTTTTGTTGCAGTGGAGGAAGGAATTTGTTCTTCAAAACATTTTCGTAGGATGCACCTGTTACCGTAGTGCCCTTTGGAACGCAATGGGTAAGGATTGCTACCTTGCTGTCCCAGAACATGGACACCATCATTTTTTCAGCACTGGTGGTTACCCGAAATTTTTTTGGTGGCGGTCAATCTGTGTGCTTCCATTGAGCTGACTGACGCTTTGTTTCTGGATTGAAAAATGGCATCCATGTCTCATCCATTGTCACAACCGACGAAAAGAAAGTCCCATTCATACTGTCGTTGCGCATCAACATTGGTTGGCAACATGCCCACGGGCAGCCATGTGGTCAGCATTCGTGGCACCCACCTGGATGACACTTTTCGCATTTTCAGGTCGTCGTGTAGGATTGTGTGCACAGAACCCAGAGACATTCCAACTCTGGAGGCGATCTGTTCAACAGTCATTCGGCAATCCCCCAAAACAATTGTCTCCACTTTCTCGATCATGTCGTCAGACCGGCTTGTGCGAGCCCGAGGTTGTTTCGGTTTGTTGTCACACGATGTTCTGCCTTCATTAAACTGCCGCACCCACGAATGCACTTTCGACACATCCATAACTCCATCACCACATGTCTCCTTCAACTGTCGATGAATTTCAATTGGTTTCACACCACGCAAATTCAGAAAACGAATGATTGCACGCTGTTCAAGTAAGGAAAACGTCGCCATTTTAAGTATTTGAAACAGTTCTCATTCTCGCCGCTGGCGGTAAAATTCCATCTGCCGTACGGTGCTGCCATCTCTGGGACGTATTGACAATGAACGCGGCCTCATTTTAAAACAATGCGCATGTTTCTATCTCTTTCCAGTCTGGAGAAAAAAAATCGGAGGCCTTACAACTTGAATGCACCTCGTACGTCTGTACGCGAGATTTCCACACTCCTAAACATCCCTAGGCCCACAGTTTCCCATGTGGTAGTGAAGTGGAAACGTGAAGGGAGACGTACAGCACAAAAGCGTGCAGGCCGACCTCGTCTGTTGACTGACAGAGACCGCTGATAGTTGAAGAGGGTCGTAATGTGTAAAAGGGGACATCTATCCAGACCATCACATGGGAATTCCGAACTGCATCAGGATCCACTACAGGTACTACGACTGTTAGGCGGGAGGTGAGAAAACTTGGATTTCGTGGTCGAGCGGCTGCTCATAAGCCACAAATCACGCCGGTAAATGCCAAACGACGCCTCGCTTGGTGTCAGGAGAGTGAACATTGGACGACTGAACAGTGGAAAAACGTTGCGTGGAGTGACGAATCGCGGTACACAATGTGGCGATCCGATGTCAGGGAATGGCGAATGCCAGGCGAACGTCATCTGCCAATGTGTGTACTGCCAACAGTAAAATTCGGAGGCGGCGGTGTTATGGTGTGGTCGTGCTTTTCATGGAGGGGGCTTGCACTCCTCGTTATTTTGCGTTGCACTATCACAGCACAGGTCTACATTGATGTTTTAAGCACGTTCTTGCTTCCTGCTGTTGAAGAGCAATTCGAGGATGGCGCCTGCTGTTGTGGCCGAGCGGTTCTAGGCGCTTCAGTCTGGAACCGCGCGACCGCTACGGTCGCAGGTTCGAATTCTGCCTCGGGCATGGATGTGTGTGATGTCCTTAGGTTAGTTTGGTTTAAGTAGTTCTAAGTTCTAGGGGACTGAGGACCTCATATGCCAAGTCCCATAGTGCTCAGAGCCGTTCGAACCATTTTTTCGGGGATGGCGACTGCATCTTGCAACACGATCGATCACCTGTTCATAATGCACGGTCCGTGGCGGAGTGGTTACACGAGAATAATATCCCTGTAATGGATTGACCTGTACAGAGTCCTGACCTGAATCCTATAGAACACCTTTGTGATGTTTTGGAACGCCGACTTCGTGGCAGACCTCACCGAGCGACATCAATAACTCTCCTCAGTGCAGCACTCCGTGAAGAATGGGCTGCCATTTCCGAAGAAACCTTCCAGCACCTGACTGAACGCACACCTACTAGAGCGGAAGCTGTCATCGAGGCTAAAGGTGGGCCAACACCATATTGAATTCCAGCATTACCGATGGAGGGCACCACAAACTTGTAAGTCATTTACAGCCGGGTGTCCGGATACTTTTGATCACATAGTGTATGTGGATACAGCTATCCAATGAAAAATGGTTCAAATGGCTCTGAGCACTATGGGACTTAACATCTGAGGTCACCAATCCCCTAGAACTTAGAACTACTTAAACCTAACTAAGCTAAGGACATCTCACACACATGCATGCCCGAGGCAGGATTCGAACTTGCGACCGTAGCGGAGCTATCCAGTGACTTATGTTCAAATGTGTGTGAAATCTTATGGGACTTAACTGCTAATGTCATCAGTCCCTAAGCTTACCACTACTTAACCTAAATTATCCTAAGGATAAACACACACACCCATGCCCGAGGGAAGACTCGAACCTCCGCCGGGACCATCCGCACAGTCCATGACTGCAGCGCCTGAGACCGCTCGGCTAATCCCGCGCGGCTATCCTATGACTTACGACCTCAGTGTATAACTTTAGATTTGTTTGTCGCGTTGTTTGTGGAGTATTATGCCGAGTCTCTAGCGCGGCGATGATTTCGGCTCTATCCTGCAGCCGAGATGGTGCGAACGGCACGAACAGTGTTTGTGCTTCTCCGTGGTGCTGGGAGCAGCAGCGGCGGGTAAGAAATGGCGGGCAGGCGAGTGTCGGGGCAGTGCGGCGCGCTGGGCTGCGGCCAGGCCCGTCTATAATTAGCGGGGTGTGCGCGGCCGTCCACTGGGGCTGCGAGGCCTCAGTCGCCGCCATGGCGTCGCCGCTGCCGCTGCGGCTGCTGCTGGCTGCCGCGCTGCTCGCCTCCTGCGCCGCACAGCTCGACTACGCCGAACCGCCCGACAAACAATTGTGAGTACACCGCATACCAGGGACAGACAGGAATGGGTGCTCGAGAGAAACGATTACACACCCCAGAGCTCCCTAGGTGAACTGCTTACCTGTTAGTGCCACCGTACGCTTCGTCCACATATCCGAATGTACACGTATAGCTCCCAGATGTGTATGTACTGTCAGACGCGAACCAGGATTCAGTTGTGTCAGGGTGGTGTCAGAGTTTGCTTTTCGTCGCATGTAACATCTAACGTTCCAGAGATGAATGTGATTATAGTAAGAAAGCAATTAAAATATAAAAAGTTTTAACAGAACGCTATTAACAAGGGTCCTTCTACGACAGTTTTCAGGTGGGAGAGAGGGCTAGATCTGTGTGTATGGATTATTTATAATATTTTTGGAAGACGAACGGTGACTTGTAAATAGCCATAAAAAATTCCCAGTTCTGACCCCGTTAAAAACCTGCGTGATACTGATTTTTAAATCATTTTGTTGAAAGAAACAAACGTACCTACCGTATATTATTTTGTTTACTCCCTGAGTGCCAGGAAAGGGGTGGGGGCGCGCACTCCATCTCCCACTTGCCCCTGAATATCGCGTAAGGGCACCCTTGACTATTAACATTGTCATAACAATGATATACAAAAATGGTTAAATCCTATACTACTACTGATAATAATAATAATAATAATACTTTTTAACATCAATGTTTAATACATCATTTTAGCGCAATTTCCAAAAAATCGCACTCAGGCGCGGATCTGAGGGGGGAATGGTGTCACGGGATCATGAACCTGGACACTCCCTCCTTCCCACCACCCCAAATAAAAGCAAAATCACTATACTAACCACTCATGTAAACAAGTTAAGGTTATATTAAAACATATATTTGGTTGTCAGTAATATTAAAATCATTCGCAAGTGCGACTTGGTAAATATGGCAAGAGGAAAAATTATATTTTTTTTCGGGGTTTCGGGGGGTGGGGGAGTGCAGGAGGAAGTGTTGGAGAAACTATGACACTTCCCTCAAAACCGAACCCTGCACCCTCGCTTGTCCGCATTCTCCAAGAAAACTTTGGCGAATACATGTGTGATGCAATTGACTTAAGAACTGTAACAGCAACAAGTCTTCCCAACCTTGTCAACATAGTATTTTACAGGATATAAAATCACTAGTAAATCCCAACCCCAGATTCTTTAAAGAATCGAACTGCCACGTACAAAACATCATAGCTCCCGATCTGTGAGTCGTCCAATGACATAATTTTGCATGTACATTAGGTGGTGTATGTGAGTATTGTCTGCAAAACGTGTTGCGAATAGAGTCAGTAGCAAGCAAGTAACAAATGAGAACGTCATGCCTGATGCAGTTTAATTGCATAAAAGGCGAGATGTATGCGATGAACTTTCTCTTTTCATCATTTTGTGGGGTGCGTCATCGAGAAAAAGTTTCGAAACGGTTTGAAATTCTGTGAAGTGTGTTGCAAGTCACTTAGTACTCTCATTTTCAAGTAGTGGATGAATAAAGTCTGTATAATTTGCGCGCCGTGAGTTACTCTGCTACTTGAGTCAGGGCCGCTTTCCGCTGCTTAGAGGGGCGCTATTTAATCAAAATTAATAGCGGCAGCTGACACGGGTGAATGTGTAAGAGGAAAAAGGGGGGGGGGGGGCGCAAATGACATGTCGCTATTGTGGAGAAATGTTCACAAAAGGGCCTTGTGAAGGTATATGCGGTTTCTAACTGTAATACTTACTGTGTTAAACCTTTAACATAAGATAGTTCATGTGAAATAGTATGAGTAGAGGTTATACCTGACAATCTGACTAAACTATTAATTGGATCGTTCTACCGACCCCCGGACTCAGAAGACATAGTTGCTGAACAGTTCAAAGGAAACTTGAGTCTCATTTCAAATAAGTACCCCGCTCATACGTAGATTACTGCTCTCAGTGAGTAATTATATGAAATACTGAATGTCAAATTGATGTTGCTGCTAGAAGCCATTAGATAGAAACCTGCCACGGAAATAATGCCCAGGATAAGCCGTTTACTGGTAGTGAGTGTTCAACATTATCAGTATTTTGCTTAGCACTATGACTGTAAACTCATGGCTGCAGACCGTGGCTATGCGAGCGTGTATACTAGTGGAATGTTTTCTTCAGTCGCGTCCGCCTACTTTCGAGAAGTCAGCCTTTCCGTTATTTTTTCCTTAATGGACGATCTTTCCCTTTCTGATTTGCCTTAATCAAGTTCCGGTGGTTTCCTGGATATACCTGTTGACTCAGGAATCCTATAGGGTTTGTTGTTGAAAGCAGGGGTGGTTATACTGTGAATGGTCTGCATTTTACTGAGTGGAATCTTCCCTTCAAGACAGTCAGGCCGACGCGTGCAGGCCCTCTCGCAAGTAAGGCGTATTAAATATAGCTCGTAATTAATAAAATTCCATGCTGTTTTCGAGACTGTAGTTTTCACGCTATACATTTACTTCATGCTTTTCTCTGAAAGTGACCTGACAAATTTATGAAGTAGTGCACATAAAAATATAAACGGTTTTACTATTTTTTTTTTATAGTAGGGGAGGGCAGTCAAGAGGCATGTTCGATACAAGCCGTAATCTTTGACCAGTGACGTGACGTTCATGGCTGCTGTCGTGTAACCATTTTTTGGGCGCTGATGACCCCGCTGTTTAGCGCCCGTAAACCTCAAACACACACACACACGTGTAACCTTTCGTTGGATATATCCACAGTCTTGTTGTTAGTTAGCGAAGCCAACGATTGTGAAAAAAGAGCAGTTTGGTTTCGAGTTGGCGAAAGCAACGAATACGATACTAAAAAAAGACCTGGTTGTGGTGACGGCCTGCTCTGTAGCTGCACCCCGTTTGAAAAACTCGTCACTAACATCGCGTTGGAGTTGCCATATTTTTTACGGCTCTTGTCGAATTTTTCCAACGTCACTGGTCAAAGCCGACGACTCGCATCGAATATTCCTGTATATCCGGGGTGGGATCACGATCACCCTTGAACCCACCCCTATCTAACCTGCCAGCTTCAATAAAGTGAGATATCGTGTCGGCTGTTGAGCCTCTGATAAAAATAATTTTATGTATATGAAGCAAAGTTATCTTTTTTGACGTTAGTTTTCGGATAACATTTTACTTTTAGCACAAAATAAAAAAATCTTTTGGATTAGCGTGTTTTTTTTCTACTTACAGTTTCTCGTGTGATTTTAAGGAACCTTTCGATGGAAAAAGTAGATGTTTTTACTTATATAGTCTCATGTCTTTGCTTGGTGATAAACTGATTATCACTTCGTTATTGGTCATAGTTATTATGATGCTTCGAAATTAACTCACTATAAAAGTTACCTATTGCAACCTCCCTGTATTTTCGTAGTTTAAGCACGATATATGTACACGAAATGCATCAAAATACTCTTCGAAGGCTTGTCCATTCTCTAATATACATTTTTCTTAATTGACCGCGCAGTTATAACTTTTATAACGAAAATAGCTCCAAATATGGCACTGACATCGACAACAGGCTACGCTACAGATCAGTGTGTTACGGCATAATTTATTTCATATTCACATTCGTTGACTTCGCCAACTCACAACTAAATTATTACAGTCCAATCTGACCTAAATTAGGAGTACGCTACTAGTCAGTCTGTCGTCACAGGTGAGATGTCAGTAGGGTGGGAGAAGCGGGCTCCTCTATCGCATTCTAGTTTAACTTATGGCAGATAATTCGAAAAATTTGCAAGCGAACAAGTGAAAGCTGTTGCTAATGTTAAATGAGCAAGAAGTAGCTAGAAATATACACGTACGACAACATTTGGCCGGCCGAAGTGACCGTGCGGTTAAAGGTGCTGCAGTCTGGAACCGCAAGACCGCTACGGTCGCAGGTTCGAATCCTGCCTCGGGCATGGATGTTTGTGATGTCCTTAGGTTAGTTAGGTTTAACTAGTTGTAAGTTCTAGGGGACTGATGACCTCAGCAGTTGAGTCCCATAGTGCTCAGAGCCATTTGAACCATTTTTTGACAACATTTGTTGTCGTTTGGTGTCGAGTGCTGCCTACACCAGCCAATCTGCAAAGGCATAGGGGACGTCTTGTTCTCGGGTGATATTCGAGTACTCGACGTCTGCTCTAGAGGTCGCCAGTTCGTTGGAATCGTGATTTTATCTGTCCTCAGGCTGCTCACCTCTACGTCACACTCCCACTGCCACTAAGTAGGCGGCCCTGTGGAGACAGCGCAATAAGAAGGTAAGTGGGGGTCGTAGCTTCAAATCCTGCCATCAGCAGGCGTGGGATTTTATATGCACAAATTTTCCTCCAGATAGGTCCGTTTATTTTTCATTACGTTGAATCAGTGGCATCTACAAAAGTATTGCTCCCCATCCCTATCTCTCCCTCGCCGTCTGAGATCGTGATAGTGGTGGCGTACTGATTTGTAGCGTACACAGATGTCTGTTAGCTTGGAAGCTAACATATTGATGGAGACTTTGCTAAGGCAACGAATTTGAACGTGGAAGGAAAAAAAAATCTAGTAACAGATTGATCGATAACGTAGACCGACGTCTACATTCATCGCTAGCAACATTTTCTCCATATTTATTTTCAGTAAAGCCCGATTATTTACAGAATCGAATTCCACGTGTAAAGCAGCTTCAAAATTCTGATTTCTTTAGAAATGAGTTAATGCGTTTCAAATTATGTGTAAAGTTTGCTGGCAAACGCTAAGTGCTTTCATTCTCAGATACTGGATAACTGCTGTCCTGGTATTTGCGCGGCCTTAGTTACGCTTCCTCGAGAAAGATGCGCAGTTACTAACTGCAGAGTTTATCTTGCTGTGTTAAACTTCTAACATCAGATTATACATCTTAATGAATAGATTATGCAAGCATTTTAAATTTTTTGTCACTAGAAGTCGTTAGCTAGGCAACCTCCTCCTGCAAGTGAAACTGGTTTACCGTTCGACGGATTAATCGCCAAGTAATATTCATGTAGATACTGGTAGTTCATTGTGACGACGTGTACATCCTGCTTTGATTGGTTCAGCGAATTTTTTAATTCGGTATGAATGCATCCCATGCGACGCTCTCTCCATAGTCACATTTTCCTATGTAAACGGCTAAAACTGCAAGGTGTATTCAGCAACGCTGTGTAGCATAACAGACCAATCTCGGACGAGTATTTGCGTGACTATTACGTACATTTATAGTAAATTATGTGCGTAAAAAAAAATGCGAGGAGAACTGGGATGACACCGCAAATTTTTCCAATCTTCCCTTAGGTTGTCTTTCTGTATTCTTAAATCCTTGAGTCTAGCGAGGTCGCCTTTGGTCCTTTTGCCTCGGTACATGTCCTGCCATCTCCATTTCATTCATAATTACGCCTTCCACTCCCGTCTATTTCTGGACCATTCCTGTCCCTCCCAGTAATCCCCAATCTCTCGATATGTCGCTGAGCAACCCTCAGTTTTCGCATTAAAAGTCC
Source organism: Schistocerca serialis cubense (assembly GCF_023864345.2). Taxonomy (NCBI): domain Eukaryota; kingdom Metazoa; phylum Arthropoda; class Insecta; order Orthoptera; family Acrididae; genus Schistocerca; species Schistocerca serialis. The sequence continues at coordinate 333,251,712 of NC_064643.1, read as the reverse complement.
ATGTCTTACATATCCATTAATTCAAAACTGCCAATGCACAGATTGTAAACGATGAATTTCTGACAAATTGGAAGCTTAATTATAAAAACGCTAATTAGTTTATCAAAAGCACTCCAGACCATGTTTACCCTTCTGTTTCTCTTCTGCTGGCTATCCAACAAATGTTTTCTCACAAAAAATTGAAAACTAGTCAGCTCGTCCTATGATTTCATTATAAATTTGCACAATATTCAGTGAAATGTTTGAACTTTATTGTAGTATTAATTAAACTGACTTTCAGGATTCTTTCAAGTTTAATCTATTGAGTTCTTCTGTCTGCTATAGTTTACCCGCTGTTCATTAAGGTGAGGGTGCTGACTGGTTCATCTTTTTTCTTCTCTCGTGTCTCTCCATTTTTGGGAAGTAGAATAATTCCAACATTTTTTGATTTTTGGGGAAATCTCTTCCTATGCAGAAATTCTGTGAACAGCCTTTTGTATTACTTTTCTTCCAGTTTTAACAACTTCTACAGAAACACCATGTATGGCCGACTTTCCTTTCTTCATACCACAAGTGAATTTTCAAGTGCTCCATTGCGTTATTTCTGAAAATAACTAATTTCGTTTTTAACCATCTGTGTTTCCCATGTATAGTGGCACATAAACATTTAAGCCATAATTATCTGTTGATGTTAGTACAGGAGGGTCACTCATTTTACTCTGTCTAATCAAAAGTATCCAGACACCTAGTGGTGAACATTAATATGGGATGTGTTCACTCTTCGCCATTATGATGGCTTGGACTCTCACAGGGACACTTTCAGTGAGGTGTCTGACGGGCTATAGACAAATGGCAGCCCAGTCTTCCTCAAGAGCCGAAACAAGAAAAGGTAGTGATGTTGGACGCCGGGGTCTGGTGAAAAGTTGACGTTGCAACTAATCCCAGAGGTGCTCTGTTGCGTTCAGGTGGGGACTCTCAGCAGGCCAGTCTATTTTAGGTATGTTATTGTCGACAAACCATTTGCCTCATAGGTACTGCTTTATCACATGGTGCATTGTCTCGCTGATACAAATTATCGACGTCTCCGAACTGTTCTACTGGACACAGTATACAGTGCTATAAAATTTGCCCATACTCTTCCACATTTAGCGTTTTCTTATACGCAATGAGACGACCATACCCTAACCACGAAAAACACCCCCACACCATAACACCACATCCTCCTTTACTTCACTATTCTCAGTGATCCTGATGACATGTAACGTTCTCCAAGCTTTCACCAAACCCAAATCCTACCATTGGGTTATCATTGGGTATATCTTGATTCACCACTCCAAATCTCTCGTTTCCAGCCATTCACTGTCTAGTGGCGTCGATCTTTACACCATCTCAAGCGTCGTCCACAGCTCATGGTCTAGTGGCTAATGTTGCTGCCTCTGGATCGCAGGGTCCCACGTTCGATTCCCGGCCGGCTTGGAGATTTTCTCTGCCCAGAGACTGGGTGTGTGTGTGTTGACCTCGTCATTTCATCATCATCATCATCCTTGATGGTGGATAAATTGGGCTGTGTAGACAAAATTGGGCTGTGTAGACAAAATTGGGCTGTGTAGACAAAATTGGGCTGTGTAGACAAAATTGGGCTGTGTAGACAAAATTGGGCTGTGTAGACAAAATTGGGCTGTGTAGACAAAATTGGGCTGTGTAGACAAAATTGGGCTGTGTAGACAAAACTGGGCTGTGTAGACAAAACTGGGCTGTGTAGACAAAGTTGGGCTGTGTAATCCCTGCGAAACCCTACGTTTCAGCAGGATAATGCACGACCGCATGTTGCAGGTCCTGTACGGGCCTTTCTGGATACAGAAAATGTTCGACTGCTGCCCTGGCCAGCACATTCTCCAGATCTCTCACCAATTGAAAACGTCTGGTCAATGGTGGCCGAGCAACTGGCTCGTCACAATACGCCAGTTACTCCTCTTGATGAACTGTGGTATCGTGTTGAAGCTGCATGGGCAGCTGTTCCTGTACACAACATCCAAGCTCTGTTTGACTCAATGCCCATGCGTATCAAGGCCGTTATTACGGCGAGAGGTGGTTGTTCTGGGTACTGATTTCTCAGGATCTATGCACCCAAATTGCGTGAAAATGTAATCACATGTCAGTTCTAGTGTAGTATATTTGTCCAATGAATACCCGTTTATCATCTGCATTTCTTCTTGGTGTAGCAATTTTAATGGCCAGTAGTGTAGTTGGATCTACAGTATTTAAATTGGAGACATTTATGGGTAACGGAAATTTAACTGAATTTCTTTCAGTACTAATATGGAAAAGCTCGAACTTTTTATTGTTCAGTATAAATTGCCAATTTTCTCACCATACAGGCGTCTTATGTAAATAATCTTGAAATTAGTATTGGTATTCTGACGGGTTTAGCAGACAGTAAGCGATAGTGTAATCTGCGAATAAGCTACTTAGATTACATCCTAAATCGTTTACATAGATTATGAACTGTGTAGTGTTTGTAACACTCCTTGGGGAACCGTAGATGTCACTCTGGTTTCGCTCTGGCTTCCCAGAAATTACTGCGATCTACGACCTTTCTAAATGCAAATCACGAATTCAGAAGCAGAGCTGCGGTAGCATTCCATAGGCACGAATTTTATTAGATGCCACTTGGGAAGAACGGCGTAAAAAACCTTCTGAAAACCTAGAAATATGGGTTCAACTTGAGATCCCCTGTCGATGGCACTCATCACCGCACTCATCTGAACCGGAACACTTACCTTTATTGAATTACTTGAGTTGCTTCGCTACCCTGATGGTGTTTTCTAAACTACACAGGTTGGCAGCTGCCTTTGTTTTGAATTCTGTGGTGAACGAATTTTGGAAAGCAATGTTCAGTAACTAGACTTCGTTGGCGCTGTCATTGGTATGAAAATACTCAGGCAAATTTGACGGAAATATTGAGTGATCTTCACGCGACAACAGGTTTCTACGGAACACAGTTTAGGAAACACTCCGTAAGCTTCCGAGGCGCTACCAGGGATAGAGTTCGCGGGAAATAATGTGCAAAATACTTTTTTGTTCTGGGCCCGCTTAAGAGTATTCTCGTTATTATATCTCTGCTACAGAGCAAGGCAGCACAGTCTTCACGCGCCGTAGGTGCAGGGAAAGGTCTTCATATTCGGGCACGTGTGACTACATGTAGCTCCATTGCATTCGTGTCGGAAGGTGCAAACGGGGCAAGCAGAAATCTCCTTAACAGGTAAGCTTGAGAGGGTTAAATCATCCGTTAGCTACTGCAATTCGCACAGTAAAGAGAATAGAGGAGGAGGGGAAAACGTATATACAAGTAATTCCCGAGTCTTCAATATTGCAGGGAAGACAACGAATATTTATGAAATATTGGCGAACAGGTTGTCGGGGGACTTACACACAGTATCCACGTGGGACATGTCCGTTTTACGAGGGGCGTTAACTAAGTAATGCAACACAAAAAAATGGTTGAAATGGCTCTGAGCACTATGGGACTCAACTGCTGATGTCATTAGTCCCCTATAACTTAGAACTAGTTAAACCTAACTAACCTAAGGACATCACAAACATCCATGCCCGAGGCAGGATTCGAACCTGCGACCGTAGCGGTCTTGCGGTTCCAGACTGCAGCGCCTTTAACCGCACGGCCACTTCGGCCGGCAATGCAACACAGTTCTTTTCTGAAGGCAGGTCGGTTTTATTCAGGATTCCAATACACCATAGTATCCCCCATTCTTTTGGCTGAAAAAAAACCCTTTTTTTTCAGCGTAAGCTCCATTGAATGTGATTGCATGATAGCACCTTCCTGGAAGGGCCTGTACGCCTGAATGATACCAATCTCCTGATCGACATCTTACTGCACCAATAACTTCTCCAACATCCAGGTGCTGCTTCCCGGGGAAGGCATCCTTCATCGGGCCAGACAGGTGAAGATCCGAAGATGCGGGATCCAGGCTGTAGCGTGGACAAGGATGAAAAGTCCAATGAAGTTTTGTGAGCTGCTCTCGGCTGTGCAGATTTTTGTGAAGCCTGTGTTGTCATGGAAAAGGAATTTGTTTGCATTTTTATGGCGTCGGGATCACTGAAGTCGTATTTTCAATTTCCTGAAGGCAGCACAATACACTTAGGTTGATCGTTGTTCCATGAGGGAGCACATCCAACGGAATAACCCCTTCAGAGTACCAGAAGACCGTCGTCATGACATTACCGGCTGAGAGTGCGGCTTTTAACTTTTTTTTCCGGAGTAGACGTGGTATGGCGCCACGCCATAGACTGCCGTTTTGTTTCCGGTTCGAAGTGAGGAAACTGTTTCATCGCCTGTGACGATGTTCAACAAACGATTGTCACAATCAGCCTAGTAATGCGCAAGTAATTCCACACAGGGCAGTCCTTGGTCTCGCTGGAGATCTGCCCACCGTCCTCCCAGATACCGATACCAGTGTTAACAGAGTGGTGAAATTTTGTTAACTATCAGGCCTCATCCCTAAACTGGTGGGGAAGGGCATCAGATTTTAGTACGTTATAAACTGCTCTGCATGTGGGGACAGCCTTCGTCCTCACCCATGAGATTTCGTGTTGACTTTTCGTCAGGGCGCTGATGACCGTGATGTCGAGCGCCCCCTCAACCCAACAACAACAATTCCATACAGATGGTCCTTCGTTGCTTTTTATAGGCTTCTGCAAGGCGGCGAGGAACCTGTGAGTACCCCAACTGGTACTACTGATACTATCAAAACAGATGTCCAATTGAGCAGCGAGGTAGTTGATCCTAATCCATTGATCACCTCAAATGAGAGTGTACACACGTTCCAACATTGCAGGAGTCACAGCTGTGTGCGGCCGGCCAACGCGAGGGAGATCGGGGAAGGTTTGTGCGATCTTATTGAGATGATGACAGATGCCTCGCCCAACGACTCACCGTGCTTTTGTTCACTATCAGGTCTCCGCGGACATTCTCCAAGTGTCTATGAATATCTGTGATCCTCTGGTTTTCCGCCAGAAAAGACTCGATGACAGCTCTCTGCTTGGAACGCACCTCCGTTGCAGAAGTGATTTTGAAGGCTACTCATAGCGCGCCGCCACCTATCGGAACTTCATGAAACCATAGGGGCTCAAGCAGGAATATTCCACGACGTCCCATAAAAATTCCGTATTTTTCAACCGAAATTGCCCGAGAAAAAAATGTGTTTCATTGCTTATTGCACGCTCTTCGTACATCGTCGGTATTGTAGTAAGCGACCTCGTCCGCAATACTAAATTTTTACCTCTTTTTTTGTTGTATTAGATTTTATAGTAGCACGTAGCTGAACTTGTTTTGATTTGGTCGATCGTTTATGCGACTTGCTAGCTGTACCCTACAAGTTACGAGATTTGTGTGTAAGCATTAGCTGTTGAACTGCTCCTCCCACACAGTGCGATAGCCTTTCACAAGGGAACGAACCCCGCCTACCGCTGTGGCCGAGCGGTTCTAGGCGCTTTAGTCCGGAACCGCGCTGCTGCTACGGTCCAGGTTCGAATCTTGCCTCAGGCATGGATGTGTCTGATGTCTTTAGGTTACTTAGGTATAAGTAGTTCTAAGTCTAGGGTACTCATGACCTCAGATGTTAAGTCCCCTAGTACTTAGAGCCATTTCAACTTTTTTTTTTTTTTTTTTAACGAACTGCCTCTACCGTCTTTTCCCCGCTCCTACCGCGCGATTTGCGAGATGAATTAAACGCACTAAAGTGAAACAAATGGGTCGATAGAGATAGAACGAATTAAGATGCAGTGACACGACATCGTTTCGGTTAGGAATAGGTGGAAACATCGGTGACAGTAATGGTATTAGCCCTGGAGGCATACTCAGATAGCCTGATGGTTAAGCTGACTATTTATGATAATCAGGGTTCGAGTCCCAGTCTGGTACAAATATTCAACTATCACTACATTTTCATCTTGTTGTGCTTCCCCTGGCATTACAAAAACAAAATTTAGTGTCTCTGGGAGATGTTCTATATTTGATCAATGTGTCCATATGTCACAAGCGCTTTTGTCTAAGAGCCCTAGCGAACACTTACTGGAAATCGAAAGGGATGTTTGCGGAAATCTTTTTGGCGATGCATTCAGTGTTTCCCACAATACGCAACTGTGGAGAACTCTAGTTACCACCTGAGGCGTATCTGACTAACACACAGACTCATTAATTAAAACTTCCGGGCCGGCCAAAGTGGCCGAGCGGTTCTAGGCGCTTCAGTCTGGAACCGCGCGACCGCTACGGTCGCAGGTTCGAATCCTGCCTCGGACATGGATGTGTGTGATGTCCTTAGGTTAGTTAGGTTTAAGTAGTTCTAAGTTCTAGGGGACTGATGGCCTCAGATGTTATGTCCCATTGTGCTCAGAGCCATTTGAACCATTTTTTAAAACATCCGGGCTAAGAGGCCGTGGTCGAATAGTAGAAAATCTCCTGACCTTTCGTAGCCAACTGTGGGCAACATCTTCCGAGGTGAGCCAAAGACTGGCTGATGGGCCATGGAGGTCCCGTTTATATAGACTGCATAGAGGGCGACATCGCTCACGACCATGAAATGAAATTTAATGAAATTGCTAACTAAGACTTCAGATTATTATGTACGTATGTACGGAGAAGCCATAGAGGTTTATAAGCACCACAATAATTTTAACAGAAAAGAAGGCTTAAAGTTAAATAAGATATGGCGGTCGATTTTGTACCAACGGTGTGACAGTCGATTACATTTGATCGAGAGTGATGACGTTAGTCAGAGATAGTTTCACCGTTGACGGCACGTGACGAGTGGTGGCGCCCTCAATGCGCTCTATATGAATCGGACCTCCACGGCCCAGCAGCCAGTCGTTGGCTCATCTCTGAATATGTTGCTCGCAGTTGGCAGCGAAACGTCAGGAGGAAGAATTTCTTCTGTTCGAATACGACCTCTTAGCCCGGAAGTTTTAATTAATGAAGACGCCGGCCGTGAGAGCCCACACATTATGAAGACAGAGACTTTCGTGACAGATCAAAACTGTATTGTACTGGTACTCGAAATCGTACCCTTGCCCTTCTTGGATCGACTTGGTTATCCAGTCAGGGGTTACGACCCTCCCGCACAGCTTCAGTTCTTCCGGTAACTCCCTTCCACTTCTCGAAGTTCACAGGCATTCACGTAGATAACTCGCTCGACCACCACTTATGGATGAAAGCACAACTTGCAGAAGTGGCTTGGCCACGGTGTAGAGGTCGTTTATCGCTTTGGAGGAAAACGTCTGTGAGGTTTGGTCAGTAGGAGAGAGTTACTGGCAGAACTGAAGCAGCGAGTAAAGATTGTGCGTCGTACCTGGATGCTCAGTCTGTGATAGGGAAGCGTGATAGGACCTTTATTGTTTACAATATACATAAATGACTTAGTTGACAACATCGGTAGCTCCATGAGGCTATTTGCAGATGACACGGTTGTCTACAAGAAAGTAGCAACATCAGAAGACTCGTACGTACTCCAGGAGGACCTGCAGAGGATTAATGCATGGTGCGACAGCTGGCAGCTTTCCCTAAACGTAGATAAATGTAATATAATGCGCATACATAGGGGCAGAAATCCATTCCAGTACGATTATGCCATAGGTGGTAAATCATTGGAAGCGGTAACGACCGTAAAATACTTAGGAGTTACTATCCGGAGCGATCTGAAGTGGAATGATCACATAAAACAAATAGTGGGAAAAGCAGGCGCCAGGTTGAGATTCATAGGAAGAATTCTAAGAAAATGTGACTCATCGACGAAAGAAGTAGCTTACAAAACGCTTGTTCGTCCGATTCTTGAGTATTGCTCATCAGTATGGGACCCTTACCAGGTTGGATTAATAGAAGAGATAGACATGATCCAGCGAAAAGCAGCGCGATTCGTCATGGGGACATTTAGTCAGCGCGAGAGCGTTACGGAGATGCTGAACAAGCTCCAGTGGCGGACACTTCAAGAAAGGCGTTACGCAATACGGAGAGGTTTATTATCGAAATTACGAGAGAGCACATTCCGGGAAGAGATGGGCAACATATTACTACCGCCCACATATATCTCGCGTAATGATCACAACGAAAAGATCCGAGAAATTAGAGCAAATACGGAGACTTACAAGCAGTCGTTCTTCCCACGCACAATTCGTGAATGGAACAGGGAAGGGGGGATCAGATAGTGGTACAATAAGTACCCTCCGCCACACACCGTAAGGTGGCTCGCGGAGTATAGATGTAGATGTAGATAAGAGTACTGACTGCGAACGGCTCTGTTTCAGGATCGGACTCAGGTCAAACACACAGTTGTAATCTGTCAGGAAATTTCAAAACAGAGCACACTTCGATACAGAGTGAGATATTGTTTCTTCTATAAAGAAATATGCCTAAAAGTTCTCGGCAGTCAGTTATTCTCCCGCTTCCCTAACTTCTCTGCCGCCAGTGTCCCCATATAGGAACAAAATGTGCTTAGTTGTGACACATTAATATCGTTCACTGCTGAAGTTTTCACTTTGTTGCTAAATGAGACAGATTACATACATTCTTTGATTGACAACACCAGATTAAGCGTAGTGGACAAAAAATTTGTCATCCCCACGACACGACATGCTTATAAAATGCACCGCCGCCTATAGCCCTGATAACGGCCTCAATTAGGCATTATTGTAGGCACCTATAGTCCTGGGCAGAAGGGTTTGTTCGCCTCAGTGACTCCGAAAGCTATGCCGACGGTAGCGTAGCTGCTTCCAGGACCAACCAGGCTGCACAGGCCTCAGCGGAGGGGCCAACGAAGACTGTCCTGCAACTTGGGGAAGAGAGGACTGTTTTCCCTGAGGGAGCTCCGCCAGCAGTGGTTAGGCACGAACACATCGACCCCAGGTTCCCGTGCTGGGAACTGACCAGCAACACCAGATGTCTTCAACTGTAAACTCTGGGTGTACTTCAGGGACTACCATAGGTGTGGTAGGTGAATGTTGTGTTTCGGAGAACAGGACCTCGATTTCACCGCATCGACTGTGTGGAAGGTACACATCTCTACATAAAAAAGCCCTCAACCGAAAGATGAGCTACTTGCTGAAGGGGTGAATTACTGCAGAACAGTCCCTACTGAGCAACCTCTGTGACACCTGCCATTCCTCCTCAGTTGTATAAAGCCCCCCCCCCTCCCCATACACAGGTGGACCAGTCCGCTTACTCGTCTGCTGAGGGGGACTGCCCCATCCATTCGCCTATGTTTGGGCGATGGGCTCAGTCAGGGCCATGGTCCAGGTCTGTCAGTTTGACCTGATGACCTCAACCTTCTTGCACCGACTGCTATCTACAAACCTACATTTCCCCAGTGCAGGTAGGGAGGGTCTACCAAGCAGTCACCGATGTCCACACACATCTGGACGTGTTGGCAAGCGATTCGGCAGACCAGTTGGGTTGTGAATGGGTGCCTTATGTTTTCCTCGGCCACGCTGATCTCTACCAGCGTCGTCATCTGTTTACCTAGTGGCTCGTTGGGCCCCTATTGAGCGACCTCAATTAAAATCTACTCTGAACGCAACAGATGTATCTACACCTGCTCAATAAAGTGAGCTCGGATGGTCGGTTCATATGCGAAGTAGTCTTAAAATTGTAGTAAAAGGGCACTGGTCTGCCATAACTTTCATTGCAACCGAGAGAACAGAGGGACTCTTTGAAAATATGTGCCCTTTGCATTTCACAAAGCGTTTAAAGGTATTGTGGGGCCTTAAAAAGTGTTAAACGACCTCATAATGGTACACTTCTAGCTGAAACTGCCACTTTACACCATATATCTAAGCGTCTAGGAGCCAGCGCCTTAGGTGACTGCCCTGTTGTGGCAGTAGCTGAAATGACGGTATAGGAGTGGATTGACATGCATCACAGTCTGTTCCGACTCGCTCGGTGTGCTACAAACGGTCCACTAAACATATCCAGTAGATCCCCTGATATCCCATGACGCTCATAGCTGTTCCATCAACGAGGCAATGAAGCCATTTTTTGCTGGACACCTGAACACATCAGGATACAAGGAAATAGCTCAGCCGCCAAAGCAGCCAAAAAAATGTAGAAACGGTCATATACATAGATTTACCATCCCCCGCGAGCTGCTGTGTCATTGCCTGACAGCAGAATCATGTCAGTGGGAAAGCGAATGGTTGACAGTGGCGAACAATAAACTGCGTTCACTCCAATCGACTACGCCGACACGGCGAACTTCATGCCACCCGCATCAGCGGAAAGAAGTGCTGCTCACCCGACTGTTCACAGTAATATACATGATCTTCTCCATTGGGAGTATCCACCACTCACTGAAGTTTCTGATGTGTCACTTTCGGTTCAGCATGTTTTTGCTATGTGTGGTTTATATACAGGGTGTCCGGGTTAAACTAATAATAATATAAAGTGTAATATCTTGAAGTAATTGAGACATTTATTGGCGGCTTACTTTATTTCTATGTTTGATTACGGAAGTTGATACCAAGTAGGCACGAGCCTAATTACTCTGTTCACGTAAACGCTCTTCAGTAGCAATGTGGACTGCACAACAGGTGTTCCGCGTGCTTTATTCGCGGATCGGTACACTGGTACAACGTCGTTGTCGACCCGAGTATGGACTGCGACCTACCGACTATGTTCTCACTTATGTAACAATCAAGAAATGGGAAAAGCGGCTTCAGGAAACTGGGAGTTTGCTTTCGATGTCGGGCCACCAAGGCAAACACGCAGTTCCAGAAATTACTGTTGAAATAATCCGTACGTCCTTCTAGCGAAGCCCTCGAAAGTAAATCCGACAAACATGCAGCCAGTTACAGTGACACGAAGTCGTTAAAAGGTTGTTCCTATGAGCGTTCAGTCTGCAGCTTCATCACAAAATCAACCTGAAGACGACCTGCGACGGAAGGCACTCGCGGAGACAATCGTAGCAAAAATGGTTGAAATCGAGGCATATCTAGGTTTCGTCTGTTTCTCGGGCGAGGCTATATTCCTCACTTGCGGTACGCCGAGTTCTTTTTTAATTTGGTAATTTGCGGTAAGGTCTTATGAGACCAAACTGCTGAGGTCATCGGTCCCTAAGCCTACACACTACTTAGACTTCCGCTATGGATCACACACACACACACACACACACACACACACACACACACACACACACACACACACACACACATCCTCGAGGGAGGACTCGAACCTCCGACGGGAGGAACCGCACGGACCGTGACAAGGCGCCCCAAACCGCGCGGCTACCCCATGCGGCCGGCACGGTGAACACGCACTGTTACCTATAAAGGGAACTGAACCCTCGCATAGTGATAACGTGAATGTGTGTTGTGGATTGTTGAAGGAGCAGGTTATGGGCCAATTCTTCTTCTCGGAGCCTACAGGTATTGCAGCTATATACGAGGGTCACTCCAAAAGAAATGCACACTATTTTTTTTTAATATCCATCTTTTATTCTACATGTTTGAAAGTTTTGCAGTGTGTAGATATATCCTTTAGGAACAATATTTTCATTTCTCCACGTAATTTCCATCCCTCTCAACTGCCTTACGCCATCTTGGAACCAGACCCTTTATACCCATACGGTAAAATTCTGGGCCAACCTGTTGGAGCCACTGTTTGGCAGCGTGCACAAGGGAGTCATCATCTTCAAACCTTGTTCCACGAAGAGAGTCTTTCAGTTTCCCAAAGAGTTGATAGTCACATGGAGCCAGGTCAGGACTGTTAGGCGGGTGTTTGTGTTGTCCATCCGAGTTTTCTGATGACTTCCATGGTTTTTTGAATGACGTGTGGCCGTGCATTGTCGTGCAACAGCAAAACATCCTGCTTTTGCCGATGTGGTCGAACACGACTCAGTCGAGCTTGAATTTCCTCAGTGTCGTCACATATGCATCAGAATTTATGGTGGTTCCGTTTGGCATGATTTTCACGAGCAAGAGTCCCTCAGAATCGAAAAACACCGTAGCCATAACTTTTCCAGCAGAAGGTGTGGTTTTGAATTTTTTTTTCTTGGGCGAATTTCCATGATGCCACTCCATTGATTGCCTCTTCGTCTCTGGTGAAAAATGATGGAGCCATGTTTCATCACCTGTCACAATTCTTCCAAGAAATTCATCTCCACCATTCTCGTATTGTTCCAAAAGTTCGCTGCATACCTTTTTTCTTGTTTCTTTGTGAGCCACTGTCAACATCCTGGGAACCCACCTGGCACAAACCTTTTTTTAACGCCAACACTTTCAGTATTCTGCAAACACTTCCTTCCCCTATCCCAACATAGCGTGACAATTCGTTCACTGTGATGCGTCTGTCAGCAGTCACCAATTCGTTAATTCTCTGCACATTGTCTGGAGTGTGTGCAGTACGAGGCCTGCCGCTGCGAGGACAATCCTCAATATTGCCCTGCCCGCTTTCATCACGTAACCTGGTTGCCCACCGACTGACTGTACTGCGATCGACAACAGCATCTCCATACACCTTTTTCAACCTCTTGTGGATGTTTCCCACTGTCTCGTTTTCACAGCACAGGAATTCTACGACAGCACGTTGCTTCTGACGAACGTGAAGTGTAGCAGCCATCTTGAAGACATACCGTGACAGCGTCACTCACGGGAACAGGTTGAAATAAGTTTGAAAATAACCGGGAAAGATGTATCTACACACTGCAAAATTTTCACACATGCAGAATGAAAACTGTATTTTTACAAATGTAGTGTGTTTCTTTTGGAGTGACCCTCATACATGTTGGAGCTGTATGCTGTGCCACAATTTCCTCCTGACGTGAGCTTCCAACAAAAGGGCGCACAATGCCTTTTGCGACCATTGTGAGGAATTTTTTGTCGCATGAATTCCCAGATCGCTGGTTGAGAGAGGTAGCCCATCGATTGCTTGGCCCCACAGTAGTCCAGACATTATTCCGCTTAATTTCTTCATGAGAACATATCAAGGTGTATTAGGTGTGTAAAACAAAACATTTTGAGTTACCATACTTGTAGAAGCATACCGTCAATAAATATGTCCATTACTTCTCAAGTTATTACATTTTATATTATTTGTTTAACCTGGACATCCTGTACTGACGTTAGGGAAGCCCTCGAGTTGCCTGGAGATCTGCTCACCGTCATACACAAGTGAAGGCAACGAATGCCAGAAAACGCATACAGAAAGGCAGTAATCGTAAGTATAAAGGTAAAAAACGTCATGTACACATAGTTTTATATTCTGCAGTAAAAATTACAGGAAAAGTAGTAAAAAGTATTAAAGTGCCTGGGTAGGGTAGGGCCAATCAGAAATGTTAATTTATGTTCGCGGACTAGGTCTTGGGAAGGCACGAGACATAACGACAGGAATATTGTATGTGCATATTATTACATAACCGTAAAATGACACCAAACAATAATACGTGTACACCGAAGTATCACAGTGTACATAAAAAGATGAACTTTAAGGTTCTTATCCATGCCATCATACAGGTACAATTGTATGCAGACCATAGCAGAAATGAAACCTAAGAAACAAAGAGTGCAACTGATAGATATAGCATGAAATAAATTGTTGAACTGGCCTGTTGTTAGGAGCCTTGGCTCTGAGCACTATGCGACTTAACTTCTGAGGTCATCAGTCGCCTAGAACTTAGAACTAATTAAACCTAACTAACCTAAGGACATCACACACATCCATGCCCGAGGCAGGATTCGAACCTGCGACCGTAGCGGTCGCTCGGCTCCAGACTGTAGCGCCTAGAACCGCACGGCCACTTGGGCCGGCTGTTAGGAGCCTTTTGCTGTAGTAATTACATAAAATGTAGTATGCTACATGAGGCCTTGCACTATACGTGCTGGTTCTAAAATGCAATTTGTAGCAATATCTATCTATCATTCGTATTAAAATTTTTGTACAATTTAAAATGACGCTACACCAACTAAAGTGAACACTGTACCTAGTAAAATATAAAAGGATAAAACAATGTTTCAGGGTTAAACCCCTCTTCCTGTACACAAGTATACAAATGATGATAAAATATACCATAATAAACAGTATCTGCGACCCATAAAAGCACGTCAGGTACCACATTATAAAACTAGCCTAATGTTTACCGTCGAACGAGGCAATAATGATTACGAAGAAACTGAAGTCATTTATCAAGGCTTTCAGCTCGTTTTCTACGCAAAAATTGCATGATTAGAGGCTATAGTGAGGTTACGCTCATTATGGCCTCCAACTCTTACACACATGATTAAATGTATGAACAGCTTCTTTGTGTATTATGTAACATCTGTTTTGCTTATTATACCATAAAAGTGGAAGTAATGGCTCACAATATTTGTAGAACTATGCAAGTAGTCTACAACATGACCTGGTAAGCCTTATTTACGATTTTTTCACTCTAGTCAGATCTTAATTGTGAGAAAACATTTTAAAAATTACGTGAAAGGTATAACCAGAGTACCATCGTTAATAATGAGTAGCATATTGGCCAGATCATACTACGGAGGTGCTGAGTTGTCGGGGACGACGTCTGACCATGCTGGGCTTGTTATTGCCACGGAAGGTGCGGAATCCAGTTAATTTTGGCTCGCTGTATGTGATTCTGTTCATTGCACATGAAAACGGTTGTAGATGGCAGGTTACGCTAGGAGCCTGAAGATGACCTCATTTGGTCTTGAAACTATTAGCATGTTTTAAAAAGAATAAATGACGTTGGATTCAAATAGAGCCGCTATCATTATTATTCTGGTCGAAGAATTCTCCCTCAGTTAAAGAACAGACGACTTTCGTTTGAAGCGGAATGAGCATTTGAAATAATGGGCAGTTAAAAATTACCCTTAAAACTGAAGAATTAGAAATGTCGAGACCGAAGAAGAAGATCACACAGTGCAACAGGGGGGATACCGTAGCAGGCTGTGTTGCCAAACACTTGAAACTAAGAAAACGAAGAAGAGTAAGAAGAAGAAGACACAGCAATAGAAGTGAATTAATACGTGCAAATTAAATTCTCAGCGTGTAACATACGCTCCTGCACGTCGCGAGAGAGGTTTTCTTTACACTTTTATTCCAACCTTGGAAATATTTTTAGGGCGCTATTCAAGGCATTCCGGCAATGTATGCGTCATCAGTGATCTTGTTCTTATAATGGCAGAAACTTGGAATCTTGTCAATGTGCGTGTTCGGGGATGTGCGCTAGACAATTATTATTCTCGCTATTATGGCAGTTATCGTAATTTCGCCCAATACAGGTAGCGAGCTCTTAATGTAGAAAAATGCAAGTTAATGCAGATGAATACGGAGACACATAGCAACCGTTTTCCCTCGCTCTATTTGCGACTTGAGCAGAAAAGGAAATATCTAGTAGTGGTACAGGGTACCCTCCACTACGCACCATACGATAGCTTGCGGAGTGTGTATGTAGATTCAAAAGGTCACTGTTTAGTAAATTCTTAAGAGAAAAAAAAGAGGAAGATTAAGATTTACCATCTTATCTACGACGAGGTTATTAGAGATACGGTCGTGTCCTTTCAAAGGAACCACTTTGAATTTACCTCAGGCTATTTAGGGAAACAATAACTCCTTAATCTGGATGTCTACAAGGAAACTGGACCCTACTCCTTCCGAATGCAGTTCTCTCTCTTAGTATCGCGCGACTCCGCTCAGACGGCCGGGGTGGTCGAGCGGTTCTAGGCGCTCCAGTCTGGAACCGCGCGACCGCTGCGGTCGCAGGTTCGAATCCTGCCTCGGGCATGGATGTGTGTGTTGTTCTTAGGTTAGTTAGGTTTAAGTAGTTCTCAGTTCTAGGGGACTGATGACCACAGCTGTTAAGTCCCATGGTGTTCAGAGCCATTTTTGAACTCCTCTCAGTACGTACATTTAAGACAAACGCTCGGGCGGCAACATTCAGGCATATCTTGTCTACCTTTGCTACGGAGTTGGGTGTGTTGTGAACGCAGACTTTAATTATTTTTCCAAGGGACACTGAGCAAAAGCGATTAGATGCCGTTCCAGAGTTTTGTCTGGTTAGTTGTGTATAAAAATTGACGTATTTGTATGTTCCGTCAGAACTCTGAATCGCCCAGAGCAATTTCAACCAGGCTTTGTTTATACTGACTTGCTATACGAGGAAGAGATTACTGTGCGAATAAGATGATCGTAGCTGCTTCTTTTCTGGCGCTAAAGTCCTTGTCGACCGCCTGTCTCCTCAAGTCATCTTTCGACTCCGCCAGCCTTGTCCAGTTCCGCATTCCTAATCTTTTTAAGATCCGTCTGTACATTATCTAGCCATCGGAATCTTCGTCTCCCCTCTGAGCGGCTACTCTCTGGCTTGGCAATTGACACTTTCTTTGGTACCCGAGGTTCCTCCATTCTCTGCACATGTCCCAACCACTGTGATGTTCGTGCCTTTAGATCCACGGTGATTGGTGCATTCTTACAGAGTTCATACAGCTCTGCATTGGTCCTAATTCTCCGAGTGCCATTATCGCATACGACGCCATCTATCTTACGCAGTAGGGGAGACTGGGGCACATTTACGCGGATTTGTTTTCGGGATTTTTTAAATTTATTTTGGTTACATTTAATGTTCATAAAATTGTTTGGTCTTAATATGGTTACTGAAGTATAGCTTAGTATATATACTTCTGACAGTTGTTGTTGATGTCCTCTGCCTTTACCTGATCATCACTATAGTGGTTCGAATTATCAAGTGCCTCCCTCCTTACCATAACATCCTTGATTTCTGAGCATGCCTTCTTTGGATAAGCACGTGATCTATCTGGTTGACTGTGACCACTTCTGGAGGTTTCCAAGTCCCTTTATGGAAGTCCATTTGTGGGAACATGGTGCCGCTTATGGTGATGTTCTTGCTTACGGCAAAATCAGCCATCCTCAATCCATTGTCGTTGCACTCTTTATGTAAACTCTACGTAAAGTGTGAAGTCATACACATGAGCACTAAAAAGATCTGCTAAATTTTAGTTACACGGTTAGCCACACAAATCTAAAGGCTGTAAACTCAATTAAATATTTAGGAACTGTAATAACGAATAACTTAAACTGCAACGTTGACATAGATAATGTTGTGGGAAAGCAAACCAAAGACTGTTATTTATTGGCAGAACACTTATAAAATGTAACAGGTTTATTAAAGAAAATGCTTAGACTAAACTTATGCGCCCTCGTCTGGAGTATTGCTGTGCGGTATGAGATCCGCATCAGCTAGGATTGACGGAGGACATCAAAAAAATTACAAAGAAGGGCAGCTTGTTTTGTACTATCGCGAAATAGAGGGGAGGCTGCCACGCATATGATACGCGCATTGGGGTGGCAGTCGTTAAAACAGTCATTTATCGCTGCGGCAGGACCTTCTGATGAAATTTCAATGATAAACAATCCAGTCTGAACTTAGAATTTCGTTGTCATTGGCGTCTAGCTTCAACCAGATTTCTGTTTCCAATACTATGTGTGCATTATAACCTTCAATAAGCGATACTAATTCTGGGACCTTTCCTTGGATGCTCCTGTAGTTTACTAAAATCATATTAATCTTTTCTATCTCTGATCTGCGAGGACCAAAAATCTCTGAGGTCATTGCGTCTGATTTAACAGGCAAATCGTGTTTGCTCCCAAGGGTGGGGTCATCTAAATTAAAAAGAGGCCCATGTGCACGCCACACGTACTCCGCTACCCTAGTAGCCGCTTTCTGCGTGTAGTGTTTACGGACAGCAGCCAACTCTCCTTGTGTCCGCTCACAAAGAGCACAGTCCCTAGCCGTATCGTACTGTGTATAAAATAGATATAAGGTCTCAAATGGCGCTACTGAGTTTGAAAATATACCAAAGGAGAATAAAGTAACAAAAAAGTTGGTGTGCAGTTTTCTCACTGAACTCTGAGACCGCAAGCGATTAAACAGAAATAAATTTCTCTGCACGGAAAGTCCGCAGCTCGTGGTCGTGCGGTAGCGTTCTCGCTTCCCGCACCCGGGTTCCCGGGTTCGACTCCCGGCGAGGTCAGCGATTTTCTCTGTCTCGTGATGACTGGGTGTTGTGTGACGTCCTTAGGTTAGTTAGGTTTAAGTAGTTCTAAGTTCTAGGGGACTGATGACCATAGATGTTAAGCCCCATAGTGCTCAGAGCCATTTGAACCAACTCATAGTGCTCAGAGCCGTTTGAACCATTTTTTTCTACACGGAAAATTTACACTAGGAAGCCGCACTACAGAAGGATATTCACAAGACTTACGTAACAACAAAAACTACGATTAATTTTGTAACCACTGGTCTTTCAAATGGTTCAAATGTCTATGAGCACTATGGGACTTCTGAGGTCATCAGTTCCCTAGAACTTAGAACTGCTTAAAGCTAACTAACCTAAGGACAACACACACATCCATGCCCGAGGCAGGATTCGAACCTGGGAACGTAGCGGTCGCGCGGTTCCAGATTGAAGCGCCTAGAACCGCTCGGCCACTTCGGCCGGCAGACCACTGGTCTACACAGTAAAATGCCGCACGTAAAGTTCACTTCTTTGCTGAAGCACGTTAACAAAAAACAGACTAAATTAATTTACAGTTTGTCAGACAAGTGGTGGTGCTGCTGCTGCTCTGCTGCGCGTCCTCTCGGCTCGGCGGCTGCCGCTACACTCTTGAATCGAGTCACACATATGGTTGATGTTCGGTACGCTCATATTTCGCTCTTAGGTGGCAGTGCGGAACTACATAGAAAGCCTTCCGGAAGTCAAGGAACATGGCGTCAGTATGGGCGCCTGCATCTGCCGCTTTCTGTCTCTCGTGGACGAACAGAGCGAGCCGGGTTTCACAGGATCGTTGTTTTCGGGATCCATGTTGATTCCCATAGGGGAGACTTTCGGACTAAAATGTCATAATACGAGAGCTTAAAACATGTACCGCAACTGTACAACAGACCGACATAGGCCTATAATTTTGTGCATCTGGTTGACGACCATGCTTGAAAACGGGAGTGATCTGCGCTTTTTTGCAATCGTTAGAAACGTTTCGCTCCTTCAGCAAACTATGGTACACTGCTTCTAGCAGAGGAGCTAGCTCTTAAATGCACACAGTAGAAAGCAGTTATCATCGGCTGTACACCTAAATCAGGGAGTTAGGCAGTATGTTTCATTCGCTATTTAACATCTACGTAAATGATTTCATAACAAATAGGATAGAAGACAACGTTATTTTGCGAATAAAACTACGACGCCAACAATAAGTGAACACTTTATGCTACGCTATCAAGTAATTATCCAATAAAGTGAAGCCGAATTGCAGTATATAAACTACATCTCTTAATTAATTAATTAGTAGTCTTTCCCAGCTACCACAATGTAGTTAAGATCACCTGATTGCTTGTTTAAAAAAAAAAGAACATTAGCAGTATTTCAGTATTTTATATTTAGTTTCAGATAGCACTGTTGTAGCGGTCCTCAGTCCGGAAACTGGTTTGATGCAGCTGAGCAAACCTCTTCATGAAGCAATACCAATGAAATAATGTAACACAGTTACACTGCACTAAATTAATCGTATTGGATGGAGAACAAAATAGTGCTAATGTTAATTGTAAAATAACCCACTCAGCTATTTGAAAATTTCTGTGAAGATCTTCTTCTGTATAATAGAAATTGCTCAATAGAAAATTCTTTTAATTCAACATTAAATTCTACCCCATTACCTACTTGACATTTAATACACTGAGGCAACTTGTTTAATATTTGTGTACCCTTGTAACTGACACATTTTGGTACTAACGTTAACTCTTAAAAGTCTTCGTAGAGATTGTTTCTTCGCCTTTAAAATCACGTGTGCAGTAATCATGCAGCTCAACTAAAGGAGCTGCATTAATGCTTGAGTATGCGTCTTACAGTTAAGATTATGACCTGTCTATAATCTCAATGACATTTTAAATTTCTTAGTCCACAACCACCCGCAATTTTGCGATATGGTTGTAAAAGCGAGACCTGATATCCAATACGTAAGTTCACATGAAGTTTTTCCAAGAAATACAGACCTATAATATTGCGTTAAAACTCATCTTCTCGAGTAACGAAATTTTTCGCGTCGAAATTATTTTTCCGCTTCTAAGGAATTGTACTAGTTCACCATCAGTTTTTCTTCGTCAAATGCAATTGTTTTTAAAAAAACTTTACAATTTCAGTGATAACGGGAGTTCAACCTGGACATACATAAAGCTTTCAAGAATTTTGAAAAGGCAATTTATCGTGTTGACAGAACGAAGTCAGGTGAAAAAGAGGCTAGGGAAGGCGCTTTATCGCAGCGCGTCGTAGGTTTTCACCCATACTAGAGTCATATTAGACAGTAGAAAACAGTTATCGTCGGCTGTAGACCTAAATCAGGGAGTGAGGCAGTATGTTCCAGTCGCTATTTAACGTCTACGGGGATGATTTGTTAAGAAGCAGGATAGAAGACAATGTTGTTTTGCGAATTAAATTAGGAAGCCAACAATATGTGAACACTTTATGCTATGCTGACTATCAAGTAATTATCCAATAAAGTGAAGCCGAATTACAGTATATAAACTACATCTCTTAATTAATTAATTAGTAGTCAGTAATTCATACATGTATCATTTGCAAAATCATATTATACATGTCGTCTTTTCTGAAAGAGAATTTTTTTAAAAATATTAACTAACTAGTTTATACAGAATATATATCTTTTACATTTTTCATTTGTACCACAGCTCACACTACACTCTACACTACGCTACATTGCATTACACAAACACTCTGTTTCGATTGGGACCAGGTCCATGATGATACTTCGTTCGTTCTGTTAAATTCATGTTTTCCTTATGGCCGATCTGAAAAAAGCTGAGTTAACATCTCACTACAGTGAATGATGTTGAGCTCAAGAAAACGGGCAGGGGATAAGAATTATCTATCGCATATACTGAGCATAGCATTTTAAAGTAATATTTATTAAACTGTGACAGTTTACTGTGGAATGACGGTTATTTATTATTAATGTTAATTTTTTACAATTCTCTGCTCTTTATTACCTAAATAATCCTTGGCGTCATTGTGTGAAATATTAAGAGGTACGCGTTATCTATTTTTGAACATTTGGGTTTTTGTTGTCTCAGCCGGCCGCGGTGACCGTGCGGTTCTAGGCGCTGCAGTCCGGAACCGCGGGACTGCTACGGTCGCAGGTTCGAACCCTGCCTCGGGCATGGATGTGTGTGATGTCCTTAGGTTAGTTAGGTTTAAGTAGTTCTAAGTTCTGGGGGACTGATGACCTAAGATGTTAAGTCCCATAGTGCTCAGAGCCATTTTGTTGTCTCTTTAATCTTCTTCAGCAATAAATTGTATAATTTTATTCCCTCGTAGAATACGCTGTTTTTTAATTTATTTACGCTTGGTAATGTTAGGTTTAGTGTGGGTTATGTTCCGTGATCACGAATTCTACTGTTTGTGAGATAACCGCTGCAAATTGTGTAACGATGCCAGCAGCTAAAATTAAAGTAATGGCGTCCCTAGGAAAAGAACCAATAAGATAACAAATCAGTGTCGGCGGTAAAATATTGCAGCAAGTCTGCGGTAAAATATTACAGCAAGTATCTCATTTCCAGACCTGAGCAACAACTTAACTCTTGAAAAAGACTAAGATTTAAAAGTACGTCGAACAGCTGTTTGGCACAACTTAAAGAACCTTTAGAGAAAATGAAGAGAGACAAACGAAATTCTGTCAAGTAGTGGCAGAACCTTGTTGTACAGAACAGTGTGTTGCACTCCAAGAACTATCTTAGGCAATTGGAAACATCAGAAACGAAGTTCCTCACATCGGTAAAAACTGCAGGAGAGGAGATTAAATCAGGAGAAATCATATAAAGGCATAACTGGACGTGAAAATATAATTTTTTTATATTATGACAATTTTCAAAGTTGTTCCTGATATTTTTGGTTGAAATTTAAGCTCAAACGTGTTAGTTTTTTGTTCAGTTTGCATTAGATTTCTTTCCTACCAAAAGGTATGATCGCAGAGACAAGTAAGAATAATAAATGGAAGAGGAAGTTGGTCCATCCGAAAGGTTACTTATCGTAGAGCAAACCGCACACACTCAAGTTATTTGCTAGTTTAACTTCGTTCTAAGAAAAAAGATCAAACAGGATAATGGCGCTTGGTTCATTTGTTACCAACTGTTCAATGCGGCTGTTTATTTGGAAAAGGTGTTCTGTATGTTCCTTCAGTGTGGGATCTCGCCACCTTGATTATGTGTACAGTTTCTGTTCTGTAAGCTCGATCTGTTTGTTTGTAACTCCCCCATTTCTAACACTGCCAACCCAGCGACGTTTCGTTACACTCTTCGGGGTTTTCCCCGGCTGAATGGCGACAAACACCCACATCCACAGACGTCACTTTTGGATCTCGAATGTATGATTCGGAAGCTGCGAATATTTTAGAGTTTGTCTGGTCTCGCATTGACCACCACCAGCTTATATCACACATTCTTTTTATTTTTTCATTACAAGTTTTCCTTGTCCTAACGGACGAATGGGTTGTTAAAAATCCAGCCCATAACAGGATTGGAATAAAATTTTTTTGCCACCCTCCCCCTTCCCTGAAGAGTAGTGCGGGCTGTTTGAGATCCGATCCTTTGTAGAAGCCACATTCCAGCAGTGTGGGAGTGGGGCAGAGGGGTTTCCAATTGGGAAATGTTCTTCTTTATTTTTACGCCCTTCATCATCAGCTCAAGAGAGCTGGGGAGGCTGCTTCAGAGCTTTGTTCTTTTCAGCCTAGTAAATGTGCAGGCAAGGAACTGAATATAAGGATTTTTAATATATCCATACATATTACAAAAGTAGTTTTATCTATCCACGTTCCACATTTCCTCCTAACCCGCTGGATCGATTTCAGGCAGACTTAGTACACAAAATACTTACTATCTGGAAAGAAATACGGTGGGGGTAAGAACCAGCAACCTCGCATCGGTGAGCGAGTGATAGCGTGGAGAGAGGAAGAGGAGATGGACAGGAAGGGGGGAGGGGAAATGGACAGAAAGGGGAGAGGGGGAAATGTACAGTGAGAGTGAGAGTGGATGGTCAGAAAAAGCAAAGAAGAAGAGATGGACAGAAGGGGGAGGAGGAGATGGATAGGGGGGAGGGATGAGGAGACATATAGTGAGAGTGGAGGGAGGAGGTGGACAAAGGGAGGGGAGAGGGGAAAGAGGAGATGGACTTGCAGGGAGTGAGGGGAAGATAGAGGGAGGAGGGGGAGCAACAAATGGGCTGAGCGTCGGGGGGAGGGGATGGAGGAGCAGATGGGCAGTGTGTGGAGCAGGAGGGGGTGAATATATATATATATATATATATATATATATATATATATATATATATATATATATGTTTGTATGAAAAGGGCGTCCATAGTTAAAATTCCAATTTCAAAACGCTGTAGAAAGACAGCCACTGCTCAGAATGACGTCAAATTTGAACAGCATATTATTGACGCAAGGGGGAACTTCACGGAACAAAAAAGTTGGATGAAATTTTGACCAATAGATGTCGCTGTAAGCATCAGAATATGCATACCAGAAGACGCGCGGCACGCTGCTTGCTGTTCCCAAGCGTGTGCCCGAGACGTCCAAGACTGCCTCCATGAAGAATCGCGCGCTGCTGGAAAGGCTTTTACAAGAACTGGGACTGTGCGACAGTAGCGCAGGAGAAGTTGCGGACACTCAAGGGCATGAAAACAGGCATTGTTCCGATGTCTGCCAAGCGTCTGGAGTAAGTGATTACAAAATTCTAAAAGACAGGTTGTTTTGAAGTGCAATGTAGCAGATGGAGAAAAGCAGTTGATTCGAGGTCTGTCGAAGATGGTATAATGTGTAACTCAAACCTTAGCTGTCGTATTACGATTCATCTGTCATTTGTAGCCGACCCTGTTTACGACATGATGCTTACTGGGCCATCTATTGGTATAATTTTAATTAATTTTTTGTTTTGTTCCATGACATTCCCTCCTGCATTAATAATTTGCTGTTCAAATTTGTCGTCATTCTGAGCAGCGTTTTCTACAGCTTTTTCAAACGAGATCTTTAATTATGCATACCCTTTATGCTGAACAATTCGTGTAGTCTCAAATTTTTGTACGGGTTAAGGGGCAGTGTGATGAGGAAAATAAAAATGCAGAGCGGTGGGGCTGAGCGGGGGAGAAGGGGGGGGGGGGAGGGAGGGGTGCGGAGCACATTTTTGGTT
This sequence comes from Schistocerca serialis cubense, assembly GCF_023864345.2. NCBI lineage: Eukaryota > Metazoa > Arthropoda > Insecta > Orthoptera > Acrididae > Schistocerca > Schistocerca serialis. Next base: position 333,227,478 of record NC_064643.1, on the reverse strand, counting down.
TTTCTTGAACGTCTCGAAAACCGCTACTTCCAGTGAAAATGTTTCCCAGTACAGATCTAAAAACTACATTAAATTTCCTACAAAAAATGTCCTTTTCATTTTTTCTCTATGACTAATAGTTTCCGCATTGCAAACATCACAGATTATCAATATTACTAACTTAATGGTATAAAATGATTTTTTATTATTAACTACAGTGCGTTCAAAATATTAAATGAGCGTATCACACACAAGTGCAGCAGAACCGCATTAAGGAACTGTGTTCTGGGGATTTAACAGGATAGAAAGGAGGGGGTAGAGATTATAAGTGTGCGGCAAGGTAGGTGGTCGGATTCTGGTCGTGCACTTCCATCTACATCTATTCTCCGTAAGCAACATTAAGATGTGTGGCGGAGGGTATTTTGTATATTAGTGCTACTTTCCAGTTTTCCTTTTCCAGTCGCGTATGGTTCGCAGGAAGAACGATTTACTCGTAAGCCTCCCTGTGGGCTCGAATCTCTCTAATCTTACTCTCACGGTCCTTTCGCGAGATATAAATCGCGGGAAGCGATATACTGGTTGACTCTTCTAGGAATGTGTGCTCCTGGAGCCTTAGCAGTGGACCACAACGTGATACAGAACGCCTCTCTTGCAGCGTCCGCCACTGGAGTAGGTTGAGCGTCTCCCTGCTTCACAGGTCTGCAAAATGGAGAACACAAACTAAATTCCCTATTCTCTTCACTGGACAACATCACGAAAAGCAACTGCAGGGTATTTCACAAAGTTATACCGACGCTTCCACAGCTGTGCAGACACTCGAGGAAGGGGGGCGGGGAAGTGGCACAGGAGGAAGGGGTGTTTATTTTCCACAAAATGTGTCAACACTACACTGTACACGGATACGAGTTGTTAATTTGCTACTAACACAAATGCATGAAAAGCATATAGACAGATTCCAAGTAAATTTTTGCTCACTATTCTACATTGCTACAGGGGAAATTCACTCATGCTCATAAATTAAGGATAATTGCAGAATGTGGTGCCACACAACGTGGCACTACACAAAACTGGCGCTAATAGCATAGGCACATAGGGAACACACACGACACAGATCTGTAAGTCCACGGTATTGGTGATAAGTTGGGAAAACCGTCCCGAAACACACGTGCTACAAAACGCCACTGTTTCCAGCCCATGTACCCCAACATCAATATGGGATATGATCACCATGCACATGTATACAGGCCGCACAACGGTTGGCATACTCTGGATCAGGTGGTCGAGCAGCTGCTGGGGTAAAGCCTCCCATTCTTGCACCAGTGCCTGTCGGAGCTAGAGGTTTGAAGACGTGGAGTGATACGTCGACCGAGAGCATCCTAGAGGTGCTCGATGGGGTTTACGTCTGGAGAACAGGCAGGCCACTCCATTCGCCTGACATCTTCTGTTTCAAGGTACTCCTCCACGATGGCAACTCGGTGGGCCATCCATCAGGAGGAAGGTGGGACCCTTTGCGCCCCTGAAAAGGCGGACAAACTAGTGCAAAATGACGCCCCGATACACATGACCTGTTACAGTTCCTCTGTCAGAGACATGCAGGAGTGTATGTGCACCAATCATAATCCCACCCCACACCATCAAACCACGACCTCCATACAGGTCCCTTTCAAGGACCTTAAGGGGTTGGTATCTGGTTCCTGGTTCACGCCAGATGAAAACCCGGCGAGAATCACTGTTCAGACTATACTTGGACTCGTCCGTGAACATAACCTGGGATCACTATTCCAATGACCATGTACTGTGTTCTTGACACCAGGCTTTACGGGCTCTCCTGTGACCAGGGGTCAGTAGAATGCACTTTGCAGGTATTCAGGCGAATAAACCATATCTGTTCAGTCGTCTGTAGACTGTCTGGAGACAACTGTTCCAGTGGCTGCGGTAAGGTCCCGAGCGAGGCTACCTGCAGTACTCCGTGGCCGTCTACAGGCACTGATGGTGAGATATCGGCCTTCTTGTGGTGTTGTATACTGTGGACATCCCGAACTGTAGCGCCTGGATAAGTTTCCTGTCTGCTGGAATCGTTGCCATAATCTTGAGCACACACTTTGTGACACACGGAGGGCCCGTGCTACGACCTGCTGTGTTTGACCAGTCACCCTAGTATTCTACCCCTAACGTCATCAGTATGTGTTCTTTGAGCCATTTTCAACATGCAGTCACTATTAGCACGTCTGAAAACGTCCGCACACTTACTCGCTGCACCGTCCTCTGGCATGCACCAATACACCTCTGCGTATGTGGACTGCTGCCAGCGCCACTGTGCGACGACCGCAGGTCAAATGCACCGCATGGTCATACCCCGAGGTGATTTAAATCCGCAAACCGCCCACCAGAGCGTTGTTTCACCATGTGTCAGCATTATCCTTTTTATGACCATGAGTGTAGATTCTTAGTCATCTTTCACGGCAGTTTTAGCGTTCTTCTGGGAAAGGCGACTTCCTCCACTAAGGGTGGGGCTCATTTTTCAATTTACGGACAGACTACATCTCCCCAGAATTTCGCGTTCTGTTCCCTTAAGTAAGTAGACAAAATAACTTCACTGAGATCGTGTGTATATATCGGAGCTATTTTTGAGTGAGTGCTTATTTCCAGCTGTTAAATGAGGTTTCATTTAAAATACGCTTCTATAAATAATGGCTGAGAAGCGCTTAAATTGTGAGATGTTACCAGTGATGTATGTAGTGTCGCTGGGAAATGGACTGGACTGGTAAATATGGCGTACTGTTGCTGTCTGTCGTTTACAGCATATTGGAAAGCCGTGTAATCGTGTTGTTGTGGCTTAGTGGTGAATTTATGAATGACCAGAAAGTTACTGCACTTCACTACCCTTTAATTGTTTTACTGCTAGACTGCATAAGTATCTTCCATTCAGTAAATGCTGTCGTTTGTAGAATGGGCTGCACTGAGTGGATCACTTACTAAATATCCACAGCATATCTTGCAAGGTGGATGTCAATACATCTGATGGAACAGAACACTAATCTGCTGTAATGCCTTGCACGATTTGTGCTGAAATATCTGACGTTTCTTTAACACCTAGGTGAGGAAAGCAAATCAAGCTTCTGGACCTCTTCAGGTGTTTGGAGATCTGTGGCTTGGTTGATGCATTTGATGCCCTCAAACTGCAAAAATTATTCCAGCCATTGATGGTGGAGACAATGAAATCGATGTTGTGGAATACATACTAGGAGCATGTTACACATGGGCCATGCATTTCAGTGTGGTGTACATCTGGCGGCTCCAACTGTTGAATTTTTTTTACGTAGTAGTACGTTTAACAACGGCAAATAAATACTCATTTAATGAACTAAAAGTGACTCCACTATATAAACACGAGCTCATGAAGTTATTTTGTCTACTAACTCGCGAGAACTGAACAGGAAATGCTGCGAAGGTATATCCTGTATGTTAATCGAAGAGCGAGTAGCACTCGTGGTGGGGAAAGTTGCCTTTCCCGGAAGAACACTACAGTCACTGTACAGAGTGAATAATAATCAATTTCACTCTAGCATTGTGGAACAACATGCAAGCTTCACGTAGATTCTGTCCATGTGCGTTTCTTGCGTTAGCATCATTACTAATTTGTATCTGTATTCCATGTAATGTTGAAGCAGTGTGCGGAAAATGAACACACCGGGCATGTCTGCGCAGTGCTTCGCCAGTGATTCATAAGGAAGGGGCGGAAGAGTCGTTATAACTTCGTGAAACACCCTGTGGCTGCTTTTTGTGACGCAGTGCAGTAGAGAGAATGAATTGCCTGCTCGCTCTTCATTTGGATCTATGAAACAGTTAAGTGCAAGACCACAATCCGGTGACCTGCCTTCCTTCATGTTTCTAATCTCCACCCCACCTTTGCACCCTGTTACATCTCCAGAACACAATTTGTTCCTTCATTTAGTTCTATTGTACTTGGATTTGGTACACATATTTAATACTGTTTCTTAACGTACTCCACTTAAGAATAAACATCAATTTTATACAATTAAAACATCACTTTTAGTAATCTGAAGTTTTTCTATTCCCTGAAAGGAGAAAACTATTAGTCATGGAGAAAAAATGAATAGGATGGCTTTTGTAGGAAATTTAATGTAGTTTAACGGTATAAGTGTAGAACAGGGTCATTCTGACCCTGGAGGTTTGTGCTTGTTACTTTGTATCCCTCACCAGACATACACAGCCCACTGCCACCAATGTAAATTCAGCATTGAGGAAGCTCTAGTAATGGACAGACGTTCGAAGTTGTGAGACACTGTTATTCACTTAATGTGACAGAAATATTTTTGAATGGTCACTGTCACTCTGGAGACTGTGTAACTGTTCTGTATCACTTGGGAATGGCATTTTTCTAATGGAAGATGTTATAAGCGATTTTTGAGAGGAAAGTGACTCTAAACATGGTATCCGTACAGCAGTTATGGACAGTGGCGCAACTGATCAGCCTACCACATCTTCAGACAGCGATGAAAAAAATACAATCGTCCACGGCTGTGTTGGAACACAGCTGTCCCTAATGGTTCAGGCCTGCCTGCTGGCGTTAACTTGTACCCTTATTCCTTGACTGTGCAAAGAACGAGTCAGTGGACTCATGACTAATTGAGGACACCTCAAAATATTCGTGTAATATGTGCATTTCATTAAATTAATAGCATCTTCGTCTAATAAAACTGCAAATAAAGTCTTCAGATCTGGACCACTTTAAAGTTTCTCCATTTTCCATGACAGTTTTTATGTATCTCGAATTTTGGATGCGTTAACACTAATATTGATTGAAAAAGTATATGAGAAATGTGAAATAAAATGAATTTAGTACATGAAAGTTTGATCTCATTATAAAATATTATACGAGGGATGTCCAGAAAGTAAGTTCCGGTCGGTCGCGAAATGGAAGCGACTATGAAAATCCAATAAAGCGTTGCACAGATGTGTTGGGCAGTGTCTCTAATATGACCCTAGGTAGTATCACGTCGCTCTTCTCATTTCTGAACTCAGTGAGCGCGTAAAGATGTCTAGAAAGTAGTGTCTCCCGCCAAGTATGAGGGCTTGGTGAGAAATTTCGCCTGAAGCTACGCAGCCAACATTACATAACTGTCGTGCGGTTTCTTCTTCAAGCCAATTCTTAGCCGCATTCTGCAGGGGCAATGAAGATGCTCCTGCATCGTTTTCTTTTGGAAATGTTTGATTACCCACAATACAGCCCGTAATTGTCTCTCTCCGAATTTCATCTCTGCTCACATGAACCCACTGGCTATGAAGACAACATTTTGGCACAGACAACGAGCTGTAGGCCAGCGTAGAGAATTGGCGGAAAGCACTGGCGGCTGTCTTCTATGATGAAGGCATTGGAAAGTTGGTACAACGCTACGACAAATGTCTAAGTCAGAACGGCGATTACGTAGAGAAGAAGCTGGAATGTGTAGCTAACTGTTACAAATAAAACATTTCTGATTTTCACTGTGGTTTTCCATTCGCGATCAAACGTAACTTACTTTCTGGACAGCCCTCGTATTTTCAGACAACTTCTCCAGCAACTATTTGAGGGTTGCTGTGACCCTGGTGTACACTTCGTGTGACAATTTCATGGGTCTACTCTACAAGGGTAAATTTGTTATTAGGAAACATTTTCACTATCAGACACTGTTTTCGAGACACTGTAGCAAACCTAAAAAGTGAGGTTTACACGCTCCCCTACACCCACGCTTACACACCACCAGTCTGGAGTTTTGGTAAGTTGTTGCTGACACTCCCTTCCTACCACTGTACAAAAATTTGGGACTGCACGAATTTTTTCCCGTAATTTTCCTTCGTTGACTTGACTAAGAGATAAGCTCTGATACTTCGTTCTACGCCAGTTCTCTGCAATGGAACTCAGTTCTGCCCACCCAGAAGACATCCATCTCTTCAACTGGCCTCATCTTCAAGTATTTTGTAACCAGTGGCATTAAAAGTTACTTACACTTAGTGCAGGCCTTCACACAGTTCTACATTAAGTTCTGCATGGTTGCAGATGACACTGAAACAGAACAATGCATTAAATAAAAATCCAGAAAATCCACAGCATGTGGTAAAAAGGTATATATACAAAATTTTTGTATTTAAACACTGTCGTAAGAACTGAAATTCATATGTGTACAAGTAGAAAAATGCGTTTCCCCTGTTTTATATAAGATAATAAAAAAGATCTACTGATGATGCTGAAACTTCAGCGAAACATTTTCTGGGAATAAAAAGAGAAAGAAAAAAATGTTTTTCTCAAGTCAGACCCTCTCGAAAAACAAATCTACGTCAGTAACACTTATTTGCCAGCATTGGAAGTGTCTGCGTCACCTAATCACTGTCATATGATTGCGCATTGTTGCAGTACACTTAGAGCAACTCAGTATGGATTGTTCCCGTTCAGATGCAGATGATGAATTACTGGGTACTCCAATTAAACAATGGGCTGTGCCGTTCTGTTTTGGTGTCTGCAGGAGTGTGCAACGATGTTGTGGCTCGGGGATTTCATTGTATACCAGGACTGCAGACAAGTGTGTGCAATCGAACAAACAAATAAACTACGCAACTTTATTTTTTCGTGGCGATAATTAAAACCTTAAGAATGCTCTTCGGTAGGTGCAGATGCAAATAACTTCATATGCTACAATATTCATATGGCACAGTTTGAGAAACCGGGCTGTTAGAAGTGACGAGTATCGCCGCCATTGCGTAGGTCACGTTGTGGCGATATTTCCGATGCGTGGGCAGGCATAGTTGTTGGTGAGTGAGTGTGTTTGTCAGTTAGGACGGCGCACGCGTGCCGCTTGTCACAGGCCCGGCGGCCAAAAATACGCCGCCTATCTGCCCTGGCGCTGCACGCTGCCAAACGCAGCTTCCGACCACGACTGCCCACAGCCGAGGAGTAACACCTGCCAACTTCCTAACTCGTCACTGTAAACGCCGATTGCGTGGACCACGGGAGTTACAGGTTTTCTTTCAACCCTATCCGTCAAGCGAACGTCGCTATATTTTATGTCTGTCTCAACATGTCAAGACAGCGACTTTTCTCGGCTGACACAGATGTCCTTGACATGGTTAAATGTTAACTGTGAGTTGGCTGTTTGCTAGAGGTGGCTGCGGAGACGAGGAAGCGTTCCCAGCCACCGCGTATATCCCAGCCCAGTGTGGATATGTGTGGCGGGGGAAGGGTGGTCAGAGCGAGGGGTGGGGGGACGGGGGGACACAAGCCCCATCTGCCTCCCACAGTGTAGGCACCTTAACATGTACTTCGCACTTCCTCGAAAGTGTAAGACAACCACGGAGCTTAAGTTCAGTTAAATGTTGTTCGTAATCAACCCCATGTTGGGCCAGTTATTGTCGCATTACTCATTTTGAAGAAGTACTGTACAGTAAAATATTCTGAACAGTAGATAACAATGGCTACCTCACAGTAGTCGGTACTCTCACCTAAGTAATGTTGGCTGCAGCTATAAACTAACTTTATATGTAAACTGGAGAGGATCACTACTGTCACCTGCAGCGGGACAATTCGCGTAATTAGCGGCGACGACCCCATGTTGGGCCAGTTATTGTCGCATTACTCATTTTGACGAAGTACTGTACAGTAAAATATTCTGAACAGTAGATAACAATGGCTACCTCACAGTAGTCAGTACTCTCACCTAAGTAATGTTGGCTGCAGCTATAAACTAACTTTATATGTAAACTGGAGAGGATCACTACTGTCACCTGCAGCGGGACATTACGCGTAATTAGCGGCGACGAGTGAAAATAGGTACCGGACCGGGATGAGATCCCGGGATCTCCTGCTTATTATGCAGGTGTGTTAACCACTGCGCCATCTGGGATGCAGCAGTGCAAACTGTGTCAGCCGCCTCACTACCGATTCACATCCCCACCGAGCGCCACCTATTTGCAGGTCCCGTTCATTGTACTCCCATTCCCTGGTCTGAGATTCCCACACTAGGGCGGACGGATTTCTGCATCTGCACTGAAAAAGGTGGAGCTACTGCCCAGCTGGCATATCAATTGTATGATTGTGTCGTGTTCTTTCGGACATCTCCAAAAGAACACACACCACGCATTCATATGAAAACTAACGGCGGCTACTGGCCTAAAACATTCCACCTTATCGACTTCCCTACCCATGCAGCTCTAGGGAGCCAATAGGTCAACTTTCACTTAACACACTGTATGTAAGCCGGGTTGCATACCCTGGGCGCCGTTCCTGTGGATGCGCAGTTTTTTGGTGTGTGAAAAAAATACAAGGGTTAAGGAGGTGGAGGAATATTAGTAGTAGTAGTAGTAGTAGTAGAAGCTGTGGTAGTTTCCCCGGCCACCAGTCACCCTAGTTAAGCTACTGTACACAGATTATGTGGTAATGTAAGTCAAGAGTCCACTTGATATGTGGAATAATTTCGCTTATAAGGCGTTTTAGAGTAATGTCGTTGTTAACTTACATGTGTATGCGTTTATGTCACTGATTATCATCTATGTCTTATAAAGAAACGACGCAGCTAAGTTTGTTAGTTACATATTCGATGAGTCACTTGCTTGATTTATCATAATGATACTGAATGAGTAAATTCAAAGATGAGTCCGCAGACAGGAAAAGAATATTCAGTTTAATAACAGTATGTAATAATTTTACCTTAAATAATCTGAAAATTTTTATACAAAAATTCTTTTCTCGAATACGACATGATATGAAGGAACTCCTTCAGGTTACTTTCGAGATTCTGGTATCAACATCAACATAGTCCCCCCCCCCCCCCCCCCCCCCTTCCACCCGTTTTTGAGCTGAAGTCAGTTTTATTCAGTCCTTTTTTTCAGCATTTTATTTGACAAATCACATCTGTACAGACTCCTCCAGATGCTCTTTCGGGCCGGCCGGTGTGACCGAGCGGTTCTAGGCGCTACAGTCTGGAACCGCGCGACCGCTACGGTCGCAGGTTCGAATCCTGCCTCTGGCATGGATGTGTTTGATGTCCTTAGGTTAGTTAGGTTTAAGTATTTCTAAGTTACAGGGGACTGATGACCTCAGAAGTTAAGTCCCATAGTGCTCAGAGCCATTTGAACCATTTTTTTGCTCTCTCGGGGCCAGTATGGTTCTAAAAGAATGCACAGTAACTTCAAATAATTGGAAATGGTCATTGAGAATACTAATACATTATCCCCAGACAGGGCTGGTAAGAGAATATTTTTCCTCATAAGCAACACACTAGACAGACACACTGCAATTTAGTGTAGATTGTTCCGACGCTAGGAACTTTTCCTCCTTGGGCCCTCTCCTCCCCCTTCCCCTGTGGTTTCCAAGCACTCCCCTCCAAGTGCCGCTCCCCCTCCCGTCGGAAAAGTGTCTCGCTTCTTCGGCGTCCACTGGCGATAGGGCTCCATCCCGGGACCCCTCCCCCCAGTGTTTCCCTGGCCAGAGGCCTTCTACCACAACTTGATCATGGGGCAGGCAGTCTGTGCGTCCCAAGGTGGCCTGCTCTCGTTCAGCGCTGGATTTCGCCTGCTCTCTTTCAGAATACTGATCTTCCTCCGTGTCTTGCCCTCCTCGGCCATGCCCCAGACATGCCAACTTTCCCCTCACAACCTGAGTCTGCCCTTTTATTTACGGATGTGACCCCATCCTTATTGATGACGGATGGTGGCCCAGTGGCATAATTGGCTCCAACCCATTCCCCTCCAATTTGGATCCCCAGTTGGTGCTTATTCAATGCAACTGTAATAGATACTACAATCATCTCACAGATTTGCAATCCCTTATTTCCTTTTACTCAGCAGCTTGTGTTGTTCTCCAGGAATCTCATTTTACTGATGTTCACTACTGACCCTTTGTGGTTTCCATGCTTTCTGTTGGAACAGGGTCAGCCCTTTGAGGGCTTCCTGAGGCGTTTGAATGTTGGTCCGAATGGACATTGTAGTACCTTGATCCTCCTTTGTATCACATAGGAAACAGTTGCCATCTAGGTCCACTTGAACACTGCATTCACTGTTTGTAATCTCTACTTCCCTCCCGACAGCCCACCTACATTTGTTGACCCGACTGCCCTCCTTCATTAACTCCCCCATCCCTTCCTCCTCCTTGGGGATTTTAATGCCCACCATCCTTTGTGGGGCAGTGGTTTTTTTGTCTTGTCAGTGGCTCCTCATCGACCAGTGTCTTGCAGACCACAACTTGTGCATTTTTAATGATGGTTCCTCTACTCATTTTAGTGCCACATATGGCTCTTTTTCTGCTAAAGATCTTCACTCGGTTCCCCTCCCCTTCTTCCTTCCTTACACTGGCCGCCACATGATGAATGATGGCGAAGTCGTTCATGATCTGTCTGACAAAATAATTCGCACTGCCAGTATTGATGCTTCCCGTTTGATGCACCTAATTTGCCATCAGCCAGTTCCATGGTGAAGCATGGCCATTGCCACCGCCATTCATGATTGTTGTCGCGCCTTACAACATCTAAAGCAGCACACATTCTCTATTGTCCTGGCACCAAAGCCTGTTACTTAATAAAACAGAGCAACTGGGTGTGTTTGGAACACTTTCTCCTCCCTAGGTTCTTCTATCCCCAATATCCTCTCCAAGTTACTTCAACAGATGGTACCTCGTCACCTCTGTTGGGCCCTCGAATCTCGGGATCTTTTACCTCCTTACCAATGTGGCTTTTGGGAGGGATGGTTTCTGATCAATCATCTGCTTTGATTGGAAATCGCAATTCTGAAGGCCTTTTCTCAGCATCGCCATCTTGTCGCAGTTTTGTTTCATCTTTATAAGGCCTACAACACAGCTTGGACCCATCACATCCTACCTAAACTCTATGAGTGGTGTTTTTGGGGCCCAATCCCGGTTTTTATTCGCCATTTCCTGTCCCACTGGTCATTCAGAGTCTGGGTAGGCACCATTATTAACTCTCCACACACCCGAGAGAATGGCTTTCCACAGGGTTCCTTCTTTTTCTCATCAGTATTAATGGACTTGGGGTCTCCACTGGACCATGTATGTGGGTGATATCTATATTTGCGCTACCTCCCACTCTGTGTACTCTGTAAAGTGATAACGCCAGGATGTCATACAGCATGCTTCCACGTGGACAACCTTGCATGGTTTTCAGTTCTCTCCCATTAAGTCGGAAAAGTGTCTCGCTTCTTCGGCGTCCACTGGCGATAGGGTTCCATCCCGGAACCCCTCCCCGCAGTGTTTCCCTGGCCAGAGGCCTTCTACCACAACTTGATCGAGCTCTACCTCGATGTTCAAACCCTTCTGTTTTCCCCAAATTCCGTTTCTTGAGTCTTCGTTTTGACAACAAGCTTACTTGGTTGCCCTGTATCTGGCATCTGAAGGTTGGCTGTTTTTGTAAACTCACTACATACACCTCTAGGTATGTGTATCATTCGAACCTTCTCCTTCTTTTGCGGGCATTAATTCTGTGTCATCTGGACTATGGTTGTCAAGTTTATGGGTCATCTGCCCCTTCCACACTGGTCCTTTTGGATTTGGTTCACCATTGTGGTACCCATTTACCCAATGGTGCCTTTGGCACTAGCCCTGTTGATAGTCTTCTGGTTGACTCGGAGATCCCTCCTGTTTTGGTTCGTCAGTCTGAGCTCCTGGTTTCCTAAGCCAACACTATCTGCTACTCCCCTGCTCGCCCCTTTTATTCTATTCTATTCTTTTCATGGTTTTGGGATGCCACCTGCCCACTAGTCTCCCTCATGTGGATTCACTTCTCTCCATCATGTTTTCCATCTCCCCTCCATGTTCTCTCCCCACATTCTCTGCCAACTACTACCGATTGGTTAGTTCCCCAGTCCCATATTTGGATGAATCTCTTCCAGGGTTTGAAAGCCTCGATCACTCCAATGATGTTATACCATTGTTTTTTTTTTATACTGGTGGCTCCAAATCTGCCAATCACATCTTCTGATGGCATGGAACACCATCTCTTGCCTGCTACATGTGGGATGTTAACTGTGGAATTGGTGGCCATTTATCAGGCCCTCTGCTTTATTAAACGGTCCTCCCTCACCTTAGTTTTGATATGTACAGACTCAATGAGTGGGCGTCAGGCTATTGCTCAGTGTTCCTCCCACCACCTTTCGGTCTTTGCCATCCATGATCTTCTCGCCGATCTTCGTGATGCAGCTAGTTTGGTTGATTTCCTTTGGGTTCCTAGCCATGTAGGTACCCCCGATAATGAACTTCCTAATTGTCTGGCCGGGGAGGGGGTGGTGCTCACCTATCCTCCATTCAGCGTGATCCCTCCAGGGGTGGATTTACATCAAATCCCTTGTTGCTCAATAGTGAGCCAACTCTTAGGAGGCTACCCCCCCCCCCCCCCCCCAGTCTTATAAACTTCACGCAATCAAGGAGACTTCCACCACATGGCGGTTCTTCCCTCTGTCTCTCTCGGTGGGGGTCTACCATCCTCTGCCTCTCTTTAGTAGACCTGTTGCACCTTCCAAGTGTTCTGCCAATGAATCGCAGTCTTTGGTTTGCTCTACCCACAATACTATCTATGAATCGTTCCAATTTAGGTTATTTGTAATTGTAATCCCTAAGTATGTAGTTGAATTTACAGCCTTGAGATTTGTGTGACTTATCGCGTAATCGAATTGCTTTTAGTACTCATGTGAATAACTTCACACTTTTCCTTATTAAGGGTCAGTTGCCACTTATCGCACCATACAGATATCTTGTCTAAATCATTTTGCAAGTAGTTTTGATCATCTGATGACTTTACAAACGGTAAATGACAGCATCATCTGCAAAAAATCTAAGACGGCTACTCTGATTGTCTCCTATGTCGTTAATATAGATCAGGAACAATAGAGGGCCTATAACACTTCCTTGGGGAACGCCGGATATTACTTCTGTTTTACTCGATGACTTTCCGTCTATTCCTATAATGACCTTTGTAGCCTTTGTTGATTTTCGACTTAAGTCTGTACTTCAGGACAGAATATGGTCACTAACGGTTTGTGGTCAGTTTGTAGCAAGAATTTGGGCCCATATAAATAAATATGGAATTGCTTTACCGCAAATATGAGGACGAGAACTTCTTTCTCCACCTGAGAGTATCCCCGTTGCACTGAATACAAAGTCTGGGAGAGGAAAGCAATGGGTTTATACGCATTGCCGACTCCATGTGATGCCACTTCCCAATTCCTATATCTGAGACATCTGCTCCAATATTAACTGCTTCTTAGGGTCGTAAGTGAGTGGATTCTTAAAATCAAACATTACTTTTGACCTTATCAAAAGCCATTTGTCAATCTTTCGTTCAATTCCATGTTTCGCCTTGCGTAGAGTTTAGCCATTGTGGCTGTAGCAGATATGGGTATTGTACAATATTCAGTTTGACCCAAGAACGATTGTAACTGTTTTACATTTGTGGGCCCTGGGAGCTTTGTGATAGCTTGTGGTAGGACGAATATCTTCTTTTAACAGTACATTCCCTGAGATACTCTATTTCTTCCTGAAAGAGGAAACGTTTTCCCTTATTAACAGAGTCCTGCTTCTAGCAGTGCAGCAGTGTTTTAAACAGCGTCTCTAAGTAGTATAAGCGTTCGTCGATCACGCTGTCTGATAGTACTATTCCCATCTATTTAATTCGCTGCTTCCAATATCTTACTGGTTAAGCTCTCTATACAGAGACAGAATGTATACCGAAAGGTCATCTTCTATGTTAATGACCATCACACTCTGCCTTTCTTCGTCAAGCGGCGACTGAAGGAAAGCGTCAGTGAAATCAGTGTGTGGATAGTATTGTCCTCTACGTAATTTTGCCATTATCTCGTATGCTCTCGATATTGGCTTCGTTTCAATTACGGACTGTGCATTCACAGTTGATTTGAAGCCACTGCACAGCCGTAACCTCCTATTCGGTTTTATGACTACACTTTACTAAAGGGGCGGTCCATTGACTGTATGCAATGGCTTCATTTATGCCGTTGGTCTAGCCATGCAAAATTTTGATACTGCGTTAGGCTTGAGGTTATATGCACCTGTCGTTCACAAAAAATTAGTTTCCTTTGTACATAGTTTTGCACATTCCTTTTTCTTATCTGTTACTTGTATCTGATTTGATGAATCGTGAACTATAAACCCGAATTTCCCCAGGAGGTCGAGTGCCATGATGTTCGCAGCTGTTGTAGACTGCTTTACAAGTAGTTTCGCTTGTACTCGCCTATGCTTATATTGACCATTTACTGTAAACTGTCTTTTTATTTTAATCAGTTGACTAGCATAGCTTGTCAGCGCATCCTCAATTCGCTTAAACGAGGTGTTACAATAAATACATGAGTTTGACAATTGATTATAGTTTTGGAAGAACCAGCATCTACTTAGAATTGTCCAATATTTCTATTTATTCCGACGTCTACTAGTACTGCGTTATCATTACTCGATACGACTTCGTATATTCTATTTTAGGATTTTGCATATGCGTTTTCATGTTCTTCCTTATATGCAATATGCTTGATTTTTCTACTTCGTTTTTGTAGACTTACTTCTGCCTTGTGACCCTTCTTATTACAGTCCAAACATTTTCATATGTTTTAATAGAATACTTTCTTATCATCTGTAATGAAACACTTAGGACATGATTTTACTTCATTTTACTTATTATGATTTGTATTTCAAAATGATCTCGCATTTCCAACTTTTTGCGGTTGTTTTTGTACTCTTACCTACTCTTCTTTATTTTAAAACCTCTGGGGCCATGAAATTCTGTTTCGAAAACTTCGTTTACATGGTTTTTTTGTTTTGTATTGTCAGCTGAAATATGCGAATTATGCTTGAAAAGTCTTTTAATATTAGGTTACGTAAGAACGACGTTCAATAAGTAACGCAACACTTATTTTTCGGAAAACAAGTTGGTTTTATTCAGGGTTTCAATGCAACAGATTATTCTCCCCCCTTTTGGCTACAAAACCCTATTTTTCAACATAATCTCTGAAATGTGCATTCTTATAGGACAACTATAGAAGGAGTTCCACCCAATAATATCCAAACAGTAGACTCTGTACACAATTTATTAAATTACCAATACTAAACTCCTTTAAATAACAAATTCATATAACTTACAAAACTTAACAAATGGCTAAAGAGTGAGCTTTAAAAAACAATAACGGCAGCTTGCCATCATAAAATCAGGAACCATTTACAATAGTGCTTTTAGAGTTTATCCAAAAGACAAAATCCAATAATAAATTAACTTGGCATTACAATTTAAAATGACTTGTATAAAAAAACTTTACGATAATGGCGCTTGGCACCATAAAATGAAAGAAGCGCAACACACAACCAATAAATATAATAACAAAATAATTTGATACAACCAAAGGGCGCGGGC
This sequence comes from Schistocerca serialis cubense, assembly GCF_023864345.2. Lineage (NCBI taxonomy): Eukaryota > Metazoa > Arthropoda > Insecta > Orthoptera > Acrididae > Schistocerca > Schistocerca serialis. The sequence continues at coordinate 333,212,089 of NC_064643.1, read as the reverse complement.
AACTCCCAGCGCAATCACAGAAGAGCGAGCTCTCAACACTTCGGAGCCTTCCCACTAGAAACGGTCCCCGAAATAAACCACTGAGAGCTCCCCGACGTGCCTCCCACAACTGCCCATCACTCACGCACCTTGGTTATGTTCTGTAACACACTACAGATATCAACACAAGATAAAATTCAAAAATACAGTATAACATCCCGACAGCACATGATAACCACGGCGCCGTTAACTCGGGCACTCTTAACAAGTGCCGAAAGCCAACACACACAAATTTCAATAAACAATTCTCGCTTCTTAAAACGAAACAATAAAAGCCGAGCGCACATGAATAGTCAAACCTCAGTCTTAGAAGTGCCTTAACGACACCAGACTCGACTATTCCACCAAGTTAATAATAACACAGTGAGAAAAATACAGAACATACCACTAAATGCTGTTACACAACCAAATTGACGAGATCGTGTTGTTCAGGTGCCAGAAGACCACATACACCAAGCAGCAGTAATTCACTACGTATATACTGTACAAAACCCCCTTCTTAGGCAGACTTTACGTAACACATCGAATGCCAAATATACCATACATGAACGCAACTCCGGGCAGGACTCCAGTTGAGCAAATAAATTAGTACCAACAAATATCGTAACGAGCCACACACACAGCAAAAGTTCCAACAACACCGTCCCACATCAGAAAAGTTCAGAAACAGCCGCTGGAGATTCCATGGGAAAATCTAAAGAACCAACCGAGCCCACACCCTAACCTGGCAGACGACTCCAAAATTCAGCAACTAGTTGTCTCCGGGCCAGAGTATCACAGGACCCCACCGGACCTCCACATCAGACAGGCAGAAAGAACAAGTACGCCGACTCCAATTAATCACCATCGCACGGCCAGCACAGCGGCGAGTCGCCTTCGCCCCAGACCACTCTGCTCATATTGAGCTGCCAGTCACTAGCAGGTCAGGCAGAGCGAACTTCACGTTCCGTCCAGTCCCCGGAAAACCAACTACCCTCTCGCTTTCCGCCGGCCACCGCAAACACACGCCAGCGACGTTATAGCAAATCGCCACCGGAGCGCCACCCGCACCACGACAGCGAACTATAATCGATTACAGTGCGCGCTCTGAACAAGATCACAGGTTAGCGGCGCGCGCCGTATCAATCTCCTTAGGCCACCTTACTGGGAGGGCCTGTATGTGGACGTGGCGCCACTCTATTGGGCGACCCGGGGACTGGGTATTTGTGTTGTGCTCATCATTACACCATCATTCGTGAAAGTGGCGAGATTAGACTGCGTAAACATTGGAAATATGTACTGGCGCTGATAAACGCGCGGTTGAGCGCCTCCCAAACCAAATATCATAATCATCTACTGGTCGACGTCGGAGCCAACGTCTTGCTGCGTCAGGAACCTCCCCATCATCCACCGTACTGCTTCCTGCGGAGTCTGTCGTTCACTGAGCCAAGCAGATATAAGCTGGAACGTGCGAGAGCCGGGCTGCGGGGTGGATGAGGAAGAACAGTCCAATGAAGTATTGTGAGCTCCCCTCAGGTGCGCAGACTTCTGTGAGGCCTTACACTGTCGTGGAGAAGGACACGTTCGTTTCCATTTTTGTGGACGAACGCGCTGAAGTCGTTTCTTCAATTTCCTAAGGGTATCCCAGTACACTTCAGAGTTGAACGTTGCATCACGAGGGAGGATATCAAACAAAATAACCCCTTCAGAGGCCCACAACACCGTCGCCATATCACTTTACCGGTTGAGGGTGAGGCTTTGAAATTTTTCTTCGGAGGAGAGGTGGTGTGGCGCCACTCCATGGTTTGCCGTTTTGTTTTTGGTTCGATGTGATGAACACAGGTTTCATCGTCTATGATGATGATCGACAAAAAATTGTCACGATCAGACTCGTAACGCGCAATCAATTCCGCACAGATGGTCCTTCGTTGCTTTTTATGGCCTTCTGTTTGGTGGCGAGGAACCCAGCGCTCGAGAAACACACACACACACACACACACACACACACACACACACACACACACACACACACACACACACACCTACCTTTGAGTAGCCCAGTTGGTGGACGAGTGTGCTAGCACTACCAACAGAGACATCCAGTTGAGCAGCAAGGTATTTGATCATGAGCCGTCGATCACGTCAGTTGAATGTGCCCGCACATTCTAACATTGCAGGAGTCACGGCTGGTACGGCCAGGTAATATGCTGGAGGTCGGACAGGTCTCCACGACCTTGTTGCAGTGATGACAGGCATCTCGCCCACAGACTCCCCGTGTTTTTGTTCACTGCCAGGTCGCCGTAGACTTTCTGCAAGCACCTATGAATATCTGTGATGCTCTCGTTTTCCACCAAAAGAAGCTCAATGAGTGCTGTCTGCTTGCAACGCACCTCTGTTACAGAGGCCATTTTGATGGCTACGTATAGCGCCGCTACCTATCTGAACCTCATGAAAATGTAGAGGCTGAAGCGGGAATTTCCACGATGACCCACAACAAATTCCGCATTTCTTCAACCGAAACTGGCCGAAAAAACAATTGTTGTATTATTTCTTGAACACCCCTCGCTACTTAGCCTAATTAGGTAGATTCTGAAACTGGCTTCAGGACGTAAGCTATCAGCATGTCCCCTACTTCCAGATCAGCATATGATAGATTACACAGAGTAGCCTAGGGGAGTGATGTGTAGCACTGTCCCCTATCAGCGAGAGTGGAATCAACAAGCCCAGCCGCAGCACGTGCGGCGAGGTACGTCATCTGGTGACATCACACGTTCAACATTCGTGAAGCTCATTTCCAAAAGGTACCAAATCCATAAAAACCTAATTTAACAGGAGAGACAAGAAACGTTTTACAACCACAGTTGCTTTGTTGTTATATTCAGACAAATATTGAGACACATTACGCCAAGTATCTCTGTTGAATGTTTATTTGTTTAATTGTTATAGCATAAATAAAATGGATTTAGTACCTTCTGGCAGAGGACTGTAAGATTGGTAAATGTTGTTATGGAGTTACATTATATTACTACATGCAGTAAAATATAGTTGAATGTTTCATTTACAGTGTTTTGTAGTGCAGTTCACACACTTATTGGGTTATTTTTAGCTGTTATTAACTTAAAGATTAGAAATATCGCAAAGACAATTAGTAAGAATATTTTTATTTCATAAAACATTTTACTAATTATTTTCACTTTCACACAACCTGAACAATGAACAATCTAGACCCAACTCTCTTCTCCGGACCAATAACGCCTGTCCTCTGTTTTTCCTTTGCAACATTTTCAACCATTCCCCTACCAACGTTTAATACCCTTAGATATGTATTTCGACATGCATTTATCGCTCCAGTCTGAGATTTTACTTTATATTTTACACACATTGTGTTCTTGACATCTTTACCACTTCCTTGATTGAGTCGGCACCTCTCCGGTGAAATTACATTAACGCATACCGAAGTGAACTTCTTTTGTGAAATAGAATCTTTACTCTCACAGAAACTCTCATCGAACTCTCGAATTTCAGTTGGTAATATACATGCAGCACTGCAGAAGTTACTGTCATATCCACAACTAATTTGACACTAGCCTTTTTTGTATGATTTTTCTTCCACTTTTCCGGTGTGTGTGATGTCATTACCAAGAATTGTAACGATTGGCCACCTGGATTTGATACTTCTTGGAAACGAAATAAGACGGGATTTCGTACTGTTCGTCGTGAACTGCAGGTCTTAAGGGGAGTACGTACGTCCCATACCCACAGTATTAAATTTGCAATATTGATGACCCATTATCTCAGAACCTGTGACAGACAGAGATCTGAAATTTACGGGATGTATAGTATCACTCCTTTTCTGGTTACTGAACCAGAATCAAAATGTACAGTGAAATAATTAGCTAGTTACGATTTTTTAAAAATGTTGTTCAATATTTCTTTAAAAAGTCTACTTTTCCTTCCGTAAGTAAAAAATCGTTAGAGGTTGAGATGTTTTGGGAGGTTCAGTAGCTGCAGTATACTAAGTGGTAACATAGTGTAAAATCAGAGATATGTATCTGTAATAGTTCTTGACATAATGGGTCAAATAATTTTAAAAATGTCATTTCCGGCAAATCAAGTTCAAACATTTTATTTGATATTAACTTACACATGGAGGCATGCCAGCTTCTAGAAACAGCCAGGCCCATAATGAGCATAATCTGGATCCTGTCCTTGACTATCCTGCAAACCTAGAAGCTTCCTTCTTTTTCTGCCTCTTGCTTCTTTAGTCATTTCCTGTGCTGCACGCTGGGCTTTCATGATCCTAAGTCGATCCATTCGCTGAAAGGCTTGGAGTGTGTTGGCACCTGGAGTGATACCAAGTTCCTCTAGTACCCAAATTCTTCCCTTTATACCGTCATTAAACGTTATCATAGCATCACAAACACCCAAGCATAGAGTCTTCCTTCCTACAAAGACATTTTTTGGTATGTGAGTCCAAATTACATTATTGAAAGACTCATTCGGGTTTTTTGTTCGACCATGGAGACATTTGGAAAGGAGGTCAGGATGAGCTAATTATATATTGGTTTAATAGCTTCCATCACTGTAAATGGTTTGCTAGTTTTGTGCATAAATTGTTCCTCGCTACCCGCTGCCTGAGCTTTGCGGTACTTGCACCATGAATCAGCACCAGGTGTATCATCAGGTGGAAGATTTGTGGAAGAATGTAGCCCACAATGCTCGTTTCATCCCTTGTAGGTCATGTGTATTGTTTCTTATTGCCATTCCATAATAATGCTGGAGTTCATCAATGTTTTTGTCTGTAAGTCTTCCTTTACCATTTAGAGTCTTCCCATCTGATAACTTCTCTTTTCCTTTTGTCTGCTTTAATTTTCGGAGACGTGTTCCCATCCGTTTTTGAACGTGGCCCACACATTCAATCTTAACAACCTGCTTATTACCATAAGGTTGGCGTTCCACTACTGACTTGTAAGCTTTTGAATCACCATCCCCCAACTACTTAGTGTAACACACACCTCTCTCCTGTTGTGACCGTCTGAACATAGAAACAACTGCAGTAGCCTCCATACCCCCAACAGTTCCCTCATAATTCTTGGCACAATTTGTTTTATGGCTTTCACTTCTTTCATCAACTGATTTACACTGATGACAGTATTTAGTTAGCACTTCAATGTCTAAAACTTTACCTGTGTCAACACTAGTGACAGTTGCAACTGCATTTTTTGATACGTGACCTCTCTTCTGCCACGTGCCATCAACTGCCACAGATACGTCTGTTGTGTTATTTAATTCTACTGCTTCTTTAGCAGCAGCTTTCATAGAAGCAACAGCAACAGATTTGACACATTCACCAAATACTTCTGTGTACTTACTTGATCTGGTTGGTGGGTTTGTGATATGCTGATTTCCATGCAAAACGCCGCTTCTTAAAACAACCCTTTCTTTTCGTCATGTTCAGTGTTGCACATAATACTTCAGCTGCAGTCAATCCTTTCCCAATGCACCTCATTCCATACAGGAATCTAACATTGCTCTCGAACAAGTCATTCTTGCACTTTTCAGAAGTCCAAAATGATGTCGAGAGCCTGCAAACTTCGCACTGAATATCAAGTTTGTTAGCCAGTCCAGTCCTTGCAGATGAGTCCTCAGAGATGCTAATTTGCCCACCACAAACCTTGCATGACACAGCATCTTGCAAAACGTGTCCTAAAACACTCAAATCTAAAAGAACATAACCTAAACTATTTTGATCTTTGCCAATAAATAAATCCTCATGGTCACCAAGTTTCCTCTTCGAAGCACTAGTAGGCGTGTCCTTATCACGGGTTTGTGAAAAATCTATTTCAGGGTCAACACTGGATTCAGATTTTGTGATATGCTGATTTCCATGCAAAACGTCGCTTCTTAAAACAACCCTTTTTTCTCGTCATGTTGAATAGAGGTATAAGAGCGTAAACTAACACACCAAACCACTATGTTTTGAGTTCAAAACTTATGAAACACGACAACCACAAAGCAAATAAACAAAATGCATGTGCTATACCGACATTTCTGTTTACACAGTGCATCCAACCTCTTAACGCGTACATCAACACGATTTCAACGAATAAATAGCTGTAAACCACAGCCTTCTAGATTGAATAGTACAAGAGATAGATATACTTAGGCAAGTCAGTGCAGAACGACCGGATAATTTTACACACGCACTATTAACTTTGAAATAATAAAAAGTACACTTCCAATTGGAATTTTTCGACAAATAATGCATCAAATTATTCAGGAGAGATCGAATATTAATAAGAGATAATAATCCAAAAATAATACTTTTTGGTCAATTCCGCCATACGTACTCCCCTTAAGGGGAAAGATACAACGGATATGTTTTGGCATACATAACAGTTTTTATTACGTAGGTAATGATTCAAAGTAGTGCTGCCACCTGTTATTTCATTTTTCAGTTTTTCGGGTTTGGTATCTTTTGCAAATGAGGTTCTCATTTTTCATCCACTTCTGGGGTATTTCCCAACGTTTGCGATCCCATGTGTCTTATATTAAATTACTTAGCATCTACGTCACTTTGGGCATTTTTAAACGTTGTTGAGAATCGCCCTGTATAAAGCGCAACTACTGAGATGACTACAAACTCTAATTCCAAAACATTCATTTAGTCACTAACACAAGTACTTCAGGAAGTAACTGTAAAACAATCCTAGCCTGTGTCAGTCCCATTAAAGGACTAAGTCCAGACCAATGAAAAGTACTGTCATCTTTTGCGGGCAAACCTTGTTCCAGGTCGGTCTCGTGCATTGATGATGAGCGGTTGATCCCACGTCGGACTTGTCGTTGGTGGCGCAGCGTTTCTTTCTTCAGGCAGGTGAGCTGCGATGAACTGGAGCTACGACTGCGATTGGAACTGGAACTCCGCATGGCTCTCATTGGATTTTTGCCGGAGTGCGGAGTATATTCTGGTACGCGGAGATATTAAGCGCCGCGTGTGATGCTTGACGTGAAACAGTCCCTGCTCTGCTAGCGACCTCTACCGTTGTCTTGATCATGTTGAGCACCTCTCCTGCGTCCGTGTCTGGGTAGCATGCTGTGCTGTGCAGTGCAGTGCTGTGCTGTGCCTGCTCGCCACACTGTCGCCAGGCGATCCGCAGAATGTTTGCCTTCATTTGGTCTTTAACATCACGTTCGACAACCAGTTAGGAAACTACTGCGAAAGCAAAGAGAGCTTCACTCCAAGTTTAAACGCAGCCAAAACCTCTCAGACAAACAGAAGCTAAAAGATGTCAAAGTTAGCGTAAGGAGGGCTGTGCGTGAAGCGTTCAGTGAATTCGAAAGTAAAATTCTATGTACCGACTTGACAGAAAATCCTAGGAAGTTCTGGTCTTACGTTAAATCAGTAAGTGGCTCGAAACAGCATATCCAGACACTCCGGGATGATGATGGCATTGAAACAGAGGATGACACGCGTAAAGCTGAAATACTAAACACCTTTTTCCAAAGCTGTTTCACAGAGGAAGACCGCACTGCAGTTCCTTCTCTAAATCCTCGCACAAACGAAAAAATGGCTGACATCGAAATAAGTGTCCAAGGAATAGAAAAGCAACTGGAATCACTCAGTAGAGGAAAGTCCACTGGACCTGACGGGATACCAATTCGATTCTACACAGAGTACGCGAAAGAACTTGCCCCCCTTCTAACAGCCGTGTACCGCAAGTCTCTAGAGGAACGGAGGGTTCCAAATGATTGGAAAAGAGCACAGGTAGTCCCAGTCTTCAAGAAGGGTCGTCGAGCAGATGCACAAAACTATAGACCTATATCTCTGACATCGATCTGTTGTAGAATTTTAGGACATGTTTTCTGCTCGCGTATCATGTCGTTTTTGGAAACCCAGAATCTACTCTGTAGGAATCAACATGGATTCCGGAAACAGCGATCGTGTGAGACCCAACTCGCTTTATTTGATCATGAGACCCAGAAAATATTAGATACAGGCTCCCAGGTAGATGCTATTTTCCTTGACTTCCGGAAGGCGTTCGATACAGTTCCGCACTGTCGCCTGATAAACAAAGTAAGAGCCTACGGAATATCAGACAAACTGTGTGGCTGGATTGAAGAGTTTTTAGCAAACAGAACACAGCATGTTGTTATCAATGGGGAGACGTCTACAGACGTTAAAGTAACCTCTGGCGTGCTACAGGGGAATGTTATGGGACCATTCCTTTTCACAATATATATAAATGACCTAGTAGATAGTGTCGGAAGTTCCATGCGGCTTTTCGCGGATGATGCTGTAGTATACAGAGAAGTTGCTGCATTAGAAAATTTCAGCGAAATGCAGGAAGATCTGCAGCGGATAGGCACTTGGTGCAGGGAGTGGCAACTGACCCTTAACGTAGACAAATGTAATGTATTGCGAATACATAGAAAGAAGGCTCCTTTATTGTATGATTATATGATAGCGGAACAAACACTGGTAGCAGTTACTTCTGTAAAATATCTGGGAGTATGCGTGCGGAACGATTTGAAGTGGAATGATCATATAAAATTAATTGTTGGTAAGGCGGGTGCCAGGTTGAGATTCATTGGGAGAGTCCTTAGAAAATGTAGTCCATCAACAAAGGAGGTGGCTTACAAAACACTCGTTCGACCTATACTTGAGTATTGCTCATCAGTGTGGGATCCGTGCCAGATCGGGTTGACGGAGGAGATAGAGAAGATCCAAAGAAGAGCGGCGCGTTTCGTCACAGGGTTATTTGGTAACCGTGATAGCGTTACGGAGATGTTTAGCAAACTCTGCAAGAGAGGCGCTCGGCATCGCGGTGTAGCTTGCTGTCCAGGTTTCGAGAGGGTGCGTTTCTGGATGAGGTATCGAATATATTGCTTCCCCCTACTTATACCTCCCGAGGAGATCACGAATGTAACATTAGAGACCCTTTCTGGCAGTCGTTCTTCCCGCGAACCATACGCGACTGGAACAGGAAAGGGAGGTAATGACAGTGGCACGTAAAGTGCCCTCCGCCACACACCGTTGGGTGGCTTGCGGAGTATAAATGTAGGTGTAGATGTAGATGTAGACCAAGACTTTAGCACAACTCGGCCTCCGAAAATTGTTCTAAGAACTAAACCGATCGTCGCACAATACATGTGTAGTAATATGGCTGAGATGGTTTTCGTTAAGCAATAAAGCCTATATGGCAGGCTGCTAGAATTTCCTCGTAAACGGGTTCCGCCTGATGCTTAGGCTGTCCCGTTCTACCTCGATTCGTGGAGGACAGTCTGGCTTGCAGGGGTTTAGATTCGCGGACACAGCAGAGTGAGAAATGTGGGCGACTTTACTCCTACCTTCTCTGCGGTTACGCGGAAGTGAAAACCATTTGGATACCCTAACATGTTGTGCACGTCGTGCTAATTTGGCACTTGTTACATGCTGTCTTTATGGTGTTGCATTTTTAATGTCTAGCCGCTTAGTTAACAGTGTAGCAGGTCAGATCAAGCAAGCTGGATTGTAGCCCGTGGCTATACAACCACTGTGCGAAAATAGGGCACCAGAGGTAGACGAGTTGGCTGGAATGGGTGGAGTTAGAAAGGACGGTAAGAGTACTGGTGTTCAGAGAGGAGAAGCTTAAACAGAAAATTAAAACATCAGGTGGGGAATACGTGCAGCGTGACAATTATTGAATTATATGAGAAGAAACCTAAATAGTTACAAACTACAGCGTACACACACTTTATTCAACATGTAACCGTCACTACAGATATTCGGATTTAGGTTATGTCGTGTTCGATATGCCTGCCGTCATTGGCGATGATGTGGCGCAGACGAATAGCAAAATCCTGCATACCCGCTGAAGTATCGGAACGTCGATGACTTCCTGAATGGCTGTTTTCGGCTCAGAAATGGTTTTGGAGCTATTATTGTACACCTTGTCTTTAATACAGCCCCACAAAAAGGAGTGGTATGTGTTCAGATCCGGAGAACATGACGGCCAATCGAGGCCCATACCAGTGGCCTCAGGGTACCCCACAGCCAGAATGCGATTCACAAAGTGCTCCTACAGGACAACAAACACACTCTTGCTTAGATGGGTTCGAGCTCCGTCTTGCATGAACCACATCTTGTTGAAATCAGGGTCACTTTGGATAATGGGGATGAAAGCATCCTCCAAAACCTTCACGTACCGTTCGGTAGTGACTGTGCCACCAAGGAATATCGCACCGATTATTCCGTGACTGAACATTCCACACCACAGTCACCGGTTGAGGGTGAAGAGACTCCTCGGTCGCGAAATGCGGATTCTCCACCACCCAAATGCGTCAATTTTGCTTATTGATGAACCCATCAAATTGAAAGTGGGCTTCGCGTCCACATGCGCGTACTATTCCCAACATGCCCCGCGGCCAACCATGCAGTTTGAACGCCCTAACGCAAACCGTTCAGAAGTTATGACGATTTTATTTCATATAGTTCAATAATTGTCACCCTGTAAAAAGTAGGCCTCTCTAGTCGAAAGACCAGTATCAGGTTCCAGTAGCCAGAAGGTACAAGACTCCAGCAGTTTTATTGCCACATAGAGGGTGAATTACGTAAGATGTCAACGCCCTTTATTTCGTGAATGTTTCCAGATATCGAAACGAAGTTTCCGGCAAATGGTAGTACGTTACGCGGCGCTTTGGTATGGGATAGTCTTACCTCTTGTATCGATCGAGATATTGAAGCAAGTGTAATTTAAAAAAAAATACAATGACATATTTTTTGACGGAGTCCGAAAGCGCTTGAAACGACGAGTACGGTGATATAATGCTTGTTAATACGTATTTGCATATAGACATACACGCTAATGAGAAGTTAGACATGCTAATTTTATGCGGCGAATGGTGGCACCAGGAATATTGCCAAGGGGTATGGAATCAGCCAGAGAAGTGTCATTCGCATTCGACATAAATTCCATCCTTGTCATCTATCACTATATCAGGCACTCGGAGACGTGATTTCGAAAGTCTTATAGAATTTTGTTGGGTTTCTCTGCATCGCTTGGGAGATAAAACTACATTTTTCCGACGCGTGCTCTTTACCGACGAAGCAATGTTTACGAACCACAGCAATGTAAATTTACGTAACATGCACTACTGGCAGCTGAGGAGCCGCACTCACTTTGGCAGTTAAAACAACGTCGACACTGAAACGTAAACTATGGCACGGCATCATAGGAAATTCCATTGTGGGACCTTACTTCATTTCAGGAATTCAGTATGGAAAAATGTATGCACACTTTATTACGAACGTTCCGTATTTTCTTCTACAAGAGTACCACTGAATAAACGACAGTGTATGTGGATCCAACACAGCTCACTCTTCCGATGTTGTAACGCAAATACTGAATGAAAACTTTCCAGGCCGTTGGATAGGACGCAATGCTGCATTACAAAGGCTGGAAACTTCTCTTGATTTCTTTCTATGGGGTGCCCTGAAATATACAGTCTATCAGGAAGTTCCAACTACGCCAGATGATATGCAACGTCGAATCACCACAGCATGCAATGGCGTATCATACAATGTACTCTCATGTGTTCATCTTTCTCTTGATCGGTGATCGCAAATTCAACTTGCAGTCGATGGTAATCAATGTGAGCACATTCATAAGTGTAAAACTACGTTTCGTTAAGAAAAGTATTTATTTTGCGGGTGATATGTCGTCAGTCATCCTGAATAAACTGTTTAGTTTATTTAAATTTTATTCTGTCAAGTTGCAATTTCAAGTAGTATTTATACACACATTTGTCCGACAGCACGTGGTTTACTTTAAGAAGCGTTCAGACGTCTGCAGGCAAAGACAGGTCAGGTATATTTTTTTCAGATCTAAGAAAGATAATACAGTAATTTCCTTTTTTTTTCGTTAAAGTATCTGTTTCGGCTTGGACAATTAAGCAGCAATGGGGAGGGTCTAAATGGAAAACTACATGACGAAACTATAGTCGTTTCCTCCACATCCTGGAAACATACACACATTTGAAATAGTTTTCCTGTGCCACATTTGATGCGCCAGCAGATAGCACACGCCGTAGTTCCATATACACTAATCATAGTTGACCCTGTATCTGTATCGTATAGGAAATGGGCATTTACCCTTGTAGCGTAGGTCTATATTGCTGCATATAACAACAGAGCCTCGCACGAGAGCTCCGCTTGGCGGTGTTTACACCGCAGTAGCTGACAGTGGCCATTTTGCTTTCCAATTTTAGGAAATGTCTCGGATTCTTCCGCGAAGAGTTTCAACCTCAACATTAACAAACATCATATCACTGTACTAGTCTTTTGAAGCGCTTTCGGATGCTGATAAAAAAGTTTATCATTCTATTTAAAAAATCATACTTGCCTCATTATCTCGATCGATACAATAGTTAAGGCTCGTTATTATATTAAGGTGCGTGCCCCTTAGCGTACTAACCTTTGCCGAAAACCTCGTTTCGATACCTGGAACCGTTCACGAAATGAAATGGATGTTACTTCTTACGTGACTTACCCTGTGTATGGCTTTCTCTTAGAGACTAAATACAGAAAATCGGCAAACCGACAGAAGCCTATCTCGCGGAAGATCATTTTATGTTCCGGAGAAATCTAGGAACACGTGAAGCAATATTCACACTACAACTATTCATGGAAGATAGGTTGAAGGAAGGAAAATCTAGATTACCAATATTTGTAGATAGAGAGACAGCTTTTGACAGTGTTGACTGGAATGTACCCCTTGAAATTATATTGGTAGCAGAAATAAAATACAAGGAGCAAAAGGTTTTCAACAACTTGTACACAAACCGGAGTGCAGTGGTATCAGTTGAAGGAGATGAAAGAAAAACAGTAGTTGAAAATGGAGTGAAGCAGGGTAATAGACTATCCCTTGTGAGTTAACGAGCATTGTGCTCTCATTTAAGTATATGGCCTACAGGAATTGTGAAACAAACCCGGTCGTCCAGGACCGCGTACCACAAAGAGCGTATATCCACCACGAGATGGGGAAACGCACAGGCGTCTATTGTCTGTTGAGGCCTAAGCGCTGTAGTGTGCGAGTGAGACAGACGAGAATCTACGTCGTAGGGAAACCCAGCAGAAGGCTTTTGTGGCCAAGGAGATGTAGCAGTGTTAAATATGGCGGATCTAAGATCGGCCATGGAGAAGGCTTTGTGGCCAAGGAGATGTAGCAGTGTTAAATATGGCGGACCTAAGATCGGCCATAAAGGGAAACATTTATGAGAACTATTTAATTCTGTAATAATGCAGGGAATCAAAAAAATGGCTCTGAGCACTATGGGACTTAACAGCTGTGGTCATCAGTCCCGTAGAACTTAGAACTACTTAAACCTAACTAACCTAAGGACATCACACACATCCATGCCCGAGGCAGGATTCGAACCTGCGACCGTAGCAGTCGCGTGGTCCCGGACTGCGCGCCTAGAACCGCGAGACCACAGCGGTCGGCTGCAGGGAATCAAGCCACAGTAATTTTAATCTGCTATCCTCCATAAATTTTTATGGTGATGTCAATAAAACTTGGATACTGATCATATCTATAATAGTTTAGGCTTTACTGTTAAAGTTTTGTAACAAAGACCTGAACGCTAAAATCTGAACTCTTTGGTCGATCTTAACGATCGACATTTCATATAGAAGCGCATTATTAAAATGACAAAAGTTGTCAATATCAGCTGTGTAACTTTATTTGTTTAAAATATATAGTAAATTTAATTTATCAGTATTTTCAGTTAAGCATCAGATCATCATTTCCTCCTCGCAAAACATATTGAACGATGACAGCATGACATCTTATTGAATCATTAGGTAATATAATATTTGTTGTAAAGTTTAGTGCATAATAGTTACTTCTGTTCTTTATTTATTTACCAGAAAGCACACTGTTGCAAGGCTACTGGCCGTGACATTCAAAGTTAAGAAGGAATTGGTTTTATGTAAAAGAATTTAACGTTTCTTATGTAATTGATATTATTGTTATTTTATCTAGAACGTGAAAGTGGTCAAGCTTTGATTATTGAAATGTATTAAAATGTAAAGTAATGTAGAATAAGCTGTAGCCAATCAGATGGACGGCTTCAGGAAAGGACATTGCGCTAGGCAGTTGGGCGAAGTTGGGCGGTGCACGGGAAACGCAGTCGGAGACTGGCAGAAGGCAGTTCCGGTCTAGACATCAAAGGGACAGTGCTGGTGCAGACGCGAAAGCGGACGGTTCGGCTGGAGACACCAAAGGGGACAGTTCAGACGCAGACGCAAAAGCGGACAGTCGGTCTTCAGGCAGCTACGAAGTGAAACGACTTAAAAAATTTCGCGTTGTGTGGTATCGCGGGACTTAGTCTCTGAGCGGTGAGCAGCCGCGCGCCTGGTGTAAGCTCTAACTTCGCGGTGATATTGTGAATGATCGAACTGCGTCAAATGGATATGCGCTGAAGTGTAACAGTAACTCTAAATACGCCCACATCCTCCGTTAGTTTGCTTTGTGAATAAACATTATTCGAACCAAATCGCAAATGTGTGGTCTACATCATTTATGGGTCGTTAATTTAGTTCCCGATATTATTATTACTGCTATTATACGTTATATTAACTTCGTATTTCGCAAACTTGCCATCAGCCAAACAATTTAACCAAAGGGTCACAAGTGTCTAATTTAGGGCGTGTAATGCGACACGTGAGGTTCAACCCCTTACGCGTTTGAGCCAAGACATTTCGACAAAAGGACCCGCATGTGAGCCCGAACATCTTTGGGATGTTAGCTCGCACCCTCAAATTATCCTAATAATACTTAATGAAACTATAAAAAGGAGAAATTTGGAAAAGCAATTCGAATGCAGGGAGAAGAAATAAAAACTTGTCGTTTGCCGATGGCGTAATTTTATCAGAGATGCGAAGTGGTCTGAGATTTCATTTGAACGGTACTTGATAGACATCAATAGAAATAAAACAAGGGTAATGGATGTAGTAGAATTAAATCAGATGGTACCGAGGGAATTAAATTAGGAAACGAGACACTGAAAGCAGGAGAAGAGTATTTATTGTTTGGACAGCGAAATGTGGATGGCCGAAGCAGAGAGGATATAAAAGCCGACTCGCAATAGCAAGACAAAAATTTCTAAACGAGATATTTGTTGAAATCAAATATAGTTTAAACGTTAGTAGAGTTTTCTGGAGTTATTTGTTTAGAATGTAGTCTAGAACAATCAACTGTTTAAAGACGAGGATAATATCAGCTTTTCAATTGTGCTGCATAGTACAACAATACACATAACTGCGTAATCTCAACTGGTAATCTATTCGTGAAAGTTCTCGCAATCAGTGGGTTGAAGCATATTATATAAACAGGCAAAACGTAAATATTTCTCACACCATGGGCAACATACGAACGAAATCTCTCCGCGTTGACATATTTTCAGGTACTCTGTTTGTAGAAAACATACTTAATTTACGTTGCTAGAAACACATATATGGGCTATCAATTTGGGTGCATACCAAGCGTATAAAAACAAATCTTCATAGACTTGGACATATGGTTATGGACCTACGCATCAACGTTGGGAGCATCCGTCCTACCTTGTAATTCTCTGCTCTGCTGTGATGTTGCATGATATTGAAGTCGTGCGATGCAGTTCTTTACCTGTCGGAAAAAGTAAACGTCACTCAGCTGACAAAGAGAGGTACGAAAGGTGGTAACATTTTCACGGGGCAGGTCCATTGATCATCATCATCTACGAAAGTCCCTTCTAGAGCGTTATGTATCACGATTAATACACTGCAATACATTATAGTATATAATTATTTGATTATGAATCACACCTCCCGATATTTTACTTTAAAAAAGGAAAGAAAGATATTCCGATTGTTGTTGTTGTTGTTGTGGTCTTCAGTCCTGAGACTGGTTTGATGCAGCTCTCCATGCTACTCTATCCTGTGCAAGCTTTTTCATCTCCCAGTACCTACTGCAACCTACATCCTTCTGAATCTGCTTAGTGTATTCATCTAGTGGTCTCCCTCTACGATTTTTACCCTCCACGCTGCCCTCCAATACTAAATTGGTGATCCCTTGATGCCTCAGAACATGTCCTACCAACCGATCCCTTCTTCTGGTCAAGTTGTGCCACAAACTTCTCTTCTCCCCAATCCTATTCAATACTTCCTCATTAGTTATGTGATCTACCCATCTAATCTTCAGCATTCTTCTGTAGCACCACATTTCGAAAGCTTCTATTCTCTTCTTGTCCAAACTATTTATCGTCCATGTTTCACTTCCATACATGGCTACACTCCATACGAATACTTTCAGAAATGACTTCCTGACACTTAAATCAATACTGGATGTTAACAAATTTCTCTTCTTCAGAAACGCTTTCCTTGCCATTGTCAACCTACATTTTATATCCTCTCTACTTCGACCATCATCAGTTATTTTGCTCCCCAAATAGCAAAACTCCTTTACTACTTTAAGTGCCTCATTTCCTAATGTAATTCCCTCAGCATCACCCGACTTAATTAGACTACATTCCATTATCCTTGTTTTGCTTTTGTTGATGTTCATCTTATATCCTCCTTTCAAGACACTGTCCATTCCATTCAACTGCTCTTCCAAGTCCTTTGCTGTCTCTGACAGAATTACAATGTCATCGGCGAACCTCAAAGTTTTTATTTCTTCTCCATGAATTTTAATACCTACTCCGAATTTTTCTTTTGTTTCCTTTACTGCTTGCTCAATATACAGATTGAACAACATCGGGGAGAGGCTACAACCCTGTCTTACTCCCTTCCCAACCACTGCTTCCCTTTCATGTCCCTCGACTCTTATAACTGCCATCTGGTTACTGTACAAATTGTAAATAGCCATTCGCTCCCTGTATTTTACCCCTGCCACCTTTAGAATTTGAAAGAGAGTATTCCAGTCAACATTGTCAAAAGCTTTCTCTAAGTCTACAAATGCTAGAAACGTAGGTTTGCCTTTCCTTAATCTTTCTTAAGTCGTAAGGTCAGTATTGCCTCACGTGTTCCAGTGTTTCTACGGAATCCAAACTGATCTTCCCCGAGGTTGGCTTCTACTAGTTTTTCCATTCGTCTGTAAAGAATTCGTGTTAGTATTTTGCAGCTGTGACTTATTAAGCTGATAGTTCGGTAATTTTCACATCTGTCAACACCTGCTTTCTTTGGGATTGGAATTATTATATTCTTCTTGAAGTCTGAGGGTATTTCGCCTGTTTCATACATCTTGCTCACCAGATGGTAGAGTTTTGTCAGGACTGGCTCTCCCACGGCCGTCAGTAGTTCCAATGGAATATTGTCTACTCCGGGGGCCTTGTTTCGACTCAGGTCTTTCAGTGCTCTGTCAAACTCTTCACGCAGTATCATATCTCCCATTTCATCTTCATCTACATCCTCTTCCATTTCCATAATATTGTCCTCAAGTACATCGCCCTTGTATAGACCCTCTATATACTCCTTCCACCTTTCTGCTTTCCCTTCTTTGCTTAGAACTGAGTTTCCATCTGAGCTCTTGATATTCATACAAGTCGTTCTCTTATCTCCAAAGGTCTCTTTAATTTTCCTGTAGGCAGTATCTATCTTGCCCCTAGTGAGATAAGCCTCTACATCCTTACATTTGTCCTCTAGCCATCCCTGCTTAGCCATTTTGCACTTCCTGTCGATCTCATTTTTGAGACGTTTGTATTCCTTTTTGCCTGCTTCATTTACTGCATTTTTATATTTTCTCCTTTCATCAATTAAATTCAATATTTCTTCTGTTACCCAAGGATTTCTATTAGCCCTCGTCTTTTTACCTACTTGATCCTCTGCTGCCTTCACTACTTCATCCCTCAGAGCTACCCATTCTTCTTCTACTGTATTTATTTCCCCCATTCCTGTCAATTGCTCCCTTATGCTCTCCCTGAATCTCTGTACAACCTCTGGTTCTTTTAGTTTATCCAGGTCCCATCTCCTTAAATTCCCACCTTTTTGCAGTTTCTTCAGTTTTAATCTACAGGTCATAACCAATAGATTGTGGTCAGAGTCCACATCTGCCCCTGGAAATGTCTTACAATTTAAAACCTGGTTCCTAAATCTCTGTCTTACCATTATATAATCTATCTGATACCTTTTAGTATCTCCAGGGTTCTTCCATGTATACAACCTTCTTTCATGATTCTTAAACCAAGTGTTAGTTATGATTATGTTGTGCTCTGTGCAAAATTCTACAAGGCGGCTTCCTCTTTCATTTCTGTCCCCCAATCCATATTCACCTACTATGTTTCCTTCTCTCCCTTTTCCTACACTCGAATTCCAGTCACCCATGACTATTAAATTTTCGTCTCCCTTCACAATCTGAATAATTTCTTTTATTTCATCATACATTTCTTCAATTTCTTCGTCATCTGCAGAGCTAGTTGGCATATAAACTTGTACTGCTGTAGTAGGCGTGGGCTTCGTATCTATCTTGGCCACAATAATGCGTTCACTATGCTGTTTGTAGTAGCTTACTCGCATTCCTATTTTCCTATTCATTATTAAACCTACTCCTGCATTACCCCTATTTGATTTTGTGTTTATAACCCTGTAGTCACCTGACCAGAAGTCTTGTTCCTCCTGCCACCGAACTTCACTAATTCCCACTATATCTAACTTCAACCTATCCATTTCCCTTTTTAAATTTTCTAACCTACCTGCCCGATTAAGGGATCTGACATTCCACGCTCCGATCCGTAGAACGCCAGTTTTCTTTCTCCTGATAACGACATCCTCTTGAGTAGTCCCCGCCCGGAGATCCGAATGGGGGACTATTTTACCTCCGGAATATTTTACCCAAGAGGACGCCATCATCATGTAATCATACAGTAAAGCTGCATGCCCTCGGGAAAAATTACGGCTGTAGTTTCCCCTTGCTTTCAGCCGTTCGCAGTACCAGCACAGCAAGGCCGTTTTGGTTATTGTTACAAGGCCAGATCAGTCAATCATCCAGACTGTTGCCCTTGCAACTACTGAAAAGGCTGCTGCCCCTGTTCAGGAACCACACGTTTGTCTGGCCTCTCAACAGATACCCCTCCGTTGTGGTTGCACCTACGGTACGGCTATCTGTATCGCTGAGGCACGCAAGCCTCCCCACCAACGGCAAGGTCTATGGTTCATGGGGGGGGATTCCGATTATCAAAATATTATCTAACACCAAAAAATATCAAATGAAAAAGAAAGCCACGATGTATAGTATTAGAAATACGATTTTTCGTCATCAACTTTGACCTTGATTTTTTTCGAAAACTAGGGAGTGTTTAGTAAAGAGCCGATTCACGTGTCTCTTTATTTTCAACTTGATCAAAATTGGTGACCCAATGTGAGATCCTTTCCTTGTAGGAAGAATTGGATGCTCAATGCAAATATCTTCGATTAATGCATTTTTTGTATCCATTTTATTCACATTTTGAGTATCTTCTTCCCACTCCTCCAGGATACGCTTTGCCGAGTGATGTATTGCTTGATTCACCCTTTCTCCTGGAATCATCATGCAGTCACTCTCTACAGAAATCGACACTTGATCACCTACTAAATAGTGAGAGATCACACACTCGCCCACTAGCCGTGTTCTCATTTGGGAGGGCACTTAAAGTATTCTCCCATTTACTAAATCTTTAGTCTAAGATGAACCAGCCTATAGAGACGAGCAAGTGTAGCAAACTGTCCTCACAAAAAATTAGTCAAACCAGGTGACATAACGCTGCTATCATGTAATACCACTTCTGGCCTTGATAAAGGGCACAATTCGTCGGGGGAGAAACACAAGTTTCTTCACGTCCGTCATAGCCAGATGAATCCACTCATTGACAGTTAGATCCCGTAGTGCTACCAAATTGTGGAGATGTTGATTGCTACTGCTGTTCTAAATAGTCCCAGATAGTTTCCAAAATATTAAGCTCTGATGATTTAGCGAGGCAATCAAGGTGCAATGTCTGAGTGTTCCCCACAGCACGACTGTGAGAATGAAGCCCTGTAAACACAGCTATTCTCATCTCGGAAGGTAGGAGCGTCCACAGCATATTCACCATGAATTAAGAAAATTTAGAAACCCCGTATTTGAAGCTGACTGCCGAACGATTCTACTACCGCCAACATACATCGCGCGAAGGACGACGAATATGATATGGGAAATTAGGGCTCGTACGGAGGCGTACAGATAGTCGTTTTTCCCTCGCTCTATTTGCGAGTGGAACAGGAGCAGATATTACAAGTAATGGGAGAGGGTACCCTCCGCCACGCACCTTACGGTGATTTGCGGAGTGTCTATATTGATATAGACGTAAGAATGACTTTTGTGAAGTACTAGACTCCAGACGTCCATTAAATGCAGCTTTCGTCACAAAAATGGCTCGGTAATTGGTCGAGGTATACCTGCATTCACCGACTGCAGCAGTTCCTGTCGTATTTGAAACTGACTGTCTTTGATAAGGCATGACATTCGACTTCGGTACTCGTTGGTTAGTATCTTATTACGACAACTGTCCTTACGCCGTGTTTGGGAGTGGTACGCCATTCCTAATAGACAATTTGGACAGCCGCGTTGATATATCAACAAATCGGGCAGTTTCATTCACGGTATGATCAAACCCGACATCTCATTACTGCCATTCTACCAAGTGTACGTCGACACATCGTACTGCGCCGATACCATACAACCGACTGGCAAATGCACACGACTTCAGCGGTGGCTGGCTACGTGAACACCTGGAACCAGTTCTATACCATCTGCACTGCTCTTGAAGTCGCCCAGCGACTTCATTTTATGGGGGCGGCTAACATCCTGTCCAGCGAACTTAGTCAATAACTATTATAAGGACAGTCAAATAACAACGAAACAGATGGAAAAAGCAGGTTAACTGTTTATTATTTAAAAAGTAATCGCCATAAATACTAGTAAATTTGTCCCGCTGCGAGAAGTTAATTTTATTATCTATTAGAGCCTTTACATCAGTGAGTAGTGGTAACTCCTTTCTGTACCACACTAAAGCTGAGTGAAGCATGCAGTGTGAAGCGACGAATGAAAATTTGTACCTATGTTGGGATTCGAACCTGTTCTCCTGCTCACTAGCCAGATACGCCAACCACTACGCAACCCTGATACAGTGGCTTTGCCCTGCTGCACGGAGTACACTAGTACGCCGCCTTCCTCAATCCAAAATGCCATTTACGCCTCAGCTCACTTCTTCCTATTATGTCTGGGACTTGAAAAGGTCTGGAACAATATAGTTTCATTTGATATTTATGAGTGTAACTGTTGTTTTCGAACTGTGACTGACTGTCAACTTGTTGATATTTTCACCTCCAAAGTCTGCTACTATGCTTCGCACAGAAGTTGCATATCTTGGTCATTCAAGATGATCTGTAGCACGTGAGTTCTAGTAAGCGAAAACTGTAAGTTATTGTTATTCATGCCGGGAACAAGAGAGAAACTATCATTGAGGAGTTAAACTGTCTAGGGGTTTGATAAGTTAGTTTTTCGGCGTCTCTCTCGTACAGTAGTTCGTGTCAATGACTGGCACGCGCCCTAAGTGATACTCTACCAAGAAAGATAGTCGGCATTTACTTTCAGAAACTTCCGTACCGGTGGAAAGAGGTTGCAATTTGATCTGACAACAAGAAGGGTAGCACGAAACTGCTCACGAACTCCAACAGACTGTGAAACGGTAGCTCGTAGCTTACTTGGCTGTGCATCTAGCTCTGCACACGGCAATCCTCGTTTCGATCTCCGGTAGGGATGGGGCTTCGTCATTGCGTAATTCCCTACAGGCGCTGCATTACGTAAAAGCTCCTGGAGGAATTTAATATCCGCACAGGTGAAACACCGGGTGATACAACATGTGTAATATGCTCTCTTTAGCTCATTACACAAGATTCGTTGCTGTCTAGTGATCTTAACGTGAATATGAACACGACACCAAATAAAGGAGAGTGAAGAGGGCAACATAGATACCCGCAAAACAGTCTATGACGAGTCTCACAAGGAACTTGCGGGACGCATGGAACATGAATGAAACTACAGGTCAGTGGAAAGTCGTAGTTATGTGGAATGTTTGTCAGCACGTCGCTTATAAACAGCGTGTAGGATTTAATATTTCCAGGGTTCGGTTCGGGACGAAAAGCGAACACAATTTTAATGTCTCCCGCCTTCCAAAGTTAAACTGACGTCACCTCCACTTTTTACGTGCCGCAGATCAATATAGCAATAATAATAATAATAGTAATAATAACAATAACAATAATATATACAGTGTTTTAAGATGATGAATACAACGACGTCGATGATGACCAGGAGCAGCTAATAAGAGAATGGAATCTTAGACTTCAAGAATAAAGAATTCAAGAAATAAGATTGGGATATAAAAACTCGAACGTCAAACTCAGCTGTCTAGCCATTGCAAACGATTTAGCAGTATTTTTCGAAAATATGTAAATAGCAACTGAGCAAATCAGCCTGTTGAAAGAGACAGCGAAAAAATACTTGACGGCAAATTCATAACAAACAACATAAATACTCCAAAACTTCTAAACAGAAGATGTAGTAGGATCAGTAGAGTGAATAAATTTCAGTACTTAGGGGAAATAATACAGTCAAACGGTCTACGTATGGAAGCTAATAAAAATAGTCCACGAAATGGTAGTAGTTCATCAATTAACGAAGGATATTTACAATAGAAAATTACATTCAGTAGAAACAAAGATGCAACGCTACAACACTGACATAAAACCGGAGTGCTTTATGCAACAGAATGTTTAGTCCACAACAAGAAGGGAGAAATTTAAGTTTTGGAGAAAAAGAAACGTAAGCTTCTTGGGAAAATAGTCGGTTCAGGAAAAGTTGGGACTTCGTGGACGAGAAGAAGTAATACACCGAAACTGAATACTGTCTGATACTCTCAGTTCAAAAATGGCTCTGAGCACTATGGGACTCAACATCTTAGGTCATTAGTCCCCTAGAACTTAGAACTACTTAAACCTAACTAACCTAAGGACTTGACACACACCCATGCCCGAGGCAGGATTCGAACCTGCGACCGTAGCAGTCCCGCGGTTCCGGACTGCAGCGCCAGAACCGCTAGACCACCGCGGCCGGCGATACTCTCAGTTAAGGGAGAGTTTTGTTTTATGGTGACTTGGTTCAAATGAACCCAGAAATACTGACATACATACAACCGTATCCAGCGGTCACAGGCCATGCAGACAACGCGTTGTTTCTACAAAATGCCTTCATTCCTTTCTGTTTTGTTCTCGGTTGCTCCAGGTGCCTTCAAGCTCCAGGGCTTCCAGGTCCTCCATCCAGCGCTGCCCTGGGCGTCCCATGAGGCATCTGCTCTTTGGTTTCCCCTCAACTGCTTTCTTCGCCTGTCTTTCTCCCCGGATATGGGCTACATGTCCTGCCCACTGGATTCTTTTGCTCTGCAGCTTTTGTAGTATTGTTGGTTGTTGCTTCATGAGGTAGATTTCCTCATTCCTCCTATTTATCCATCCTTCTTTATCTAAGCTCAGTCCCAATATCTTCCTCATTACTCTTCTTTCAAATCGCAATAGTTTCTCCTTCTCACGTTTTGTCATGCTCCAGGTTTCTGAGTCGTGCATGACTGCTGGGCGTATCACTGTGTTACAGATTCTCATCTTAGAATTAGCTGATATTGATTTGAAGCTGGGCGTATTCATCGGGTAATACCATGCATTTCATTTCTACTGATATTCTTTCCTTGATGTCCATTTCTATGCTGTTGTCGCTGGTAAACCAAGATCCCAGGTATTTTAACTGGCGAGCATGGACCGTTGTGCGATCGATAAATCGCGCCACGGTCTCTAGTAGAACATCTTGCCTTAGGAAGGCGCGGTCCACGCGGAGATCCGAGGCGAAGGGAGTGGCAATGAGACAGTTCGCTGGGGGGTGAGGCGGCCGAATTGGAACCTGGTGGCGGCGGGGCGAGTAGTGTTTCGGCAGTTAATGAATGGCTGGTACAAGCTTATAGTCACCGGCTTCGAGCGTAGCAGTAACATCAGGAAAAGACAGACAACCGGGTTCCTGGACTGCGAACTTTTTATTAGCTCGATTGTGGCCGACTGCAAACCTTTGGACGTATGGGGCGCCTACCGAGGAAAGGAGCATGTTGTGTGCTTCAGCGATTGATCAGATCTGGAGACGGACGGTGGAGCGCCGCTGTGTTCAAGTTGTGTGTCGGCTCCACTCTGTCCTTCCTGGATCGTTGTACAGATATGTGTGGTGAGCTTCCGATTTGGTTTATCGGTTGCGAGTGAGCCGAGCATTGGAAGTAACCATATCTATACTTGCCATTTCCTGTACCAGTACTGTGGCTGTTTGGTTCGGTAGTTTTCTGGTTGTTTGATATGGGACCGGACGTGAATCGCAAACAGACTGTTGGTTATTCATTTCGTTTCTGTATCTAGCCAGGAAAACTGTGTGTGTACTTCCATTACAATACTGAATTTGTGTCTGTATTTAATTCCAAGCTGAGCGTTATTTGCCAAGTACGGTCTCCGCTTCCTATTTGGCAGCAGTAAGGCGTCGGATTTTTGGCGGCGCGCATTTATATATTAAGTGCGTTCATTTTGTGTGTCAGGTCCTGCATGTACTATTAGTGGAGCTCATTTACTGCCTTACTGGGTGTTTCTGCTACCAAGTTTGACTAAGTTTTTTATTGTTTGTAAGGCTCGGACCCCTTAATCTTAATAACGAAGCCTCTCTCGGTAAGGATTTTTATTTTCCGTTTGTTGCTACTATCTTATACGTTGCTGTAATTTTGTACAAAAGGTATATTCCGTCTCTGTTAGTCAGGAGTTCGTTAGCCAACCGGTAACGCAGTGTTTAGTGCTCCGCTCCGCGTGGCGGTTACTTGTTTACCCCTCGCCCACGTAGCGCGAGTTTGGTACGGTTTGTGGTTGCCAGTCGAGCATTCTGCTCTGTAACTGTATTAGGAACTACGTTTATATTTTGGCCGCCCTTCAGGTTTCATTTAGTTGACTCTATTAACTCACTGAAGCCGGCCGATGTGGCCGAGCGGTTGTAGGCGCTTCAGCCTGGAACCGCGCGACCGCTACGGTTCGAATCCTGCCTCGGTCATGGATGTGTGTGATGTCCTTAGGTTAGTTTGGTTTAAGTAGTTCTAAGTTATAGGGGACTGATGATCTCAAATGTTAAATCCCATAGTGCTCAGAGCCATTTGACCCATTTTGAACTCACTGAAAATTTATTTATTTGTTTTTCTTGTTGTTGTAATTTTGAGTGTCGTGCGGCAGCATGCGGTGTATAGTAGAGGCCTGGCCCAATTCCTGTACTAAATTCTGTATCTGTCTGTTAAATGGACTTCCATTTGTGTTTCTTTTGGTCGCGTTAGAGTGGAACTTGCCTGGTTGACAGAGCAGATGCAGTTTCCGAAAGGGGAGCCAAGTCCGCGCTCGACTGGACGGTCAGCAGGTTGCAGGCGGTTCTGCACCACTTAATTTTTCCGAGCCCAATACGGCTTGCCAAGGCATGGTTGTACAGCACGTCGATATATTTATTTGTGTCTTAATCACTGCGCTCCCATTGCAGCTCTCTCCTTAATTTTTTTATTTCTCACTAATGTAAATTGTTAAAGTGTAAACTAGCTAATTTGCCAACTGAGTAATTACTATATTTACTCAAATGTGTTTATGTAAATGTGGCTCGGCCAACTGAATGTTTATTAATCTTACTCCTGGTAAGCAGTGTTGGTTTTTGAACTGGCCAAATTCTAGGAGACTTAAGACTTGTTGATTTCATGAAGTTTCTCACTGACTGTTTCCACCATTCAGGTCTCAATATTTAACACTAGTTCTGGCTGGCTATTTCTCTTGCGTGCCTTGAGCCCCTCAGCTATCCGGCAGCATAGTAATTTTCTTATGTGGTGCTTATTTGCGCGGTATGCTTCTGTTTTGGACTGTAAATCTTAAAGTGTCTTTCAACAAAAAATGTTTAGCTCTTTCATTGTAGTGCTACAGTTTTTATTATAGTATTTGATGTTTGGTATTAAGCAGTCTGCTCCAGTTTTATGATTGTAAATTACTGTGTTTTCCACCAAATGTTAATTTAATAAATCTAACTTAGTGTGTTCTGTTAAAATAAAGTTCACAACGCGAATGATGTTCAGTCTTCCTTTGGCCCTGTCCTTCCTACCATAGACAGCCTGACGCAGGTACTGCGTACCAGAACTCTCTTGAACCTCACGCCATTTGTCTCAAGAAATTCTTGCTGCTCTTGTCTTTTTCCTAATTGCATGAACTCCGTTTTGTCTTGATTTGCCTTCAGCTCGACCTTCTGTGAGAAGTTGTCCATTTCCTGCTAAGTTTCTTTCAGCTCATGAACTGATTCACTAAGCTGTACCGTATATGTCATCTGCGTACGCGAGACCATTGAAATTACCATCCGTGTGCATTCCAGCCCATTCCTGCTGCCCCCATTCCATTACTACTTTCTCTAAGATATCACTGGTCAGAACACTTCAGAGAGTATCCCATTGTCAGAGATCTGTCTCAATCTCGAACCTTTCTGACGAGACACCTCGGAAAGGCACTTCTGCCCTTGATCCATCCATACAAATTAGCATTATACTCACTAGGTTCTCAGGGATTCTGAAGTCACGCAGTGCATTGTATCGGCTGTTCCTGTAGATGCTGTCATATGCACTTTGAAAATCGACAAACAGACTATAGATATGTTTATCATATTCCCAGTGTTTCTCAAACAATCGACTTAGGGTGAAAATGTGATCTATTATCGGTAGGTTTGGTCGAAAGCCAGCTTGGTATTCCTGTATGTTATTCTCTACGAACGTTTGTAATTTTCTGAGGATAATGATAGACAGTATCGCGTAGGTTACATTCAGCCAGCTTATACCTTTTAGTTACCACATTCCATTTTACTTCCCTTCTTGTATGTCGGGCATACTACGGACAATGTCCATTCTTCTGGCGATGTCTCATTCCTCCATATTAACTGGATCAGTTCATATATCTCTAAGCTTTCACCTCCTTCTTTCATTAATTCTCTTGTTATTCTATCCTCCAATGGGGCCTCATTGTTTCTGAGATTTTTGATTGCAGTCTTCACATCTTCTTAAGTCACTTCTCATTCTTCTTCATCTTAATGTTCTATGTGGTGTCTGCAGGTACACCTGATCTGGGTCTGGGCGATTCAAGAGCTCTGAAAAGTATTCTCTTCAACTTTCTATAGTTTTTTCTTGCCATTTATGAAGTTGCCGCTCTTATCTTTAATGAAACAGGTTGGGTTCTGTAATTCACATTTGCGATTTTTGACGCATTAGAAAAATTGTCTTGAATTGTTGTTGTGGCTGTGTGCCTAAACTTGTTCTAATAAACTGCTTAGATATACTCCCTTCTCTGTTCTCAGGATTCGCTTTGTCTCCTTTTGATGCTGAGAAAATGTTGACTCTTCTGCTCACTCTCCATGTGTCAGCCACTCCTCCCTCATCTTCTCTTTTCTGTAGCCTTCTGGCATATCTCGAACCGTCCTCTCTCCTTCATTTTCGTCCTAGTTCCCAACGTATCCTCCGATACACTTACAAGGGAATCTCCTCATCGCACCCCCCTCAGATTTAGTTATAAGTTGGCACAGTGGATAGGCCTTGAAAAACTGAACACAGATCAATCGAGAAAACAGGAAGAAGTTGTGTGGAACTATGAAAAAATAAGCAAAATATACAAACTGAGTAGTCCATGCGCAAGATAGGCAACAGCAAGGAAAGAACTAGAGCAGGAGTGCCGTGGTCCCGTGGTTAGCGTGCGCAGCTGCGGAACAAGAGGTCCTTGGTTCAAGCCTTCCCTCGGTTGAAAAGTTTAAATTTCTATTTCAAGTTTATGTGACAAACGCTTATGTTTTCATAACTTTTTTGGGAATGATTATCACATCCACAAGAAAACCTAAATCTGGCAAGGTAGAAGAATCTTTTTACCCATTCGCCAAGTGTACAAGTTAGGTGGGTCGACAATATATTCCTGTCATGTGACGCACATGCCGTCACCAGTGTCGTATAGAATATATCAGACGTGTTTTCCTGTGGAAGAATCGGTTGACCTATGACCTTGCGATCAAATGTTTTCGGTTCCCATTGGAGAGGCAC
Organism: Schistocerca serialis cubense; assembly: GCF_023864345.2. Classification (NCBI taxonomy): domain Eukaryota; kingdom Metazoa; phylum Arthropoda; class Insecta; order Orthoptera; family Acrididae; genus Schistocerca; species Schistocerca serialis. The sequence goes on along the minus strand of NC_064643.1, from coordinate 333,183,889 downwards.
GTCCTTTCGTCGACTAATCGCACGGTTTTGCGGTGCGGTCGCAAAACACAGACACTAAACTTATTACAGTGAACAGAGACGTCAATGAACGAACGGACAGATCATAACTTTGCGAAAATAAAGAAAGAAAACTTTTCACCCGAGGGAAGACTTGAACCAAGGACCTCTCATTCAGCAGCTGCTCACGCTAACCACGGGACCACGGCGCTCCTGAGCTCACACTATCCTTGATGTTGCCTATCTGCAGATGGACTACTCAGTTTGTATATTTTGCTTATTTTTTCATAGTTCCACACAACTTCTTCCTGCTTTCTCGATTGATCTGTGCTTAGTTTTTCAAGGCCTATCCACTGTGCCAACTTACAACTAAATCTGAGGGGGGTGCGATGGGGAGGTTCCCTTGTTAGTACCAAGACCTTTACTTCTTCTTTCCCACTTTTTTTCTACGTTCTCTCTTGCTTCTAGGTTTCCTAGGGTCTCAAAATGGTTTTTGCTTCCTGTAGCATATTGTTGTTTAATTGCTCTTTCCTGCAGTTTCCCAGCATCTAAAGCAGGTTCTAGTGTCTCATTCTTCCTAAGCATGTAGTTGAACATCATTTTAGGCCTACACGCAACAAGGAAGTAGTCAGATGCACAGTAGGCTTCTCCATACGATGTGATGTCCATGACTCTATGGCTATTGCGCTGTTCCACCATCATGTGATCTATCTGGTTGGTGATTCTCTCATCCTGCGCGCTCACGTTCCCTTATGGATTCTCTTGTGCTTGCAGTACATTTACATCTACATCCATGCTCCGCAAGCCACCTGACGGTGTGTGGCGGAGGGTACTTTGAATACCTCTATCGGTTCTCCCTCCTATTCCAGTCTCGTATTGTTCGTGGAAAGAAAGATTGTCGGTATTCCTCTGTGTGGGCTCTAATCTCTCTGATTTTATCATGTTCTCTTCGCGAGATATACGTAGGAGGGAGCAATATACTGCTTGATTCCTCGGTGAAGATATTCTCTCGAAACTTCAACAAAAGCCTGTACCGAGCTACTGAGCGTCTCTCCTGCAGAGTCTTCCACTGGAGTTTATCTATCATATCCGTAACGCGTTCCGTTGGATCTTCTCTCTCTCTCTCTCTCTCTCTCTCTCTCTCTCTCTCTCTCTTTCTATCAACCCTTTCTCGTACGGATCCCACACTGGTGAGCAATATTCAAGCAGTGGGCGAACAAGTGTACTGTAACCTACTTCCTTTGTTTTCGGATTGCATTTCCTTAGGATTCTTCCAATGAACCTCAGTCTGGCATCTGTTTTACCGACGATCAACTTTATATGATCATTCCATTTTAAATCACTCCTAATGCGTACTCCCAGATAATTTATGGAATTAACTGCTTGCAGTTGCTGACCTGCTATATTGTAGCTAAATGATAAGAGATCTTTCTTTCCATGTATTCGCAGCACATTACACTTGTCTACATTGAGATTCAATTGCCATTGTCCGCAGCTCGTGGTCGTGTGGTAGCGTTCACGCTTCCCACGTCCGGGTTCCCGGGTTCGATTCCCGGCGGGGTCAGGGATTTTCTCTGCCTCGTGATGACTGGGTGTTGTGTGGTGTCCTTAGGTTAGTTAGGTGTAAGTAGTTCTAAGTTCTAGGGGACTGATGACCATAGATGTTAAGTCCCATAGTGCTCAGAGCCATATGAACCATTTGAATTGCCATTCCCTGCACCATGTGTCAATTCGTTGCAGATCCTCCTGCATTTCAGTACAATTTTCCATTTTTACAACCTCTCAATATACTACAGCATCACCCGCGAAAAGGCTAAGTGAACTTCCGATGTTATCCACAAGGTCATTTATGTATATTGTGAGTAGCAACGATCCTACGACACTCCCCTGCGGCACACCTGAAATCACTCTTACTGCGGTAGACTTCTCTCCATTGGGAATGACATGCTGCGTTCTGTTATCTAGGAACTCTTCAATCCAATCACGCAATTGGTCTGATAGTCCATATGCTCTTACTTTGTTCATTAAACGACTGTGGGGAACTGTATCGAACGCCTTGCGGAAGTCAAGAAACACGACATCTACCTGGGAACCCGTGTCTATTGTCCTCTGAGTCGCGTGGACGAATAGCGCGAGCTGGGTTTCACACGATCGTCTTTTTCGAAACACATGCTGATTCCTACAGAGTAGATTTCTAGTCTCCAGAAAAGTCGTTATACTCGAACATAATACGTGTTCCAAAATTCTACAACTGATCGACGTTAGAGATATAGGTCTGTAGTTCTGCACATGAACTGGTATCCCATCAGGCCCAGCTGCCTTTCCTCTTTAGAGCGATTTTAATTGTTTTTCTATCCGTCTGTCATCTATTTCGATATCTACCATTTTGTCATGTGTGCGACAAGCTAGAGAAGGAACTACAGTGCAGTCTTCCTCTGTGAAACAGTAAGGCGATCTTACTCTCAGGTTCTTTGAGATAGCGTAGTTGATCATACTCTGACTATTCTCATTGGTCTCGTCATGCAAACTGTGCCTTCCTATAGTTGTTATATATCTCTTCTTTTCATGATTTTGCAGTAAAAGTTCTATAACAATCTTGATATTGCTCGTTGGTGTGCTCTCATTTGTTTGCCCTAGTTGATCGTAGAATTCTACCTTTTCCTCATCTGTTTTATCTTCTATAGGGGCGTGAACTCTGATGTGTGATGTCTGACACTTGGTTTCCGAGGTTCAAAAAAATGGCTCTGAGCACTATGGGACTCAACTGCTGAGGTCATTAGTCCCCTAGAACTTAGAACTAGTTAAACCTGACTAACCTAAGGACATCACAAACATCCATGCCCTAGGCAGGATTCGAACCTGCGACCGTAGCGGTCTTGCGGTTCCAGACTGCAGCGCCTTTAACCGCACGGCCACTTCGGCTCCGAGGACTATGTAGGATATTCTTTTGTTAACAGCTTTGAATTCTTTAACGGAATTTGATACTTTGTTATGTATCACAAAACCAATGCTGAATTCGTTTTTATCTACACATCCTTTATAAAATAGTACATATCCATCTTCTTTGTGACTACCCTTACCCAGCGATCTTGCCTCTTGTACTGCCACCATGTCCAGTTTATATCGCTTAATTTCCTAAACGATAATCTGGATGTTTCCTGGTGTATATAGGCTTTGAGTACGCCTAGAACCGGAATTAAAATTTACGATTTGTAGGCCGTTTTTCCTTTGAGCTTTCCGTCTTCCGTTGTATCCATCCGTGTCCAAGGCAAGTTTGTGTTTCATAACAAACACGTTTTTAGCGGATTGGGTTGTTAGCCCAGTGTCCACACCCCCTCCTTCATACGGGCTTGGGACCGACAGTGGCTGTTGGAATACAGCTGACCCCAGGCGCAGTTATAAACAGCGACTAAGAAAATATTTGACCATTTTGACGAGAATCCCAAACCACACATCAGTTGTTTAGAGGAAATGTTACGGTAGCAGAAGTTCTAGACATGCAAATGTTTCGAAAAAAGACTAGCAAGTTCAGGGGTTTTCAGGAGAAGGTCACAACGCACATCTCTGTGTGGACAAATGAAAGAAGAAAGACCATAAATCAGGAAAGATGACAAAATCATCCATAGATGACCAAGATCAAAGGAGGAGGAGGAGGAGGAGGAGGAGGAGGAGAAGAAAATTGTTTGCACCCGAGTTTGGTACATCATTTTAACATAACTTCCAAGAAATTACAATTTAGAGAAATACAGCATTTGAAAAGCATTCGTCTGAAAATTGATTTAAGAACTGTAGCCTAATAGCACAAACTCTCACAACTTGATAATGATACACGCTGAAGAAATAAGTTAAAATTAGTGCCACAGCTCGGATTTGAACCCCCATCTCCTGCTTATTAAGCAGATGTGCTAATCGTTACTCACCGTAGCGGGATGACTCAAACAGCTATATAGACTACCTTAGTCCAATGCCTCCCTAATAGAAACTTGAATTCATCATTATCGAAGATGACTCATTTGTCTCAAGGAAATTGAAATTGCATCAGATCAGTCACACAACTTTGACAATGTCGTAATTTAAAAAATAAGAGTATAAAATCGCAGCATCCGCTCACCATTCAGTACTTCGCTTAGCACTAAGATTGTGAACACAGCTCTGCAATCTGTGGCTATGCGAGCGTGTAAACTGGAATGCTACTTCCCTGAGTCATTTCCGCCCATGTTCGCGAAATCAGGCTTTCTGTACTTTTTCTCCTCAGTGGTGCTGCTCCTTTATCTTATGGAATCAGTATATTCGTATTAATAAAATTCTTTTCTTTGTTTGCATACGAGACTCTAGTGATATTATTACTTATCTTTTCACTGTCTCTTTGGTTGGTGACACATCAAGCGAACTGCAAGTGTGCAGACGTTTGCCTAGCTGTTATTTACTCATTTTTTCGTAAGTTGTAATTGAAATATTTTCTCGGAAGATTGCAGATGCTATCGTGCTTTTCCACCAACTCGCCAAACCATGACCATATCAAACGTATTATTTAGCAGATGTAGCACGAATATCAATAATATTATCTATAAAAATAAGTCTTACTTCAGTTCTCGCCAATACGACTGGCGCATTTCCTTTCTCATTAGGTTATCAGACGACTTCCTTCGTCCTTACTTACTGCTAAATGCATTTGTTACGGATAGTCAAGGTAATTTGTGCGCCCTGAGTTACACTGCCTCAAGGCATACACACTGCCCCTAACGGTAATACTTCACTTATTGTGTTCAACCTTTGACATAAGATTGTAGCTCTTAGTGAGTCGATTATGACAGCATTTTAAATTTTTTTAGCAATAGCATTAAATACTGAAAATCAGATTTTTGTTGCACTTGGAAGCCGGTTGACAGGCAACTTGAACGGGGAATATGCCCCGGTTAGTTTAGTGCTACAGATATCCGTTCTTCCAAAAAGTTTACAGTCCAGTGAAGTATGCAAGACAGCCTCTGTGAAGTTCGGGAAGTATTGGAGGAACTCAAACTGAGAGCACGTCATGAGAAGTACCTTGATATATACTTCTTTAAGGAGTATTCAAATGAAAAGGTTCAAAACGTCGTGACAAACAAACCGATTCAAATTTATACATGCTAGGGACGCGAAGCATGCGTCGTCAGCTCTCCCTAAAAAATTCAAAGCTGTGCACTCAGCAGGCAAGGTCTACGTCCAAGAACCGATACTCGTCGAATTCCTCGAGCACAGAAGAACCGTTAACAGTGACGTGTATTGTGACACTCTCTGTAAACTACGCAAGTCAAATGGTTCAAATGGCTCTGAGCAGTATGAGACTTAACATCTTAGGTCACCACTCCCCTAGAACTTAGAACTACTTAAACCTAACTAACCTAAGGACATCACACACATCCATGCCCGAGGCAGGATTCGAACCTGCGACCGTAGCAGTCCCATGGTTCCGGACTGCAGCGCCTAGAACCGCACGGCCACCGCGGCCGGCCTACGCAAGTCCATCAAGAGCGAACATCCTGGGCTGCTCACGTAGGGAGTGATTCTGCTCCACGATAACGCACGTCCACTCGTCTCCAAGGTCACTCAAAGTGTAATGGTCAGTTTCAAGTGGGGGGCAGGTTGATCATCCATCCTACAGCCAGGACATGTCTCTCTGCGACTTCCATGTGTTTGGTCCGCTAAAAAAATGTCTCAAAGGAAAGCGCTTCAACTCTGACGGCGAACTGAAGGACATAGTGGAGGAGGCTCCTGACACAGCCACAGGAATCCTTCGAACTAAAGACTTCAATTATAGCCACAGTGTTGTTTCGCGCCTTTTATTTTGAACACCTCTCATATATAGTCATCTTCTTCTTCTTGTGTCTTTATCCCGCATAGCTACAGGGCTTGCACGGTTATTAACAGATTTGTCACGGTTAGTTTAAGAGGTAGTCGGATGCCCTTCCTGTCGCCACCACATTACCCCCGGAACGGTACATGTGTACCCCAACTGTCCACGTTTTGCGTTATTCATGTGAAAGTTTTCGAAATGTTTACAAATCGTGTAACTGAGGTGGTACTTGGGTACCAGCCTGGTATTCACGTAGTGGATGTGGGAAACCACCTAAAAACCACATCTAGGCTGGCTGGCACACCGATCCTCGTTGTTAGTCCATCGATTCAGGGCCGGCGCATCTCCCTGTTCCGAAGATGGCGCTTTAACACGCACGGTTATCCGTGCTGGTGATACCTGCTTTTACATCCAAACTCCGCAAACAACTGTAAAGGATACGGCAGAGGGCACTTTCTATTTAGCTCCGTTGCCATATGGAACGTGGAAAGAATACCTCCATAAATGCCTCTGTGCACATTGTAATTATTCTAAACTTGTCATCTCAGCCCCTACGGGAGTGATGCATGGGGGTTCTAGTATATTCCTAGAGTCCTCTCGCAGTACTGCTTCTTGAAAGTTTGCGAGATGGTGTTAAAGTTTTCCATCGTTTATGCGGCTATATGGAACGGCGTGAGACGTAATTTGCAGATAGATGGCGTCTGAGTTCAAGCGTCTGCCAATTATGCTTTCCGCGATGCACTCCTGGAGATGAAACAAATCTGTGGTCATTCGTGCTGCCCTTCTATGTACACGTTCTATATACCCAGTTAACTCTTTGAGGGCAGGCAAACGCCATAAAAATTTACCCTAGAGAGGCATGAACAATTATTACATATTTCAAATTTGATCCACTTTTACCCTTTAGTTTTGTTATTGTGATATATTTTGCTCAGTGGATTTGTAGAAATTCACCTTAAGAACAACAAAATATTAGCACCAAATGTGGTCACCGCAGCTAAACATCACCCCATTGCAGAATACAAGTTCGATAGTCGGTAGTTCAACTTTGGTGAAACTTTCTTTTAATTTTCGTGGTTTCTGTCGAAACAGTTCTTGCCTGCTCTCAGGCGGAAAACTACATTGCACACCGACCACTTCCACACAGTTCGGACTAGGATTTTTCTTGAACTGCAAAGTGCACATCCTCTAGATGATGAGTGAACAGGGTGATATTTACTGCTTTCGTGCCGTATACATTCGTCTACATATGGCTTGTGTGCCTTAATCTGAGGTGATAAATTATTTTTGTGTACGGGAGTTGGAACTTTAATAGTGACAACTATTTATTCACAGCTCGTACAAAATAGATATGTGTTTAAAAGTTTTACTGACCTTCGAAGTAGTCACCAGCATTGTGTATAACCCTTTGCCAGCGATGTGGAAGTTGTAGGATGCTCTTAGCAGTACCAGTTGTGTTGACATTTCGAGCGGCGCGGTCTGTTGCGCAACGACTTTGTAGCAGTTCTGAAGAGAATGCCGTGAAGCGTTTCCTTCAGTTTAGAAATCGAGTTGAACTAACGAGGGCTTAAGTCAGGGGAGTGCAGTAGTTGGTATAGCACTTAGCAGCCCCATCAGTCAAACAAATCAGTAACAGCTTGCATCCACACACTGTCCTGTAAAATGCTGTTCAGGTCCTGCAGAAAGTGTCACCACTTCTGTCTCTATGCTGTTCGTTTTTGGAACACAACCTACGACCAGCTTAGAGACAGAAATGATGATTCTTTATGCAGGACTTGACCATCATTTTGCAGGACAATGCTCAAGCACGTACAATGTAAGCAGTTCCTGATTTGTTTGACTGATGGGGATGCTAAGTGCTATATCACTTACTGCACTCCCCTGACTTAAGCCCTCGTGAGTTCAACTCGATTTATAAACTGCAGGAAACACTTCACGGCATTCGCTTCAGAACTGTTACAAATTCGTCGGGCAATAGACCGCGCCGCTCGAACTGTCAACACAACTGGCACTGCAAAGAGTATCCTACGACTTCCACATCGCTGGCGACGGGTTATACACAATACTGGTGACTACTTTGAAGGTCAGTAAAACTCTGAAACACGTATCTATTTTGTAGGAGCTGTAAATAAATACTTGCCACTATTAAAGTTCCAACCCTCGTACATAGGATGCAGCAGCAGCCACTGAAACTAATTTTGGAGTCAACAAACTTTTTTACATCTCTCAACGAAAGTGAATATCGGGTCATTGCCATTATTTTCATCACTGTCAACGTTATTGTCACTTGAAGGAATTTTATCAAATAATATTCGGTAACACTTTTCCTATTTTATTCCTTTTTGGCGAGACATACTAGATAGGGAAGAAGGGCGGTGATTAGCACCACTAACCACACGGAAATACCTCTGTGAAGTACAGAAAATTATATTTGAATGAAAAAGTAATATTACATGTAAATTTATGAAAGATCAACACACAAATATAAACAGTTACTATCAAAAATAGCCGTGCAAAGAAGACCAGCAGAGAGAAATGCATGACATTTCCACGAACAACACCAGCGATGCATGGAATGACAGCTCGTGTCGTAAATAAGCGACAAAAGTACTGCACTGTGATTCTCGAGGCATCTAGTGAAACTTTAGTCAACTATTAGATGGTTGGTTGAGAGAACTAACCCCCTGAGCGATAAACTAAGAAAAAGATGTGGTTAGCCACCGCGACCACCGCCCTTTCAAAGCGTCTACATATGCGGTATGTTACAATAATGCTCGGACTTCAACGAGTTAATCCTATTTGGTATGGGTCCCACTCACTTTACCAATTTTTGAGGATGGGTCGCTCTCCGTTTTGTCAGCAATCTGCTTTATATTTCTATAAGATTCATTCTTCTCTCTCCTAGGAAGCAGAGTTTATTCTGCATTGCTACTGCAGTGATACATATATTTTCGTTCGCACAAATTTTTTTATTTTATTTATTTATTTATTTATTTTTGCGGGTTTATCGCGTCCAGTCCTTTAATTTGCCTTCTTGTTGCAGTCAGATAACAATTCACATTCTAATGTTAAAAACTAATAAAACCTTTAAGAAAGTTCGACGACTGTTGTACTGTATCTTCTTGTAAGTATTGCTTGATACGATTTACATCCGCTCATGTTGTTGTCGTCGTCGTCGTCGTCGTCGTCGTTGTCGTCGTCGTCGTCGTTGTCGTCGTCAGTCCGAAGACTGGTGTGACGTTGTTATCATGCTAATCTGTCTTGTACAAATCTAACTGCTTTGTCCCCTACAGTTTTTATCTCCCCCCCCCCTCTTCCCACACTTTTTTCCATTACTAAATTAACTATTCCTTGACGCCTTAGTGTCTGTCCTTTCCACATATTCAAAAATATGGGAATACCGCGAGAAATGTATGCTTTACCACAAATGCGCCGGCCACTGTGACCGAGAGGTTCTAGGCGCTTCAGTCTGGAACCGCGCTGCTGCAACGGTCGCAGGTTCGGATCTTGACTCGGGCATGGATGTGTGTGATGTCCTTAGGTTAGTTGGGTTTAAGTAGATGTAAGTCTAGGGGACTGATGACCTCAGATGTTAAGTTCCATAGTGCTTAGAGCTATTTGAACCACAAATGCAGATGACACCCAAACCTGCAGGTTGCATTGTTGTATTTGACCACAAACGGCTCCTGTGCAGTGTCCCAAATACCTTGCGTCAGTCATGGTCAGAATAGTGTTATGTGCAGTTGAGAGTGCATTATGTCAGAGATAAGTGAAGTCGAACGTGGGAAAGTTTTGGCGCTCGTATGGTGGGTGCTCCTATAACCAGACAACCGAGGTGTTTCAAGGGACACCGTATCGAAGATTTACACCACATACAGGGGAAGCGGAAAAGCATCATCTAAGTCTCAACGCCGAGGAAAGTGTGTGTTGAGTGATTGTGACGGACAGTAATTGAAGAGGATTGTGATAAAAAATTAGAGGACGACAGCTGCGAAAGTCACTGCAAATCCTAATCCGCACTCGCTAACCTGTCAGTCAGCACCATAAAGCACGAAGAGAGTCCCACAAATAGAGAATTGTAGGGCAAACTGGAATTCCAGAACCACTCATCAATGATGTAAACGCCGGTAATAGGAAAACCTGGACCGTGGAGCAATGAAAGAAAATCATTTGGTCGGATGAGTCTCGCTTCACAGTGTTTCCAACTTCTGGCCGAGTTTACTTCCCAAGAGTCAAACCTGGAGGAGTCTGTTGATCATTTGGACAGCCTCATCGTGGTATTCCATAGGCCCACGGTTACACTGCAAGGTCACATTAATGCCAAGGATTTGTGACCATTTTGGCTGATAAAGTTCATTCCATGGTACAGTGTTGTTCCACAATGGGGATGGTGCGTTCAAAGATGACAGCGCACATTCACACAGTTCACATCTTTCAGTACTGGTGTTGTGAGCACGAGGATGAACGATCTCATCTCCTCTGATCACCAGTTACCAGATCTCAATATTACTGACCCTTTCTGGTCTACTTTGGAGAGAAGGGTGCGCGATCACCAACCACCTCCGTCATCGTTACCTGAACTTGCCACTATTTTGCTGGAATAATAGTATACAGTTCCCTTGAAAACCATACGGGAAACTGTATTTATTCATTCAGAGACGAATGGAAGCTATTTTGAAGAGCAACGATATTAATACGTACACCGTATTAGCTATAGTAATGTGTTGTGTTATTTTGGCTTCTCCGCATTTTTGTTCACCTCCTGTATGCCTTTTTTTAAAATTAAGTTGTGGAATGAAACTCTTTTCGCCTACTTTCCGCCTCCGTACATTCCAGACAAAATAATATCTGAGGAGACTTCCTAACATTTAAAATTATATTTGATGTTAACATACAATATTTCTCTTTTTCAGGAAAACTTTTCTTATTATTGCCAGTCTACAGTGTATATCCTCTTTAGTTCTTCGTCGGTTACATTGCTGTCCAAATAGGAAAATGGGCTACTGCTTTCAGCGTCTCATTTACTAACTTAATTGTCCCACCAATATCTGATTTGTGTTGTATGGAACTGGGGACCTGGAAACGAATGAGAGGCTTCGTCCCGCCGTAGCCCTCAGTGGTTCACAACCCCACAACAGGCTACAGCAGTCCACTCACACCACAGCCGCACCACACCGAACCCAGGGTTATTGTGCGGTTCGCCCCCCCCCTCCCCCTCCCCCTCCCCTTCCCCTGTTTCCCTCTGGGAGCGTCTCACACCAGACGAGTGCAACCTCAAACCCCAATGTTTGCGTGGTAGAGTAACTATGGTGTACGCGTACGTGGAGAAAGTGTTTGCGCAGCAATCGCCGACATAGTGTAACTGTGGCGGAATAAGGGGAACCGGCCCGCATTCGCCGAGGCAGATGGAAAACCGCCTTAAAAACCATCCAGAGACTGGCCGGCATACCGGACCTCGACACTAATCCGCCGGGCGGATTCGTGCTGGGGACCGGCACGCCTTCCCGCTCGGAAAGCAGTGCGTTAGACCGCACGAATAACTGGGCAGGCATATCTGATTTAATTCGACTGCACTCCATTACTATTCTTTTACTTTCGTTGATGTTCATCTTAAAACCTCGTTTCATGACACCGTCAATTCCGTTTAGTTCTTTGTCGCCACTGACAGCGTTACAATGTCTTCGACAGACCATAAAGTTTCAATTTTTTCTCCACGAATTTAAATCTTATTACCAAATGTCTCCTCCGTATTCGTTGCAGCTTTCTCACATCACAGATTGAACGACATGTGGGATAGGCTACAACCTTACCTCATTCCATTTTCAAGTAGTCTCCCATGGACGTTCTTACACTCCTGTAGTCTAGTTTCTGTACGAGTTGCAGGTAATTTGTCGTCCTATGTTATTCCCTAATAACTTCAGGATTCCAAAGAGAATAGTCCATTAAACATTGTCAAAAGCTTTTTTTAGAACCCACAAATGCTATAATTTGTGTTTGCCTCTCTTCGGCCTATCTTTTAAAACCGATCAGTCAATCAATAAAACAGTATCAGTACTGAAACTTCCTGGCAGATTAAAACTGCGTGCCGGAGCGAGACTCGAACTAGGGACCTTTGTCTTTCAAGGGCAAGTGCTCTATCATCTGGGCCACCCAAGCACGGCACGACTGACGGCCCGTCCTCACGGCTTTAATTCCGCCAGTACCTCGTCTCCTACCTTCCGAACTTCACAGAAGCTCTCCTGCAGACTGCAGTTTCGGTCCGGCACACAGTTTTAATCTGCCACGAAGTTTCATATCAGTGCACACTCCGTTGCAGAGTGAAAACTTCACTATCGGTACTGCTTCGCGATTTCCTACATTCTTCCGGAGCCCAAAATGATGTTCCCTCATGTTGGCATTTTTCTGTAGATGATTGATGTTAGTATTTTATAACCATAACTTACGAACTGATAGTTTATGGGGCCGCCAAAAGGCATGGAGCCCTACCCAGACGTCTACTGGCCTGATGATAATTAATCTGACACTAATTTTGGCCACGATTAAATTTATTTAGTATGGGGCGCAATGTGTTTAAGATATTAAGTCCCATTTTCAAGTACTTTTTACCTAGGATGCATTAAACATTTGAGAATGAGTGTCAGTGTCAAATCAAATCGTACATTGCAAGTACATCAAATAACCGGATAGCTCTCAGTAAGTTTACTGTGTAGACATAGAGGGTACAAACGATGTATGATCAATCGCTAGTGTTGTCCGGGGCGTCTCGCTTATACCGCAGCTCGCGTTCTGGTGTGGAAAATTCGCTTCCAGGTAATTGCTTGTGTAGCGGCGAGCTTTGTTTTATTTTTGAACCGACGAGCGTTTGATGTCAGGGCGCTTCCCTGGTAACCACGAGCTGCCTGCAGAGCAAAGGCAATTCACGTCTTTAGTTTCGTTTTGCTTTGTGGAGACACACGAAATATTAAACCACGCGGAAAGCAGTCGCGTCACAATGGTGACCAAAGTTCATTTGTGGCGGAAGTTGAGATTTTTTTTACGCGCGCGCGCGCGCGCGCACACACACACACACACACACACACACACACACACACACACACACACACACACACACACACCTTCACCATATTTAGCCGAACGTGGGAGGGACTTTCATAATGTTAATGCATATTAGGATGCAAATCAGTACGTTTGCAGCGAATGAAAATGCAACCTCCACGAAGCCATATGCAAGGAAGCAACAGTTCACAAGTACCTGATGAATTTTCGTTGTGCAGGCATTGCTATGGAGGTCCGTCACTGGTTAACTAAAGCCAAAGCTGCACCTATGCTACAGTGGCATATAAAATAAGGTACTACAGAAGTGAAGGGAATTTATAAAGATTGTTTCTTTCATGTTACTGACCCAGCTGGTCAGGAGAGGCTACTATGGCTTTCAGAAAGAGGAACTTACATTCTTGATGCTATTAAAAGATTTGCACCCAGAAATAGTCGATATGATTCAAAAGTGGTAGACACATTTCATATCCTTAGACGTGTCAATGATTTAATTTTCACACTCGACCATGTAAAAGTTTGTAGCTGCGGCGCCTTTGCCAAAAATATTTTGTAAATCCGTAGTGGGAGATACTAAAGGATGCAGAACACGTCATAAAACAAGATTACATAGTACATATTTACAGAAAAGGGGAGGGTGTGTGCTTTAATGTACTTTCCACAGATCCCAAGTGAAATGGTCCTTATGGATGTGGAGTAAGTAAAAAATTCTTAAACATATTTTCATTTAAGAGATAATAAACTTGTTAGGGAAAAAATGTAAATGTAGAATGTAAGGTGCATAGTGAAATGGAAAATTATTTAACAAAACTTATTTACATTGCTCACATTAAGGTACTGTACTGAAGGATGTCCAGAATTCAGATTGTTTTTACTTACAACTCGCGTTGTTTGAAAGTCTATTATTAAATAATATATATACATCCATCAATGTAGTAGAACAAGTTTGTCACCAATAAATCTATTAGGAACCTCTTAAACTGAATTTTATTGGTAGTTAAAACTTTTAGGGCTGTTAGCATGCTATTGAAAATGAGTACGCTGGACAAGGATTAAAGTAAGTGCCTTTAAACCTTTATGAAGATTGCTCTTATTTCTAATACTAATTCCATGAATTGAGCTGTTTATCTGAAAAGAAGATACGCCATGTTTAACTAATTCTCAGCAGGACGCTCCTGGCTTAATCATTTGGACTCGAAAAAATTTGGCTTTGCTTTGAAAGCTGCCCTAAAAATAATCCCATACGACATTATGGAATGGAAGTAAGCCAAGTGACGAATATAATTACTGCTGCTGTTGTTGTTGTTGCTGCTACTACTACTACTACTACTACTACTACTACTACCGTAAAATTAGTGAATCCTAACAAGCGGTGTCAATCCGATCATTTACCGGTTTTTCCACGATTGGATAACTGAGTGTAGTATTTTAACAATTACATTGCTGCTGATCATTGTCGTGAATTCTATCAACAACAATGGCGTGTTGGAGTGCGAGCAATCAACAAATCGCATTGCCAGCAGGTGTGTGATTCTTGTGCTACACTTGTGCAGTCAACACAACTTTGCGAAAACTTCTGCTGCCGCCTGTTACTTCCGAAGTATAACTGGTAAATTGCAGTATCATTGCTTGCATATGAACGTCGTCTTAAGTGATACAATTTCGTTTTTTCGTTAATTGCTAATACTGCTTAGTCACTGTCCGGGCCTAATTACAAAACTGCATTTTTGTAGGGTGAAACCGATCATGCGAGAGTAACAGAAGGTTCTGGGACCAACACGGAAATCTAACTACAAACCAGAATTTCTTCTAAATGCGGTGAAAGCTTTAAATCAGGAAAATTAAGCATCCGGGAAGCTTCAGAGTTATACGCAGTTCCATATATCACATTAAATGAGAAACTCAAGGAAAAGTATAAATACAAAATACACGGTCAACCAGCGTTAACCAATAATGAGGGGAAAAAAGCCCGGTAGAAGGATTATTGTGTTGTGCGAAATGGGGGTTTTCTTTCAGGTGTAATGATGTTAGAAATATTGTACAGGCATACTATATCTCAGTCGAGCAAGAAGGATTGAAAAAAGTTTTCGTGACAATCGACCTGGGCACGAGTGGGTAAAATCTTTTCTGAAAAGAAATAAAGAACTAACGGTTAAAGTGAAAATGTGAAGAGGGCAAAGGCAGCAATAACCCAAGAAACAGTGATTATTTTAAAAACTTTGAATGACCTTAAGTGGTGTCCCTCCCTCCAACATTATAAACTATTACGAGACAAACTTTTATGACGGCCCTGGACAAGTGAAAGTAATAGTGGAGCAGGGCACAAGACATCCTGAAAGGATAGGGGATAGTTTTAAATGAAGTATCATAAGGTGACAATATTTTTGGAAGCCAAAGCCGGGACCAACGTGAGCCAATACAGAAGGGCGGGAAAGGGAAAAAATGTGCTGCCGTCACATGACTCTACTTCAGGAAATTACCTGAAAAGTTTATATATTGGGGACCAGTTTTACACTGTAACTCCTCACTACTCTGAATACAACAGTCTTCTATACTTGTTACACTTTATTAAAGTTTACACTGAAATAATTGAGGCATCAAATGACGATATAACAAATGTAATATAAAACATAAGACACATTCACCGTTACTGTACAGTAATGATGCATCAAAAAATTAAAAGTTAATAATAAAACATTTGCTTAGATAACTGTATACAACTTTTAAAAAGTCAGTTGCTCATGCCCACATATTTCTGTGATGCATGACTGTTATTTAATAAATATTTGATTTCTTTTTTATAAAATCATTTAATTATGAACAACTGTATTTCAGATTAATTTTAACCGTCAGACTTGATTTCTAAGTCTCTATTTTCATTTGAGTTTTCTCAGATGTTCATATCTTATTGATCAAAGACAGACACGCTCGACTGCTGCATTTGTACCTGGACGACAACGCAAATTCCACAGTCCTTGAAATATTCTCATAAGGAATTTGTTTCGATGTGAAGTGCTAAAACATCTGTACCCAACGCATATCAGTGTCAGTTTTTTCTACGTTCTCGTTGTCTATTTTATAAGGGATGACAAACTGCTGCATATTGCAAACACTCTTGAAATAATTCATTGTTATTGATGTTACAGTTTGGCAATACGTTTATGAGAGATTCATGGCATTCTTGGATCTCAGGCAATGTAGGTACATCGTTTAAAAGAACCCATTTGAAGTCCAAAAGGGCATTAAAATGATCCGTCCACTGCTCAACGTATTGAGCACTGCTATCATAAAATTCACATATGGTTTCAGTGAACTTAATAATGTTAATGTCGCCCTCAGATTAAAGTTTGCTTAAAGCACTTCTTATAGCGAGAGGAATCTGGTTTTTTTGTTTTTCTGTCAAATTCATTTTTAAATCATGAAGTGCTTCTCCAACCTCTGCATATACACTCCTGGAAATGGAAATAAGAACACATTGACACCGGTGTGTCAGACCCACCATACTTGCTCCGGACACTGCGAGAGGGCTGTACAAGCAATGATCACACGCACGGCACAGCGAACACACCAGGAACCGCGATGTTGGTCGTCGAATGGCGCTAGCTGCGCAGCATTTGTGCACCGCCGCCGTCAGTGTCAGCCAGTTTGCCGTGGCATACGGAGCTCCATCGCAGTCTTTAACACTGGTAGCATGCCGCGACAGCGTGGACGTGAACCGTATGTGCAGTTGACGGACTTTGAGCGAGGGCGTATAGTGGGCATGCGGGAGGCCGGGTGGACGTACCGCCGAATTGCTCAACACGTGGGGCGTGAGGTCTCCACAGTACATCGATGTTGTCGCCAGTGGTCGGCGGAAGGTGCACGTGCCCGTCGACCTGGGACCGGACCGCAGCGACGCACGGATGCACGCCAAGACCGTAGGATCCTACGCAGTGCCATAGGGGACCGCACCGCCACTTCCCAGCAAATTAGGGACACTGTTGCTCCTGGGGTATCGGCGAGGACCATTCGCAACCATCTCCATGAAGCTGGGCTACGGTCCCGCACACCGTTAGGCCGTCTTCCGCTCACGCCCCAACATCGTGCAGCTCGCCTCCAGTGGTGTCGCGACAGGCGTGAATGGAGGGACGAATGGAGACGTGTCGTCTTCAGCGATGAGAGTCGCTTCTGCCTTGGTGCCAATGATGGTCGTATGCGTGTTTGGCGCCGTGCAGGTGAGCGCCACAATCAGGACTGCATACGACCGAGGCACACAGGGCCAACACCCGGCATCATGGTGTGGGGAGCGATCTCCTACACTGGCCGTACACCACTGGTGATCGTCGAGGGGACACTGAATAGTGCACGGTACATCCAAACCGTCATCGAACCCATCGTTCTACCATTCCTAGACCGGCAAGGGAACTTGCTGTCCCAACAGAACAATGCACGTCCGCATGTATCCCGTGCCACCCAACGTGCTCTAGAAGGTGTAAGTCAACTACCCTGGCCAGCAAGATCTCCGGATCTGTCCCCCATTGAGCATGTTTGGGACTGGATGAAGCGTCGTCTCACGCGGTCTGCACGTCCAGCACGAACGCTGGTCCAACTGAGGCGCCAGGTGGAAATGGCATGGCAAGCCGTTCCACAGGACTACATCGAGCATCTCTACGATCGTCTCCATGGGAGAATAGCAGCCTGCATTGCTGCGAAAGGTGGATATACACTGTACTAGTGCCGACATTGTGCATGCTCTGTTGCCTGTGTCTATGTGCCTGTGGTTCTGTGAGTGTGATCATGTGATGTATCTGACCCCAGGAATGTGTCAATAAAGTTTCCCCTTCCTGGGACAATGAATTCACGGTGTTCTTATTTCAATTTCCAGGAGTGTATAACATGCTGCCCTTCTATCTTCAATACTACTGCATGAGAAGTTGATACTTGATTATATAAAAACATAAGGAGGACTTCAGAGCATGAGTTAAAAAAGACTTAATATTGTTGGGCATTTTGCTTCACTCAAAAAAATACGATTTTAGTGGTCCGTAGAGCTGTAAAATTCTCTCAATGGCTGACATCAAGGCCAACCATCTGCTACTGGTATATCCAAGTAATTGTTTGTACTCTACATCTAAAAACGTACAAAATTCTTTTAGGCTTCCTACACGCACAGAATATATGTTGAAGTAATAAGAATTGTGAATGACACACTCTAGATCGACTAGTAATCAATCTGCTTCTGTCTTTATAGAATTATGCACTGTGTGTGCTGCTCATCCTGCACCGATTACATCACAACCAAACCAGTCCTTTAATTTGTGGAAAATATTGTTTGTTCCTCTTCGAGACTGTCCACCAAAGTTTATATTAGCACTGTCCCTGCAGAATGCTACAGGCTTATTATTCAAATTATATTCTGTGTGGTATCACATAGATAGTTTCACCAGGCTGTTCTTCCAACTGGAGAATTTTCACACATATGCCTTCAAGAGGCAAGAAGTATCGAACAAGTACAGGGAAGAGCTTTGTGTTTCCACGATTAGACGCATCAGAAATAATAGTAATGCAGTTCACTTTCCACATTTCTCGTTGCAGTTCATCACGACAGTGTGGAGCAAGCACGTTAACAACAATGGTTTCGCATTTTGAACGGCCACAAGTTACTTAGACTCGAAGCGCTTGTGGATTAGCTTAGACGTACAGTCACTTGAACGAAAGCTATGGTTCTCTTGAACTCAATGGAAAGCCCATGTGCCTTCCGCTGCAGCTAGTGTAAGTTCGTGGTCACATGGAACAACTTGCTGAAAGAAGTCTGTCGAAGAAAGAAGTCTGTCAAACTTCTCGAATGTGCGGCACTGGTATCTGATTATTTGTGTTTGGCCGTTTTCAAGTGATACTGTATGTCGTACTTCCCTCGACGAGAAACAGAAAATCTCTCCTCCACATTTCGTGCAACGGACATCGTGGTCTGTTCTCCCTTTTTATTCTGAATGTATACCGGTGTTAAAAGCAAATAAATGAGAGTGTATGAAGGTTCGTTTGCTTAAATTTGATTTAACCTGTCTACTATCTATGAATATGTACAGGCACACAAATACTATGCAGGGGGCCTATCAGACTGCCTTTTTATTTATTTATTTTTAATGTAAAACAATAGTTCTGTTGAATATACATGCTTATGGTTTCCTGTTTTTTTCTGCTTCGTAAGTGCTGAAACGAGCTACTTCAAAATACAGAAATTATGATCGTTGGTCAGTCGTATATGATAAACATACATTCTCGAAGACTTTAATTTAGATCTTTTTAACACGTTGACAGCCACGGCCAAAATGAGTGAACTGCTCCCAGAATCCATGTTAAACGGTTCGTGCAGTTTGATTCGCCATTTCAGTTTAGTCCATCTCTCTCTGAATTTTTTTAAAAGTAATTATTGACGAGAAAGTAGAGCCTGCGAATTATCTCGTAGTTGGCGTCAAGAGTGTAAAGTTCAGCTCATTGTCAGATGCGCAATAACATCGTCTTACGCCGGCCGGAGTGGCCGAGCGATTCTAGGCGCTTCAGTCTGGAACCGCGAGACCGCTACGGTCGCAGGTTCGAATCCTGCCTCGGGCATGGATGTGTGTGATGTCCTTAGGTTAGTTAGGTTTAAGTAGTTCTAAGTTCTAGGGGACTGATGACCTCAGAAGTTAAGTCGCATAGTGCTCAGAGCCATTTTAACCATTTTTGCAATTACCATTCTATTGTTAAAAGTTGTCAGCTGTGCTCATTTTCTCATTGTTGACAATATGATTGATCTAACAATTTTTGCACTGTAGCTGCGTGGCGAAGTGTTGTTACTATAACAACTTGAATTTAATTTCATATTAAATGCTACTTACCAGTCCTGTATACGAAAATAAGTCTCTGTAATTCCAAATCACTTTTTTTTTTAAGAAGTTCACCTGCGTGGGCTGTTAGAGAGAGAGAAGGGGCAATGCAGTGTGGCTGACAACGTGTTCTCGTGCAGAACTCACGCACTTAGTGTAGTGTATCTTCTCTGTGCCAAAGATTGTATTCTCGCAAGTGTTGGCATCACAGTAGACAGGCAGGTGCAGAACTAGCCGTAGGGGCGGTAGCTCTTTTTGAATCTTATACGAGGGGCGTGTGAAAAGTCCGTGCAAAAATAAAAACTACTTACATGTTTGGGGTACCTTTTTTATTTTTCGCCATAGTCTCCTTTTAGACTTATACACTTCGTCCAACACTTCTAATTTGTTGATCCCTTCTGAATAATAGGAATTGTCCAAGCCAGCAAAATAGCTATTAGTTGCTGTAATCACCTCCTCGTTTGAATAAAATCTTTGGCCTGCCAGCCATTTCTTCAAATTGGGGAACAAACAATAGTCCGAGGGAGCCAAGTCTGGAGAATAGGGGGGATGTGAAACGAGTTGGAATCCTATTTCCATTAATATTGCGACCACAACTGCTGCGCTGTGTGCTGTTGTACTGTCGTAATGGAAAAGGACTTCTTTGCGGTCCAATTGCAGGCGTTTCTCTTGCAGCTCGGTTTTCAAATGATCCAGTAACGATGAATAACATGCACCTGTAATAGTTTTACTCTTTTCCAGATAGTCGATGAGGATTCAAATCCCAAAAGACAGTCGCCATAACCTTTCCGGTCGAAGGAATGGTCTTCACCTTTTTTTGGTGAAGATTCTCCCTTTATAACCCATTGCTTAGGTTGTTCTTTGGTCGCAGGAGTATAGTGATGTATCCATGTATCATCCACAGTGACGAAACGACGCTCCTGCAGATGCTTCCTGAACATCTGCAAACCATCCTTGCAACACTTCACACGATTCCGTTTTTGGTCAAGCGTGAGCAATCGCGGAACCCATCTTGTGGATAGCTTTCTCATGTCCAAATGTTTATGCAAAATATTATACACCCGTTCATTCGAGATGCCCACAGCACTAGCAATCTCACGCACCTTAACTCTTTTGTCATCTGTCACCATATCATGGATTTTATCAATGGTTTCTGGTGTCGTAACCTCCACAGGGCATCCAGAACATTTAGCGTCACTTGTGCCTACATGGCCACTCCGAAAATTTTGAAACCACTTATAAACTGTTCTAATCGAAGGTGCAGAGTCACTGTTATGGTTCAAATCGCTCTGAGCACTATGGGACTTAACATCTGAGGTCATCAGTCCCCTAGAACTTAGAACTACTTAAACTTAACTAACCTAAGGACATCACGCACAACCATGCCCGAGGCAGGATTCGAACCTGCGACTGTAGCGGTCGCGCGGTTCCAGACTGAGCGCCTAGAACCGCTCAGCCACACCGGCCGGCTAGTCACTGTAATGTTTACCAAGCTTCTCTTTAGTCTCCTGAGGCGTTTTGCTTTTCATAAAGTAATGTTTAATCACCACACGAAATACTTTTTCGTCCATTTTTTGACGATCACTCGACTTCCTTGATTCACACGAATGCCAAACACAAAGAAGTAGACCAATATGGCTGAAACTTGGTGTGCGTTCTTTCCAAAGATGCTACTAACTAAACATGACCTCGATCCTCGATACGTGCCAGTGGTGCCATCTCTCGGACTTTTCAATCGCTCCTCGTACTGTATAGTAAAAAAAAAAATCTGTGGTTCAGGAAGAGAAGGCAAAAAAAAATCGGGCTAGGTCAAAAAATTGGGAGCCTGTGCTTTAAGAAATATTAACAAATCTTTGTTTCCATTACAATTTTTCGTCTAAAATGTTTACATGAAATTTTGTGTGCACTTTTCTCTTACTTTATTACAAGTGGGAAAACAAAAATTCTGTTTCACCGCGTCCAGATGACTTACTATACTGTTCCTGACGCCCACAACCTGTAAATCGCACGTATTTGCTATGAATGTTTTTGTATTTGGCTTTATGCAGAAGCTCCTTTCCTACGAGTTAACTTGCAGTTGGCGCCAATGGTCAGCTCGTTCGTGCGAGAAAACTAGTAGTTTGCAGACAACGTGTTAAGCTCTACAATCTGGCACCTGATGTAGCTCTTATGGGTCGTTTTATCTAGCGTATTATCAGGGGAGCTAGCGTAAAACTTTCTTACTTAAAATTTAGCTGGTGAAACTTGAACTACTGTACAAACTTTCATGGAACATAGCCAAGAACCATTCTGATTAAACCAGCTATCAAATAAAAAAAACTGCAGTAAAATCAGACCTTTTGTTTGGAAGTTATGATGCCACTGACACGCAAACACGCTATAAAATTGTAACGCCCCTCTGTTTCCGTCGCCGGTTAATAAGAAAAACATGCAGTAATAGTCCAGAGTTCTGGCATCCATGCATCACACTCAGTTGGAAGATCCCACTTCGATTTTCGTGGTTGTGTGATATATCACAATAGAAAAAATTTGTTGCGCTGTAAGAGACGATCCATAGTAGTTGAGGGTTAATTAAAAGCAGAGTTACCACACTGTTTGACACGGAATTACGTTACCTACACCGCATTCTATAATGTGGTATGTTAGGTTTGGGATGTTGTTGTTGTTGTTGTTGTGTTGTTGTTGTGGTAGTCTTCAGTCCTGAGACTGGTTTGACGCAGCTCTCCATGCTACTCTATCCTGTGCAAGCTTCATCTCCCAGTACCTACAGCAACCTACCTCCTTCTGAATCTGCTTAGCGTATTCATCTCTTGGTCTCCCTCTACGATTTTTACCCTCCACACTGCCCTCTAATACTAAATTGGTGATCCCTTGATGCCTCAGAACATGTCCTACCAACCTATCCCTTCTTCTAGTCAAGTTGTGCCACAAGCTTCTCTTCTCCCCAATTCTACTCAATACCTCCTCATTAGTTGTGTGATGTTGTTGTTGTTGTGGTCTTCAGTCCTGAGACTGGTTTGATGCAGCTCTCCATGCTACTCTATCCTGTGCAAGCTTCTTCAACTCCCAGTACCTACTGCAACCTACATCCTTCTGAATCTGCTTAGTGTATTCATCTCTTGGTCTCCCTCTACGATTTTTACCCTCCACGCTGCCCTCCAATGCTAAATTTGTGATCCCTTGTTGCCTCAAAACATGTCCTACCAACCTATCCCTTCTTCTAGTCAAGTTGTGCCACAAACTTCTCTTCTCCCCAATCCTATTCAATACCTCCTCATTAGTTACGTGATCTACCCACCTTATCTTCAGCATTCTTCTGTAGCACCACATTTCGAAAGCTTCTATTCTCTTCTTGTCCAAACTGGTTATCGTCCATGTTTCACTTCCATACATGGCTACACTCCATACAAATACTTTCAGAAACGACTTCCTGACACTTAAATCTATACTCGATGTTAACAAATTTCTCTTCTTCAGAAACGATTTCCTTGCCATTGCCAGTCTACATTTTATATCCTCTCTGCTTCGACCATCATCAGTTATTTTACTCCCTAAATAGCAAAACTCCTTTACTACTTTAAGTGTCTCATTTCCTAATCTAATCCCCTCAGCATCACCCGATTTAATTTGACTACATTCCATTATCCTCGTTTTGCTTTTGTTGATGTTCATCTTATATCCTCCTTTCAAGACACTGTCCATTCCGTTCAACTGCTCTTCCAAGTCCTTTGCTGTCTCTGACAGAATTACAATGTCATTGGCGAACCTCAAAGTTTTTACTTCTTCTCCATGAATTTTAATACCTACTCCAAATTTTTCTTTTGTTTCCTTTACTGCTTGCTCAATATACAGATTGAATAACATCGGGGAGAGGCTACAACCCTGTCTCACTCCTTTCCCAACCACTGCTTCCCTTTCATGCCCCTCGACTCTTATAACTGCTATCTGGTTTCTGTACAAATTGTAAATAGCCTTTCGCTCCCTGTATTTTACCCCTGCCACCTTCAGAATTTGAAAGAGAGTATTCCAGTTAACGTTGTCATAAGCTTTCTCTAAGTCTGCAAATGCTAGAAACGTAGGTTTGCCTTTTCTTAATCTTTCTTCTAAGATAAGTCGTAAGGTTAGTATTGCCTCACGTGTTCCAACATTTCTACGGAATCCAAACTGATCTTCCCCAAGGTTGGCTTCTACCAGTTTTTCCATTCGTCTATAAAGAATTCGCGTTAGTATTTTGCAGCTGTGACTTATTAAACTGATAGTTCTGTAATTTTCACATCTGTCAACACCTGCTTTCTTTGGTATTGGAATTATTATATTCTTCTTGAAGTCTGAGGGTATTTCGCCTGTCTCATACATCTTGCTCACCAGATGGTAGAGTTTTGTCAGGACTGGCTCTCCTAAGGCCGTCAGTAGTTCTAATGGAATGTTGTCTACTCCCGGGGCCTTGTTTTGATTGAGGTCTTTCAGTGTTCTGTCAGACTCTTCACGCAGTGTCTTATCTCCCATTTCATCTTCATCTACATCCTCTTCCGTTTCCATAATATTATCCTCAAGTACATCGCCCTTGTATAAACCCTGTATATACTCCTTCCACCTTTCTGCCTTCCCTTCTTTGCTTAGAACTGGGTTGCCATCTGAGCTCTTGATATTCATACAAGTGGTTCTCTTCTCTCCAAAGGTCTCTTTAATTTTCCTGTAGGCAGTATCTATCTTACCCCTAGTGAGACAAGCCTCTACATCCTTACATTTGTCCTCTAGCCATCCCTGCTTAGCCATTTTGCACTTTCTGTCGATCTCATTTTTGAGACGTTTGTATTCCATTTTGCCTGCTTCATTTACTGCATTTTTATATTTTCTCCTTTCATCAATTAAATTCAATATTTCTTCTGTTACCCAAGGATTTCTATTAGCCCTCGTCTTTTTATCTACTTGATCCTCTGCTGCCTTCACTACTTCATCCCTCAGAGCTACCCATTCTTCTTCTACTGTATTTCTTTCCCCCATTCCTGTCAATTGTTCCCTTATGCTCTCCCTGAAACTCTGTACAACCTCTGGTTCTTTCAGTTTATCCAGGTCCCATCTCCTTAAATTCCCACCTTTTTGCAGTTTCTTCAGTTTCAATCTGCAGTTCATAACCAATAGATTGTGGTCAGAGTCCACATCTGCCCCTGGAAATGTCTTACAATTTAAAACCTGGTTCCTAAATCTCTGTCTTACCATTATATAATCTATCTGATACCTATTAGTATCTCCAGGATTCTTCCAGGTATACAACCTTCTTTTATGATTCTTGAACCAAGTGTTAACTATGATTAAGTTATGCTCTGTGCAAAATTCTACAAGGCGGCTTCCTCTTTCATTTCTTCCCCCCAATCCATATTCACCTACTATGTTTCCTTCTCTCCCTTTTCCTACTGACGAATTCCAGTCACCCATGACTATTAAATTTTCGTCTCCCTTCACTACCTGAATAATTTCTCTTATCTCGTCATATATTTCATCAATTTCTTCATCATCTGCAGAGCTAGTTGGCATATAAACTTGTACTACTGTAGTAGGCATGGGCTTTGTGTCTATCTTGGCCACAATAATGCGTTCACTATGCTGTCTGTAGTAGCTAACCCGCACTCCTATTTTTTTATTCATTATTAAACCTACTCCTGCATTACCCCTATTTGATTTTGTATTTATAACCCTGTAATCACCTGACCAAAAGTCTTGTTCCTCCTGCCACCGAACTTCACTAATTCCCACTATATCTAACTTTAACCTATCCATTTCCCTTTTTAAATTTTCTAACCTACCTGCCCGATTAAGGGATCTGACATTCCACGCTCCGATCCGTAGAATGCCAGTTTTCTTTCTCCTGATAACGACGTCCTCTTGAGTAGTCCCCGCCCGGAGATCCGAATGGGGGACTATTTTACCTCCGGAATATTTTACCCAAGAGGACGCCATCATCATTTAATCATACAGTAAAGCTGCATGTCCTCGGGAAAAATTACGGCTGTAGTTTCCCCTTGCTTTCAGCCGTTCGCAGTACCAGCACAGCAAGGCCGTTTTGGTTAATGTTACAAGGCCAGATCAGTCAATCATCCAGACTGTTGCCCCTGCAACTACTGAAAAGGCTGCTGCCCCTCTTCAGGAACCACATGTTTGTCTGGCCTCTCAACAGATACCCCTCCGTTGTGGTTGCACCTACGGTACGGCCATCTGTATCGCTGAGGCACGCAAGCCTCCCCACTAACGGCAAGGTCCATAGTTCATGGGGGATCTACCCATCTAATGTTCAGCATATTTGGTTTGGGATATGATATGGAAATGAGTGTAAAACACTTTCACATTGCTGAAAATGTGAGAAGTTACATGTTGAAACATCCCATGACCAAGACTTGGATTTTATTTGTAAAAACCAGAATATTTAGGCGTCCCAGCTGAAGCCAGTCGGGACAGAGGGACAGGACTCCAAAAACCGTAACCGTCCCGGCCAAATCGGGACGTCTGGTCACGTTGAATACTGGCGACGGTTCAGTCCTTCCACTGTACCACAGTTTACAAGGCAAAACACCTATATGGTATTTGTACTCAAGAGGGCATAACTGATGCAGGTTATAATAAGAATCAAAGTGGTTGATTTGACCTAACGATGTTTGAATCCTGGTTTGTTGAAACTGTCTTGCCTTATGCCTGGCAATTAGAAGGACCATAAGTGATTGTAGGTGACAATCTCTCGAGTCAACTGTCATATAACGTGATTAATCTGTGGCAGGAACAAGACATTAAATTTGTTTTTCTACCACCTAATTCTACTCATTTGTGTCAGCCACTTGATGTGGCCATTTTTTAGACCTTTAAAACTTGCTTGGAGGAATGCAATAGATGATTTGGAAAAGGAAGAATAGAGTGGTGCCAAAATCCGAATTTCCTGGGTTGTTGAAAAAAAAAACCTTTGAAAATATAGGTATTATGTCCAAATCAAATGTAATATCAGGGTTCAGAAAAGCAGAAATTTTTCCTTTCCATCCCGATAAAGTCATTTCACAGATTCCAGAAGCAATCAGTAACAATGCACATGGTACCAGCTCCCAGAAGTTTCTTGGGTAGCAGCCTTCAAAATGCAATTGAAACATATTCACTCTAATGAACCGAAAGGAAAGCCGCACCAAGCAAAGAGTTTAGCATTAACTCCAGGAACAGGAATTATTGTTATCAGCGACTTCAATGAAAATGATAGTGGCGGGCATGCATGCAGTCCCTATCTGAAACATCTAACAGTGATCCAGAACAGCACGAGTCAAATGAAAATGACGAAATGTACAAGGAGAAGGATAAAGCATGGCATGAATTTAAAGAAAATGATTTCCCATAGTAAAGTTTCCTATGAAAAAAAGGTTCAGGTTTTTATTGGTAACCTTGAAAGCATCTCTAATGACACCCACGAAATGACGTTTCTGAGAAATTACCTCTTTGGTTGTAATTTTTATTTTGCCTTTTCAGAAATGAACAATGGGACTGAGGTAGAAAGAGCCCAAATTATTAATAAAGTTGTTCCAGAACATAGAAGGCGAGAAATTTATTTTTGAAGGGATAGATGATTATGACACTGTGGAAATACTTTTAGTATTGGTTATGACATACAATAACTAAAAATTAATATTTGTTTGTCAACTATCGTAAATGCAAGTGTTTTTATAGCCAAAATATCAAGTTTAATGTGCTTGTAAAAATTTGTTTGGTCTACAAAATAGTAAAATTTTGTTGCAGATACATTAATATATTATTTTAAAACCATAATAGTGATGGGATTCACTCCACTGGAAGTCTGATTCCGTTCCTGCATATAAAATACAATGGTGATCGGATTCGTCCCAACTGAGGAGGTGAAACCCATCAACAATTAACTTAAAATAATGACTGCAGTTATAAACTAAAAGTAATGTAATACGTGAACAGATCATTATCAAGATTGTGAAATTAACATAATGAATTTTTACTCCGCTATCACAACAGTAAATGGACGAAACTTTAAAAAAAACTGTCGTTTTTGATCGGGTTCAACTCATTTTACAGTACTAAGCTATCTTTTTTATTTTAAAATCATCTATGTTTGACAATATCTGTATTGCAAATAAAGATTTGTTAGGCGCTACAGTAGTTCTGTGGTATGCTCTGTTCAATAGAATTTATTACTTTGAGTTGTAATCCCACGTATTAACGCTGTCAGCCTCTTCTATCTGTTTGTCACCATACTGTAGACATGTAATTGGGACTGCATGTAGTTGTCATTTCAAAGCTTAGTGTCAAGGAGCTGGCTAAGAACCATTTACTAACGTCCATGAAAATTTCAGTGATTGATCGTACTAAAACTATACTTGACTTGCTACTTATTACAATGTTTGTAGAATATCCAAACAAAACAAACTTGCCATCTACCAAGTGAGGTGGCGCAGTGGTTAGCGCACTGGACTCGCATTTGGAAGGCCGACGGTTGAAACCCGTGTTCAGCCATCACGATTTAGCTTTTCCGTGATTTTCCTATATTGCTTCAGGCAACTGCCGGGATGGTTCTTCCACATCATTCCCTAATCTGATGGGACTGATGAACTCGCTGCTTGGTCCCCTCCCCCGTCAACCAACCAATCAACCAGCTTGGCATCTTTTATAGTTGTTTTACTGATGAAAGGTCATTAATATACACAGTAAATAGCAAAAGGTCCCAAGATGGATACTTGTGGGACATGACATAATTTGTTCCCAGTTGGGTGATGACTTGTAACTTAACACAGAGTTGTTCCTATTGACAGGTTTGTTTCCTGTCGGAGAGATAGGATTTTGTACCATTTTGCGGCATTTCCTCTCACATCATAATGTTCTAATTTATTTAAAAGCGTACTGTGGTTTATAAGTCTTTGACAGACCACAAAACATAGGGTACCGTTGACCTGCAATTTATTGTGTAACGAGTTCGTTCTCGCTATATGTGTAAACTGTCATCTCAATATCAGAACCCATAAAAAATAGAAAATGTGATTTTGACAATATATTATTATTTTGTAATCAGATGCTTAAAAACTGCTTGTATGTTATCTTTTTTAAAATTCTGAGAACGATGGAAAGAATGAAATTGGATGGAACATTCATGGTATTTCTTTATTTCATACTCGTGGCTATTGCTTCGGAAGTTTTTTATCCCGATGAAGACAAATCGGTAAACTAACACAATATTTCATATGTTCTGGGATAGTAGAAAACTTATAACAATCAGAAGATTTTCCCAAACGTTGGAGAGCCTGCTAATATTTTTCCTGCCACTACAAACTTTACTGATATATGATGCACTTCACAGTCCGAACAGGTCGCGTTGCACACAGAAAAATAATAAATGCCTTCCAGGTATGGATGCAACCGATACAGCGATGTTTCGAAAACACCGAGATTTCGTCCATAAACATCGAGGTTATAATCACCCCGATGTATAGCTAAAAAGGTCCAAAAACGTAGACATAACTCAACAATGAATCTTTAATTTCGTTTGTGGACGGTCAGACGTTGACACATCGAGTCTCGTAATTCGTGCAGTGCTACATTTACTGCTGTTCTCGTGACTTCTGTGCGCTTGAAGTATTAGGTAAGTAAAGTACGAAGCTTACAATACTATCAGTTCAAATGTTCACAACTGAATCATGCGCTACGATCACTGTATATACTGTAAGTGCTTCTCACTGTCGATTGTCACTTAAGTTCGTGTGCTTGTGCACCATATTTTATGACATTACGATGACGTTATGAGTATCAGTAAACGAAATTGTCGATTAGTTGGCAGAAAAATTTATTCATGTCTGTCGAATTTTAGTAGCATTTTATTTGAAGGTATGGAAATTTTAGGTAACAGATCATAAGCGTACCTGGATTTAATTTGGAGAAAGGGATGGCACGTTTCAGCACATGGTTATCTTAAAAATACAAAATTAAACGTTTGTGGTTATTACTATTCATCTACTAAACAAGTATCCACTGCCCAGCGGAACGTTAGATGTTTATGAACTGACAGAGCACTACATATCGCCGTGCATCACTGAAGAACTGAATGATATTTTCTCTGAGTGTAGTATTTCAACTGAAAAAGTTGGATACCATCACCGATAATTACAGCATTATTACGAAAGTCAGCCAGGACATGTTTGCCGAAAAAAAGATTGTCCTTTTTTTACCCAAACCATTAACTTTATCATAACTAAATCCATTGATGAAGCAAAATACTCCACTGAAACGAGAAGTAAGGTCTGAGATATTGTCAAACCCATCAAAAAATTAGCGTCAATGCAATGCGATTTGCAGAAAAGACAGAGACAGGACTGAAATTAGGCTAGATTAAAAAAAGATAGCAGATATTCGCATACGAAGGAATTCGTGTTTGTGTACGTTAGAACGATTAGTGGAGCGATACTACTTAAAGCTCCCCCAATGGTTTATAGCAGCGAGTTAGTGTGTCAAAGAAATGGCGGAATTTCTATGACCATTTGATTTGAAAAATTAGCAGACGAAATTTCAGGGGACACTTATGATACAGGAAGTAAAGTGATCCCGTTAGTCAGCTGCGTCCGGGACGCAGTCGAAAATATGAAACCTAGAAATAAAAAGACTGTTCACTTTGAAAACTAAATAAAGGAAGAACCAGCAAGAGGGTTCGACAACTTAGAAAATTGCGCCTTCAGGCAGTTTCAAAGACTCCATCTTAGATTCAAGTTCATTCACTGCAAAGATATCCTTGCTAAATCAAAGGTAATTAGTGACTTAAATAAATATGTACAGGAATTTAATGTACGTACCATGAACAATGACATCCAATGATTCTGATAAAAAAGTTCCCGAGTTTGATATTTTCAAATATCCCGAGCAGTTGGTGCACAAAAACTTGAGAAATATGTCATGACATATGCTGGAAACAATAGTGAAACTGAGGTACAGATGTATCTGTCGTTTCCTGAAACCCCAGTAAAGAGAGATCCTATTAAAATTTGGGCGGAAATGAAGTCACTTTTCCCAAAATTTGCAAAAGCTACTTGCACAGGTGTATCATATATCTATCCATTGTCATCACATATGTTATTGACATATTTTTTATTTATTTATTGCAAGTTCCATTGGTCGCAGTAGCAAGGAGTTGCTAGGATATAGAATGAGTCAGTATTAGCACAATATTTACAATACAGTAGAGCACAATATGATTGCTTCTTGAAAAAACTCTTATCAACTAATGTTGCAACATAATACATGAACAGAAATAATAATATTTATGTATACCTTATGAGTCATTCGTATTATGAATAGTTTGCATTTATGCTTGCATTAAATGGCTCATTCATCTAGACAGTAAACAGCTCATTCATCTATACAATAAAAAGCTATATAAATTCTTGCTCATTTGCACCAAAAAATCACTAACCGAATAGAATTAACAGTGTATCTGGTACTCCTTCAATTTACTCTTGAATTTTGGTATATCAAGAGCAAGACTTTTGATGCTTGTAGGTAGAGTATTGTGAACTTTGATGTCCCAATAGTTTACTCTTTTCTGTACACGGGTAACGTTTGACTGGTTACTATTTAAGTCCTCTTTTGACCTTGTTTTGTGGGTGCGACATTCACTGTTCGTTTTGAAGAGAGATTGATTTGTGTTAATGAAATGTGCAAGAGAGAAGATATACTGAGATGTCATCATAAAAACTTGGTGTTTCCGTATCAGAGCGTACCACCTATGATGCATATAGCTCTCTTTCGAGCGAAGAATTTTTTTCAAGGGCTTGTTACCGCATAAGATATAGCCATAACACAACAGTGCATGAAATATCTATAGCAGGCAGCTCTGATGGCATTCTTGTGTGTAGATGACGAGC
Source organism: Schistocerca serialis cubense (assembly GCF_023864345.2). Lineage (NCBI taxonomy): Eukaryota > Metazoa > Arthropoda > Insecta > Orthoptera > Acrididae > Schistocerca > Schistocerca serialis. The sequence continues at coordinate 333,152,264 of NC_064643.1, read as the reverse complement.
GCTTGTTCTTGAAGGCCAGGGCAACCATCATCCAGGAAAGAAACACACTTATAGGGACTAAATTACCGGAGTTTCTTTCCCTTAATTTTGTATCAGAATGGTGAAATTCAAAGACATAAATTGTTTTAAGGATAAAAATTATTTTTTTACAAGAACCACTTTATTTAGTTTCGTAATCTGATTTAGATGAAGATAGTAAATGATTGCATGAGTAAGTATCACAGCGTCTAATGTAAGATGTTACGAAAGGCAGGTAGATGTACATAGGTTATGAAGAAACTAATGACTATTTCCAGTTCCATTGTGTTTTAAAACCTATCTGATCATACAACTTACATTCTTTTGTAATACTACTTAAAAATAAAATTATTTTGGCGTACTTTTTCGAACGTTTCTAAAATGTCTAGAAACATAGAAAAAACATAGATGTATCGTTATTAAGAGCAATGTTTTTTTTACATCGATACTTTTCTGGTGAACATCGATGTCACAATATGGATGGTTTTAAGAACGATGTTGCAACCCTGCTTGCAGGGAAGTACACAAGGCGGTAATTGTTTTCCCCAGATTGTGATGTGGCCGTTCTTCACTAGTGTTGTCGACAACACTACGTAAACAGTATCTAAATAACAGACATGAGATATACAAATTAAAGGTGACGTTTTGTTTGCAAATTTCACAAAAATGTTGCAGCAATATTTTGATTGTCTGCAGGGACGACCGAGAACCCTTGTCTCTGGGCAAAATATTGATGCGCGAATGTAATTTCTGCAGCGGTTAGGCCAGCAACATCAATTATTAACCAGCGATCACATATCAGTTTCAGGTACGTATTTACTTCGCGTACCAGACCGAAGCATTTCAGTGACTATTTATGAAAACTGCCAAATACTTAAGGGAGATTCTTCGTTATCGTATTCATGTTAGGTGGCTTTCATTACGTAATTGTTAAAAAAGGCTTATGCAACTTCACTCAAAACAGCAAAATAGATTATAGATTAACTTACTCAAAATAGACAATTTCAGCAATGTTCCAGATTCCAGAGTCCGTAGGTAGAAAGTTATTGTACCTCAGAAAATAGATGCCTATATACTCAATATTTCTTGTAGTACATAATGGAAAAAAAACTATTCCGGGGCGGAGGGGCGGCAAGAGTTCCGGCTCACAGTTAGACTGTGTCACTGTTGCGCCCTACCCCTCAACCCCTCGAGGATGCCTATGATGGTTGTGCCAGTAAGTCACCAAGACATGCATATTCGTCCAGTTTTCATTTTGGAACATGCACTTTTCATAAATTTATAAACTATTTCGTCTCTCCTTTCCTATTCGAAGACTCATACGACACAGTAGTACAGTAGTATGAGTGGAGCCTTTTTATCCTATTTTTAGCTCCCGCCAAGTCAACCTCGTATCTGGAGCTCAGGATGTCGCAACTCAAACTTTTATTCAAATAATCTTTAAAAGCGGAGATCCATGTACATAGAAAAGAAAGAACTGCATGTAGACTACTACGAAAACGTGGGAGGCAAGCCGATAGCCAAATTCGACCCTGTACTTACACGTCATGCGAAAAGTCCCTATTTTCGCCTTCAAAATCCCTACGGATAGAAAAAAATTCTAGGCTGACTATAAAAGAAGTACACAAACGATCGTTTACTGTTTTCAAACAAAATAGTCACAGTATTATTTGGGAAGCTTACTGCGGTTGGTCTCTATGTCACGTGCGACAGCACATAATTTTGTGCTTCCTATTAAAGGCGCCAACAGGTTCGGCGAAATAGAGTCTGTATTTTTGGAAATGAGGCACTATTTCCACTTATTCTCCGTTGGAGGTGTCGGAAAAAAGAATCATGTTTAGTTTTAATTTTATTGTCTGTTTCTTTTTATCTAAATCTTTGGGCCACCGGATGCTTGGGAAGTACAGCGATCCTGGTATGGGTGCAGCGGGGAGTGGATGTTAAGCTTGCAAATGCAAATTTTTATTTCTTCAGATGACTAGTTTCGGGGTTTTACAAAGCCCCAATCTTCACATTATTATATTGAAAAACCCTGGGACGAGAGTTTGAGGAAATACAAAGTTGCATCTAAAACTGACCATTTTTGTATAATGGTAAAACGAAACAGGTGCAGGATAAGTGCTGAAACCAGTGCTGTCAAGTTAAAAATGTTCTTCAGTGTAATAACTTACGCAGCTCGTGATTCTTACCAAACACTTGTAGTGATTGAAATGACGCACAGAAATATCAATGTTTCTTAAAAGCGCGTTACAGAGACGCTCATGCACATCAGTGGTAGTCTGTTAGTCTCCTTACGTGAGGTAAATATCAAAGCAACAGCTGCTTTTTGTAGACTATTTTATTTTTTCACACCACACGTTTCGAGTCCCATTGCGCATCTTACGCATTCCACTAACGTACAGCTTGGTGAAATAGAGAGATACGTAATATTGTGCCACGCTGTTCCAGATACCGTTGGTTGGAACCAGGTACTAGCTGTACGAAGCCTTCCGAATTCTGTCGATGAGTTGCGGTCATTAACAGGGGGCAGGGGTTCTAAATAATTGGAACAATCATTAATTTATATCTTGAATATACAATGCAAAATAAAAACTACATTATGCCACTGCCGTTCGCGGTTATTTAAAGGACGCTTTCGAAAGAAAAGCGATTGGTCAAAGGGCAGATATTGACATGACTCCACGTTCATCAGATATCATGTCCATGGATTTTTTTCCAATGGGGTGTCGGCAAGGGCTTTATTATCAAAAGCTTCGGACCACTGCTGAACTGATAGACTATATGTACGATGCATTTAATGATTTGGTCAGTGACACCACAGGCCATAGAATGTGTAACAGTGTTCCAAAAATACTTCAAAGACGTATTAATGAAGACGGAAAACAGTTTGAACATAAAAAATAACTGTAAGTATTGCTTGAATTTGTAATGAAACGTAAATTCAATCATTTGTTTCAGTCAGTGTCCAGTGACTTTTGCGACACCCTTTATTTTGTAATTTTCATTCTCGACAAAATGTCCCTGCTCTTGCAGAGGAATCGAAAATCCGTCCCTACATTTTGGAAAAAAGGGACATGCCTCTACTATTGGCACTATGTCAACTGCACACTTACAGTGCACTGTGCATTATGTTGCATTCATTGTTGTATTCAGTTGGAGGGTGATAGTGTCGTGTTTGCATTTACTGTGATCTGTAGTTGTTTGGCAACGACTCGTGAACAGGGCAGCATTATTTGTCTATCGTTCGTTGTAATTGCGAGTGTTAACTTTTATTCTTTTTAAGGAAGAAGTAAACTAGCCAATACTATTAGCAACATCAAGAAGATAAGAGATACACAAAATAAGAAGTGAACTACCGATATTGTATGAAAAAAGCAAGATGTTCACTCTAAAAGACTTGGCGAATATTTTTATAAGCGTGAAAATGTAAATCTGAAACAGCCGATCGATAACAGTAGCAAAAACTCTCCGGCCTTGGTTATCATCAGACACATACATCGCAACAAAAGTAACCCTCGAGCGATTGCGTAGTTAATTGTTTTGACCTGAATTCCTGTTACTCATTGTTGGACTGCTGGCGGTTCTACTTACACTACATGATCAAAATTATCCGGACACCCTCAAAAACATACGTTTTTCATATTAGGTGCATTGTGCTGCCACTTACTGCCAGGTACTCGATATCAGCAACCTCAGTAGTCATTAGACATCGTGACATTTTTCTTGACTTCCGGAAGGCGTTCGATACAGTTCCGCACTGTCGCCTGATAAAGTAAGAGACTACGGAATATCAGACCAGCTGTGTGGCTGGATTGAAGAGTTTTTAGCAAACAGAACACAGCATGTTGTTATCAATGGGGAGACGTCTACAGATGTTAAAGTAACCCCTGGCGTGCCACAGGGGAGTGTTATGGGACCATTGCTTTTCACAATATATATAAATGACCTAGTAGATAGTGTCGGAAGTTCCATGCGGCTTTTCGCGGATGATGCTGTAGTATACAGAGAAGTTGCAGCATTAGAAAATTGTAACGAAATGCAGGAAGATCTGCAGCGGATAGGCACTTGGTGCAGGGAGTGGCAACTGACCCTTAACATAGACAAATGTAATGTATTGCAAATACATAGAAAGAAGGATCCTTTATTGTATGATTATATGATAGCGGAACAAACACTGGTAGCAGTTACTTCTGTAAAATATCTGGGAGTATGCGTGCGGAACGATTTGAAGTGGAATGATCATATAAAATTAATTGTTGGTAAGGCGGGTACCAGGTTGAGATTCATTGGGAGATTGCTTAGAAAATGTAGTCCATCAACAAAGGAGGTGGCTTACAAAACACTCGTTCGACCTATACTTGAGTATTGCTCATCAGTGTGGGATCCGTACCAGATCGGTTTGACGGAGGAGATAGAGAAGATCCAAAGAAGAGCGGCGCGTTTCGTCACAGGGTTATTTGGTAACCGTGATAGCGTTACGGAGATGTTTAATAAACTCAAGTGGCAGACTCTGCAAGAGAGGCGCTCTGCATCGCGGTGTAGCTTGCTCGCCAGGTTTCGAGAGGGTGCGTTTCTGGATGAGGTATCGAATATATTGCTTCCCCCTACTTATACCTCCCGAGGAGATCACGAATGTAAAATTAGAGAGATTAGAGCGCGCACGGAGGCTTTCAGACAGTCGTTCTTCCCGCGAACCATACGCGACTGGAACAGGAAAGGGAGGTAATGACAGTGGCACGTAAAGTGCCCTCCGCCACACACCGTTGGGTGGCTTGCGGAGTATAAATGTAGATGTAGATGTAGAGAGAGCAGAATGGGGCGCTCTGCGGAACTCAAGGGCTTCGAACATGGTCAGGTGATTGGGTGTCACTTGTCATACGTCTGTATGCAAGATTTCTCCACACTCTTAAACATCCCTAGGTCCACTGTTTCCGAAGTGATAGTGAAGCGGAAACAGGAAGGGACATGTACAGCACAAAAGCGTGACTTAGAGACCGCCGACAGTTGAAGAGGGTCATAATGTGTAATAGGGAGACATCTGTCTAGACCATCACAGAGGAATGCCAAACTGCATCAGGATCCACTGCAAGTATTTTGAAAGTTAGGCGGGAGGCGAGAAAACTTGGATTTCATGGTCGAGCGGCTGCTCATAAGCCACACATCACGGCGGTAAGTGCCAAACAACCCGTCGCTTGGTGTAAGGAGCGTAAACATTGGACGATTAAACAGTGGTAAAACGTTGTGTGGAGTGACAAATCACAGTACACAATGTGGCGTTCCAATGGCAGAGTGTGGGTATGGCGAATGCCCGGTGAAAGTCTTCTGCCAGCGTGTGTAGTGCCAACAGTAAAATTCGGAGGTGGTGGTGCTATGGTGTGGTCGTGCTTTTCACGGAGGGGGCTTGCACCCTTGTTGTTTTGCGTGGCACTATCACAGCACAGGTCTACATTGATGTTTTAAGCACCTTCTTGCTTCCCACTGTTGAAGAGCAATTCGGGGGTAGTGATTGCATCTTTCCACATGACTGAGCACTTGTTCATAATGCACGGTCTGTAGTGGACAACAATAACAGCCCTGTAATAGAGTGGCTTGCACAGAGTCCTTACCTGAATCCTATAGAACATCTTTGTGATGTTTTGGAATGGCGGCTTCATGCCAGGCCTTACCAACCGATATTGATACCTCTCCTCTTGCAGCACTCTGTGAAGAATGGGCTGCCATTCCTCAAGAAACCTTTCAGCACCTAATTGAACGTATGCCTGCGAGAGTGGAAGCTGTCATTGAGGTTAAGGGTGGGCCAACACCATACTGAATTCCAGCATTACCGATGGAGGGCACCACGAACTTTTAAGTCATTTTCAGCCAGGCGTCCAGATACTTTTGATCACATAGTGTATCTTTAAGCTGGATTGGAGCTAGTCATCTGTATTGTTGCTGAAATTATATAGAGAAGACGTTGGCAGTAATTGTAGTTTATTTGTGTCCATGCTCTGTTTGGTGTACAGAGTCAGCCACGGGACAAGTAATTTAAGCAAAATTTTTATATTAATGGGTGAGGTGGGGGCTATAGCACCCCCCCCTCCCCCCAATGGAGTATCATACTATACTGCATAAAATGACTTCAGAAACCAGCGAATATATCACTTCAACAGATTCAGAAGGAGAGCTGAAACTACAGAAGAAAAAGTGGGTTGATGAAAATGAAAGATCTGAAACAGCAACTGAAGATTTAAAGAACTGTGGCAAGCCGTTTTTCCCAAATGAATATGTTTTACTTCAAATATTTGGGTCTATTCCTGTCACCGCAAGCACTCCTGAACAAAGTTTCTCTACTTCGAGACGAATAAAGGCTTATTTGCATAACCCAATGGGGCAGGTGAGACTAAATGGATTGGCTCTTGCAAATATCCATAAAGAAAGACATATGGACATTGAAAATATCATTGACATATTCAGTAAAAAGAAACAGAGACGAATGAGCATGACAAATTGGCAGAAGACAGAAATAACCAGTGGATTTTGTTATAAATTTTTTTTATATTCATGTCAAGTTCAAGTTTTTACATTCATGTCACCCTCTGTGTCCACAAAATTAATGAAAACTTATTTGTTGTAAGTTGACGTTTTTTTTATGGTTTATGTAATTTATAAAATCTCCCATGTTAAAACATTTTTTTTTTACCCTGAACTCCAAAACAGTCACCAAAAACTACTTTAAGCTTAAGCAACACCAAATTATATCAATTTGTCGGCGGAGGACACTCTTTCTGTTAAGCGATATTCCATTTCCCCAAACCCCCTTCTCCGCATTACCCCCCCCCCCCCCCCCCCTTGACCGACTTCTAGAGTCACCTCTGGTAGGAAGAACAAATACGAGGTAGCGATCACATCAGTGAATCAGAAATAGGACCGGGTCCTTTAGAGGGAAATGAAGATATACATTTTGAAGAAGAGGGAATGCAACAACATGAGGAAGAGGATATTGATGACTACGATTTTGATTTTATTTGTGAGTCTTTTGTTGGCGAAGATGGTAAAACTAAGTGGTCTGAGGACAGTGTTATAACCTAAACAGCAAAAATGCCCTCAAAAATTATAATGAAAATCTTTAATATAAGGTGTGTATGTGTGTGTGTGGGGGGGGAAATGAGAATGTACCATCCAGTGTTGTTGTTGTTGTTGTTGTTAGGTTCTTGGCTGTTAGTTGCACAGTGCAGCTAGTGTTCAGTGTATGGAGAAAATATTTTTGCATCAATTTCTATGTAGCACTAATGATTCAACTTTCACCCAGAGTTTCAGAATTTTAAATGGTTAATGGAACCTAGTAATTAATGCTAAAATATATTCAGACCTCTAGCACAGGTGTACCAAGGTAACATGGACAACAGCACCCAGAGCAAACTTCAAATTTGCACCTTCTCCATGCTGTTTAATCTTTCTTGCTGCATAGCCTATTTATATGTTGGTTGAGATTTTGTCTGATACAGTTCAAAACATGGAACAATAAAGTCCAAAGCCACATTACCTGCAACAAAAATTTGATTACTTTTTTTGCGGCTTAATTGGTAATCAGTGCAAAGCAGTTATAAACAAAACAGTAAATACAAAATATACTATTCAGATACAACAGATAGAGTTGACGTCTTTGCACTTACTGACTTCTCTGATGTGGTGGATGTTGCTGGATTTAGGAAAATACCATTTTTTTTATTTCAAGGTATACAGTCCTGGGGGTTAAGGAATTATTTATCAAATTGGGATAGGATCAAGGAAACAATTGGCGTAGCAGTGTGATATATGATGGAGCTGGAACAGGTGAAGCAGGTGGGAGAGAAGGTGTTAAGGTTGTGAAGGAGTGAGGACAAGGAGCCTTAATCCTGAGTCCAGGTGATGAATCTGATATCTTCATGATCTGAACTCAGGGTCAAGACACCCATCCTCACTCCTTCACAACCTCAACACCTTCTTTCCCATCTGATTCACCTAGTTTTCCCTAGCTCAGTGTTCTGCTTTGCTGGATGTTATTGTCCCCTCTGATGGCTCCAGCTGCACCTCTGTTCACTGTAAACTTACCAACCACCAACAGTCCCTGCATTTTGACAGCTGCCATCCCTTCCACACCAAAAAGTCTCTCCCATACAGACTGGCCACCTGGGGATGGCACATCTGTAGGGACAAAAATTCCTTTGCCCAGTATGCCAAAGGTTTCACTGAGGCCTTCACTGACAGGCACTATGTCCCAGACCTAGTCCGCAAAACATTTCCCCTGCCATAGTCCTACACACCCCCAATCCTCGCGTCACCACCCAAGAAACAACTACAAGTGAGTGCCCCATTCATAACCAAATACCACTCAGGACTGGAACCACTGAGCCACATCCTTCATCAGGTGTGTACGTATCATCATGCCCTGAAATGAGGGACATCCTAATGAAGATCATCCACACCCCAACTAAAGCAGTGTTCATAGCCCACCCAACCTCCACATCATTTTAGTCCATCACTGTGACACTCCCAGTTCTAGTCCCTAACCACAGGGACCGTATACCTGTGGAAGACCTAGGTGTAAGATCTACCCATTCCACCCATCCAGAAATTCCTAATCCAGTTCTGTCACAGGCTTATTCTACCCTATCAGAGGCAGGGCCACCTGCCAAAGCAGCCACGTCATATGCCAGCTCTGCTGCAATAATCACACAGCCTTTTATGTTGGTATGACTACCAACCAGCGGTACACTAGGATGAACAGCCACTGCCAAGCTGTAGCTGAGAGCAAAGTAGACTACCCTGTGGCATAATATGCAGCTGAATATGATATGCTGAATTTCAATGGTTGCTTCACAACCTGGGCCATCTGGATTCTTCGTTATATACCACCAGCTTCACTGAATCGTGTAGATAGGAGCTGTCCTTACAACACATTCTCTGTTCCCAAAATTATTCTGGTCTCAAACTAAGATAAGCTACTGTTGTCAGCTGCTCCACCCAACTGTTTCTGCCCCTTCTGTCCTATCACTTTCTTCCCAATTCACGTCCCCTGACCCCCATTGTATGCTGCTCACTGCCCACGCATCCACCAGTCTTCTCTGCTTCTCTCCTTTTCCGCTCTCCATTTCTTCCCTCTCCTCTTTCCCACAGCCTCCTGTTGCTGCACCTGGCAGCCTAGTCCCTGTACACTCTGCTAGAAAGTACTATTCTCTTCCTCCCTCTATCCCAACACCCCACTATCCCTCCCCCTTTCCTGCCCCACTCCAGATTGTTGCTTTCATTTAATATGGCAATTGTAGTTTGGTCACAGGGGCTGGAGACAGCAGTCGGGCACACGCGCGTGTGCGTGTGTGTGAATGTGTATAAAATTCATTGTAATTTATGACATGTTACTCATTGGCCCTTGAAAATCCAATGACATGTGGAACCCCACCTCCAAGCTGTGAGGGTAGGGCAGGCCAATATTTCATAACTTATAATTGGAAACCAGATTTGCAACATTGTACTCCTCTGACATATTGAACAGGGGCTACTCGGTGCCCTGCTGTGGCTGTGGCTCAAGGTGAATGCTACTTTACTTAGTGTTGGAAAAATAGTACCACCAACATCAGTACACCTGGTGTTTCACTTTTCAAAAGAGCATACACAGGACAAAAGCATATCTGTGGGAATATCAGCAAAGACATTTCTGAAGCTGCCACCTGAGTCTTCATGACCTGTTGACACTCGTTGGTACACCTTATCTTTTAAATATACCCACAGAAAAAAACCCAGTGATGTCAAATCCAGTGATGTTGTGAGCCAATTAATGGGGCCACCTCTCTAATCCACCGACCAGTGTAAGCAGGGTCTAATACCTCCCGTGCTTCAGTTGCATAATGTGCTGGGCATCCATCATGCTGCAACCACATACGTTATTGAAAGTCGTGGGAAACGTCCTGCAGCAGTCCCAGTAGTTTCTGTTCCAAAAATGCTCGATATTTGTTTCTATTCACTGTGCCATTGATAAGATATGGACCAATGAGTTTGTTCTCCATGATGCCACAGCATATGTAAACCGACAGAGGACATTGATGGTCAGCTTACTGAACCAGTGGGGATTGTCTATATTCCAGTATTGCATGTTCTGCACTTCAAAATGCTATCCAGTTATGGAAATTGGTACCATGAAATTTTTGCTGCAGTTACATGTGGTGTGGATGATACTTATGAGGTTGCAATGTCGTGACAATACTGCCTACGAACGTACCAGAATCACAGAATAATTGACAGGTACTTACCCTTGGGTTATGGTGCACTGCCGCTAGTACAGTTATTTCATTAGCTTCTCCTGTAACAGGTTTGCTTTGTTTCCTTTTGCCGGTCTGTACACTGCCATCAGACATAAAGGCGTTCACAACCTCAAAAATGAACGAATGAGAGGTAGCTTTCTGTGGAAAGTGCTTGGTGTACAAGGCAACAGCAGGCTCAACATTTCTCCTATATTCTCCATAAATCAGGATCAATTCAGTTTTTTCTTTAGTGGTTGCAACATTCATTGTCCACTTGCACATCTATTCTCCAGATGATAGGTAGCTGTGCGGGCAATAAACTCTGTGCAAGTATTGTAATATTTAGAGCTGCTATCTGTTCTACGTCTACATGATATGTGGGCTCTAGTCACAGTCTATTGCATGTTATGATATGTCATAATTCTCTACATGGTCATGATGGTGCATTGAGTAGTCTACTGTTCGATATGTCAGAGGAATTCAGTGTTGTGAGTGGGGTTTCCAAATAAAAGCTATGAAATACTGGCCTGGTCTACCCTTGTGTCACAGAGTTTGGGTTCCATGTGCCTTTTGGTATTCAAGGGCCATTCAGTAGCATGTCGTAAATTATGATTGTATACCCATTTTTAAAAGTATGTAGATTTTGCCAAAGAACTGTAATCTGCAATAAAAACAGGGGTTCCCGTAAAAGATTACAAAATTGCCCCCCCCCCCCCCTCCCCCGCCAGCACCCATGCACAGAATGGGGTGAGGGGTCGAGTGAAGTATCATTGTATGGACCCTTCTGAGGCAAACAAATTGGAATTATAACTTTCTTTGGTCCAATATTAGTTCTTGAAATATTTCATTGTCTTTAGTTAAAATGAAAACCCTGTATAAGACGATCTTAGTGAGATTAATGATTGAGCTGTTTGCTGTGAACCATTCCTAAGTCTGTTCCATTATTATCCTGGCTGCAACATGTGTGGATTTGTTTAGATCCTTTATCAGTGTGCTTGTATTGTTGACAGATGTGTCAGGTTTTGGGGACACTTTCAATTTTCTTGTTGATAGAACAATTCCATTCTAGAGTACAGCAACCAATTTGATACAGTGGCAAATGTATAGGGGAAAAAAGAATCATATTACTGTGTGAATGAAATAATGCTGTTTGTGTCTGTCAAACATGACATTATTTTACACCATGTACTGAACAGATTTTTTCATTACAGAATTTACAGGAAGATAACCATCAAAATCCAGTGCACTAACTTTTTAATAATAAGAAAAGGAAATGATATATGGAGCTCTTTATATGTGTTAATTAAACTTGTTTCCATGAGGCAATAGCAATCTCTGACAAATGACGAAGCTCTCTAATGGAAGTTAATTGCTCTCCGTAACGAGAGAGAGAGAGAGAGAGAGAGAGAGAGAGAGAGAGAGAGAGAGAGAGAGAGAGAGAGAGAGAGAATTTGCTGTCATACTGTTCATTAATGCAGTTACCAAAAATGCTGTACTGCTGTATAGAAAGTGCAAAAACTATAGACATGTGACCAAATTTCTAAATAGCATAGATATGTGTGTAGTTAACGATCTCAGATATTTAATTAAGTAAAATCTTTCAGACAGTGATCATAATTTAACTCTTTCCCTCAGGGTGTTAAAATGGGCAGACCAGCTTGGAGATGAACTATGGAGACTAACTACATCAGTAACAAGAGCACATGATGTTCGAGCTGTACGTATTGTCCACAATTTCTTAAGTTCTTATAATTTTGATGTCCGATGTATGACTTCTAATGGTTCAACTTTTTTTTCAGAGATACAAATACTTGAATGCAAGTGTCAAGGAGAGAAGTGGTGCTGAACTTCTTAAAGCTATGATTGAGAATGTTGAGCGAATGCTCAAGTCAAAAATTGTTTCTGTCAAGGTTAGTGAATTATTGAATTTTGGTGTATTAAATAAATTTGGAAGCTGCAGTTTGCTGTTTTCATCAGCCTGTTTCAGTGTCTACTATTTCAATACAGTGCATTTGCCTTTTCATATGGAAAGGACAGATTGCTACTCACCATATAGAGGAGACATTGAGTTACAGTCAAACAATGAAACAGACCGCAAAAATATTAAATCTTTTGGACTAAGTTCTGCTGCAGTAAAAATCCCATACACATTCACACAAGCACAACTCACACACAGATGGCAATTGTGCCAGGGCCTAGAGCTGACTGTGACTGATTATGGCAGAGCAGCAGTCGGGGGTGGCTAGTGGGGTAAGGAAAACATATGAGGTTGGAAGGGGGAAGGATAACGGGGCAGTGGTGAGGGAAGATGCTTGTGCTTCCTGGCAGAGCGTGCCTTGGTGGAGACCAAATAAGGCTGTTAGATGCAGTGTCAAAAGGTTGTGCTGGGACGTGGGGAGGGGTGGAGAGTTGGAGGGGAGGGAGGAGAAAAGTAGGGAAGGGAAAACGACTTATAGGTGTGTGGACAGGATATATGATGTATGTAGTAGCAGAGTGGGATCAGGGAAGGGGATAGGTAGCTGGTAGACAGGGACCATCAAAAGTTTAAGGCAGGGGAGTTATGAGAGAGTTATAAGAGAGTTCAGAGCTGTGAATTTCAGAAAAGCTGGTGTTAGGTGGAGAAATCCAGGTGGCACAGGCTGTGAAGCAGTCATTAAAGTGAAGCACATCATGTTGGGATATGTGTTCAGCAACTGGATGGCCACTGTTTAATTGTGGCTACAGTTTAATGGGGCCACTCATACAGTTGGACAGCTTGTTAGTTGTTATGCCCTTGTAGAAAGTGGCACAGTGGGTGCAACTTGGTTGGTAGATCATATGGCTGCTTCTACAGGTGGCCGCCTGCCTTTGATGGGACAGGAAATGCCTGTGACAGGATGGGAGTAAGTAGTAGTGTGAGGGGGTATGGTACAGACACTGCATCTAAATCTGTTACAGGGATATGAGCCATGAGGCAAGGGGTTGGGTGCAGGGTTGGTGTGTGTGTGGATGGAAAAGGATATTGCGTAAGTTTAGTGGGCATCAGAATACTGCTTTAGGAGGGGTAGGGGATACTTCTCATTTCAGGGCACGGTGATGGGTAGTCGAAACCTGGTGGAGAATGTGATTCAGTTGCTCCAGGCCTGGATGATACTGAGTCATGTGATGAGAGCTCCTTTTTTGCCCTTGCCCGTGCTTCCCGGCCACATGCCCCTCGGTCCATGCTCCAAATCACAAAGATGCTTTCAGTGAAGCTGAACCAGGTGTGGGATGTTGGATTCTGGGAGATTAGGAAGGCTTCCTGTAGATTCCCTTCTCTTTGAATCAGAGAAATATTATTTATGACAAATGTCAGTAAGGAATAAATCTGCTGAGAAGCTGTAGTTAGTATACTGAGACCTTTGAAATGGGTTTATTTGTATGGTTTTGACTCCTCACCACAAATAATTTGTATTACTCACTTTTGAACTTGGGAAACTTAAGCTTGGCTTATCATGTAATCCCAAAATATGGAACTGTATGACAATACGGAATGAAACTAGGTGAAGTGTGTCTTTTTTCTATTTTTGCAACATTGCAAATAACAATTTGTTTAGGGAGCCATATGAAAGGCATGGCCATGGGCTTCTGTAGCCATTATATAGTTCACCTGCACTCTAACTTTATTTTGATGACCACGTCCTTAATGTCTTGGACTCTTATCGCATTTTAGGACTCGCTTTCGATGCTCGCTTAACTCGGCTTCCCCATCTTCATCAGATTAAGCAAAAGTGCTGGCAGCACCTCAACATTCTTCAGTGCCTGAGTCACACTGACTGGAGTGCAGATTGCCTTACACCGTTGCAGCTGTACAGAGCCCTTGTACAGTCCTGTCTTGACTATGGGAGAATGGCATACGGTTCAGTGTCACCATCAGCATTGCGGATGCTGGACCCTATACGCCACTGTGGAATTTGACTTGCGATGGGAGCTTTTTGAATGAGAGCCTACTCGTGGAAGCTGGGGTTCCTCCATTGCGGATAAGGCAACAACTGCTTGCCAATTATACTGCACACATTCACAGCTCACCTAAACATCTGAATTATCATCTTCTTGTCCCTAACACAGCGATCCAACTCTCACACCAGCGGCCCAGACCAGGGATTACAGTTGCACTTGGTGTCCAGTCCCTTCTCATTGAACTCAAGTCTTTCCCTCGACCACAGCTTCATCTGGACCTATCACAAGTCCCAAAAGACTCAGTTCATCCTGCAGCCCTACAGCACCTGTTTCTCTATATTCTTGATATGTCCCAGGGTTCAGAGACAGTTTACTCGGATGGCTCGATGGTCGATGGTCACTTAAGTTCATGCAAGACATATTGACCAGCCCTCCTTGCCAGATGTCTGCAGTGCTTTCTCTGGAGAGCTGGTAGCCATCTCCCGCACTCTTTAGGATATCTGTTCCTGCGCTGGGGACTCCTTTGTAGCAACTTCTTGAGTGCCTTACAAGCTCTTGACCAATGCTATCCTTGCCATCGTTTGGTAATGGCCATCAGAGTGCCCGTTTATGTACTTGAACAACATGGATGGTCCGTGGTCTTTATATGGATCCTGGGACATGTCAGCATCACGGGAAATAACCTTGCCGACAGGCTAGTGTAAGGGGCTGCTTGTAATCCTAGTCTGGAGATCGGCATACTGGAATCTGATCTTCGATCTGTATTATGCCACAATGTTTATGGGCTCTGGGATACAGAATGGCACTCCCTAACTTTGTCGAATAAGTTATATATGGTAAAGAAGTCGACAGTGTGGCGGTCCTACATGCTAGCCTCTTGCAAGGACTTCACATCGGCAATACTTGGCTGACTCATGATTATCTCCTCTGTCTTCGAGGACCCATCCCAGTGTCGATGTGGTTCTTGATTGACAGTAGTCCGCATATTGTTGGACTGTCCCAATCTAGCAACCCTGAGGCAGATTATAAACCTTCGTGACACCCTACCTATGGTGTTAGGTGACAATACCTCAACAGCTGATCTAGTTTTGAGTTTTATTTGAGAGGAGGGTTTTTATCCCCTAATCTAAGGGTGGGTGCCTGGCCTTATCTCTCAGGACTTCACCTGACCTGCATTTTTTACTCTCTCTCTCTCTCTCTCTCTCTCTCTCTCTCTCTCTCTCTCTCTCTCTCTTCTTTCTGCTGCTGTTTGTTCGACTTTTCACTATCATCCATTTTTATTCTTGTGATCAGCCATCCAAGGCCATCTGCTATATTGTTTTAACACTTTCTACAGCTATTTTCCTTTTAGTTAATATTTTCAATTTTGGCTTGATACTTCTACTTCAGTGTTGTTACACAGATAGTTTTCTGGGTTTAGTTCCTTCCCCAGATTTTGGGTTATAGGGTTCTTTTGGAGTATGGTTTTCATCCAAGACCTGTTTGACTGAGGAAAGAGGGACTGATAACCTTGTAGTTTAGTCCCTTTAATCTCCAATCAAACCACCTAACCAACAGTTTGTTTAAACATTTCAGCAGTTGTGTGTCATGCTCATTCCAATTACACTTATCATCATGTTATAATCTAAAAGGTTTAACACCATCAACCTACTCTATTTGCATGTGCTCATGTTTTGTATGTATTCTGGGTGTAAACGTCTTGCAGAATATGATTTGCATGTTGTGAGTTTGAGTTTAACAGAAAAGAATATACTAGAAACCATTAATTAATGCTTAAAAATTTACATTAACAGCCATTTTCAAAAATATATTTAATTTTTCACTTCTCACAATGTTGCTGTCATCTGCAACCAAAACAAATTTGACATCTGGTAAAGTTAGAATGTCCTGTAGACAAAGTGGAACTCGGTGGGACACTACAATTAATTAGTTCTCAGTTGGTGAAGACTGATGCCTTAATATAGGAATGTTTACTATCGACAGCCTTAGTTTTCTGTTAGAGACGCACAGCTTAATCATGTCCAGAATTTCCTAGCATGGTTCAGACATTACGTTGCATAAATACCATGATATTCTAATTTACTTAAAGGGATGTCATGATCTACCCAATTAAATGCCTTTGAAGATTCACAGAATATACTAGTGACCTGTAGTGTGTTGTCAAATTAATTGAATACATTCTCAATGTATGTGTAAGTTCTGTTTCCAGCATTGGGAGTCTTTAGAAGTATGAACTGTGACTTGGTCAATATATTATCTGTGGCCAAACTGAGAGAAGCCACTTATATTTTGAGAATGTGTGAAAGATTAATATTTGATGGAAGTTGTTTGTTATTTCTTCATCTCCTTTATTTGTAGAGACTATCCACCTCAGTGTATTGAAAACCACCAGAAATTGCACTAGCAGTAAGTGAATAGTGTCATAAATAACTTATAATGGTGTTAAACTTAGACCAAAACTCTGTAGACAAATTATGGAAGGTCTAAAAAATGCCAGTGTGATAGCATTTTCATAAGATACAAAAACATTTCACACTTTTTTGTGCATGGGAAATAGTGAAAATCAGCAGTGTTTTGACAGTTTGTGCTTCAGATATCTGTTTTACATTTGACGAGCAATATCTTGAACTTAGCAATGTCCTGATGAAAGAAAATTTTTCTGCTTGCAATCCAGACATCTCCTCATGTGTTCTTCTGTCTAGATGGTCCAAATGACTTGTGTAGTATAGTTTTTGTTTTACTTTTACTGGATAATCAATAAGAAGAATACCTTTAACATCATGCACAAGAAATTGGACATAGTGTTCCAGACATATGAAATTGGGTTGGTGGGTTTTGATTCAGCCCCTATCTTCCACCAACTATTATGATTCCTGTTTCATTTTTGACAGGCAGTGGTGGACTCATCTCATTCACAATAACAAATTGAAGCATAGAATATGTTAGATTATTTTTAAAATGGTTCAAAAATTTATTTATTTTGCTTTTGGTGAGTATACAACAAATGCAGCACCCATATTATACAAACATTTCTTATAGTTTATTCCTCTTGTATAATGTTATTACTATTTTGTTTGCTTTTTACTTTTAATCACCAATTGTCTACTAAAGTTGAGTCAGTGTAAGTGGATCCCTGACAGTTACAGTGGGCTCGGCACAGCAGCTCCGTCTGTCTACCTCAACCAGTAATGTGACACCATTTTGTAAAGGTTCTATGGCAATGCCTCATTGTTGTCACAGCTCCGGATATAACTACTGTTTTTGCTTGCAGCCATTAACACTTTGCAGTTGAAAGCTGTCAGTGCTGCCAGCTGTAACAGATCTTTTTACACTGTCTCAACTGTAACTTATTCTGATTCAGTGTCTTCATTTGAGGTTGCGTTTTTAGAAAGTTCTCTATATGGATTTTTTTTTCTGTAGAAGAATGAACACTTTTCATTTCAGTTTCCCATTTCTTAAATGTTGAGAATGAATGAGTAAACTGCTTATTAACCTTCACCAACTTTGCATGCAGTTCAGTTGTTGATAAACTGTCCAAACTGTGTTTTTGTTTTTAACATCATGGTACTCCAGTTTAGCTTAGTTATGTGCCTGTCCAGTGGGTCATAATTGCAATCTCTCTCTATGGTGTGAAACAAGCCATCCAGTGTAGAACAATAATAATTTTCTCAGTAAATGAAATAAGAACTTTCTGACCATTTGAATAATTGACTTATACATTAGGTAAGAAATGGAAAACATTGTTCTTAAAATTATTGTTGACTGATTTTCTGCAAATGGTCTCATATTCTCAATTTTAAAAAGACACAACATATTCAAATCTGCACATCTATGGGTACTACATCAGTGATAGGTGTATCACATTATAAGGGAATAACAAATAGGGTGGAAACTTCAAAATTTTTAGGTGTCCATATTGATGTGAATTTAAACTAGAAAAACACATTTTGGATCTCCTAAAACAACTTAGTTTATCCAAATTTGCACTTGTAATCACTGCAGGTCTTGGGAGCGAGAAGCCAGTAAGCAGATAGATTTTGCATATTTTCATTCAGTAATGTCATGTAGGCTAATTGTTTTCATTGGGCAAAAATATGCTGTAAGAATAATATGTGACACTCACCCATGATTACCTTGTAGAAATCTGTTTGAGGAGTTGGGCATTTTGACTACTGCTTCACAGTATATTTATTTCCTCATGAAGTTTGTTGTAAATAATCCACTGTAGTTCAAAGGGAATGATGCTGTACATAATTACAATATAAGAAGAAAAAATTACATTCATTACTCCACATTAAGGTTGTCTTTATCACAAAAAAGTATCCACAATGCTCCAGCCAAAAAATTTGATCACTTGCCCAGTTATATAGAATGACTAACTTACAGCAAAGTAAAAAATGAAAATGAACTGAAGTTTAACTATGACAACGTCTTCTACTCTGTAGAATAATTTCAATTACTGTACTGTGTGAAAGCTGGTGGCTAGAAATTACTAACTCATGCCTGTATCCAAATGATGGACCCAATTTCAAAAATTCATATGTATTCAATTATAAAACCAAAATGAACAAGCTTTATACCAATGGAAAGAGGAAGTTTCAAAGTTTGTGGCAGGCAGCGGCAGGTGGGAGGTGATGGTTTCAGAAGCAGCCAGTAGAGTTCACATGGCAATAGGACCATAATTCCAGTTCACTGTCAGTTGTGAGTGAGATGGTGACTGTGGAGCACAAGGTTTTCTGTGTTCCTGAGTTCGTGTTAAGTGAGTTACAGATTGCAGTGGAGCAGGCATTTTGTACCAAGTTCGGTATTCAACCACCAACTCGCAAAAGCTTTCCCTATCGGTTAAATTAATTTAAACAGACTTGGAGTGTGTGCAAAGGAAAAAGCACAGGCTAAGCATGTGTGTGAGGATGATGTCTGGTGGATTCAAGAAAGATTTGTGTGCAGTCCTAGCAAGTCTATCAATAGAGCCAGTCAGAACTTGGAATACCCCAACCAACTATATGGAAAGTTCTGAGATGGCATTTGCTGTACAAGCCATATCGATTACAATTTGTGCAGACTCTCAACCCCAAAGACAAAGAGAAGCATCCTGCGTTTTGTGATTGTGCTAGCAAAGATGGAGGATGACGCATTTCTACAGCGTGTAATTTTTAGTGATGAAGGGACGTTCCACCTTAGTGGACAAGTTAACAGACATAATACTTCCATATGGGGTTTTGAAAATCCACATCCACCATTGCATCATGAAAGAGACTCACCAAAGGTCAACGTGTTCTGTGCCGTATCTCTTACAAAGATTTATGGACCATTTCTCTTTGCAGAAAGAACTGTAACGGGACTCATATAGCTGGATATGTTGGAACAGTGACCATTTCCTCAAGTTAAGGAACATTCCCAGGACTTCATTTTCCAACAGGATGGAGCTCTGCCCCATTGGCACCATGATGTAAGAGACTTTTTGAATGACTCCCTTCCTCGGCACTGGATCAGTCGCAGGGGACTTGAGGATCTGGTTCTGCACTTCTGGCCATTGAGATCTGATCTCACACTCTGTGACTATTTCTTATGTGGTTATGTGAAGGACTGTCTACTTCCCGCCTCTGCCAATCACTGTGACTGATTTGCAGAACCAGATCACTGCTGCTGTGCCCTCAGTAACAGCAGATATGCTTTTGCATGTGTGGGACGAGTTTGGCTTCGTTGTCGACGTTTGCTGTGCAGCCAACAGTGACCACATTGAACATTTATAACATTTATAATTATTAAATAATTATTAAAACTAATTAATTAAAAATCATTTAATTTATTAAATTGATATCAAACATAATGAAAAAATTGGAACTTCCTCTTTTAATTGGTATAAAGCTTGTTGATTTTGGATTTTTACTTGATTAAATATGAAGTTTTGAAAATGGGTCCATCATTTAGAATAACCATGAATGTTTCTGTTGCTTTTAAACTTTGATTTATTGTTGACAACAAACTTTATAAGAGACTGACTGTACTGTGATATTGTTGTCCATTTGCCAATCTGTTTAAAGAACATCTAGAAGAGGTTCTAGGGTGGGCACCAAATATTGTCTTCAATACACACTTCTTTGTAACAAACACTTCGTTTCTCACTGGAGAGTTATGACAGGATAAGATGCAGTGAGACATTAGTGAATGAAAAGTGGAAATGCATGTCATCATTTCAACATTTTTATCTCCAAAGCCTGCTATTTTTTAGCCACAGTGCAAAAGAAGCAGAGCTTAGATGTTTAAAAACATTTATAATGTTTGACTTTCAGTTCAGTTCCTTATCGCTAAGAACATCCAAGCGTTTTAAGTATTCTGTTTCATTTATTGACTTTCCCTGCATGCATTTTTTCCAACATTGTGGAACAGGCCTTGCAAAATATAGATTTTGCTTATAGAGTATTTTATATAAGTTCAGTGACAGTCTGCTGACAGAGAAATAGTTAATAATTTGCAAATAAATAAATAAATAAATAAATAAATAAATACATTTTGAAGTATTGTGGTTCATTGATATACCCTCACACCATCATTAAACTAAGCTTATAAATTATGTTGCATTTTCACAAGAAATCTCTCATTGAATTACTGAACAGTAATTCCTGGGTATTAGTAACTGTCTTTGTCCATTTTTAAAATACATCAAATGACAGAAATATTAATAGCATATTTTGAGCTCGGTTATGAAGCTTTGGTGGCCTGAGACTTGACAGAACAGTCACAGACTAAAGAGCCATGTTTGCTGTTTCCCCTAGTCCTAGGTATTTGGCTGGCAATTAACAGTACTTTGGGTCTCTTTATAGCAGAAGGGGGAGTCTGGTTCTCAGAATGGCATGCCAACTCCATTGGGATCATGTTTCAGACAACACAGCAGTGATAGTTCAAGCCAACCTTTATGTTAGTTTCAGCTTTAAAGACCCTCTGCAAGTAAGTGAAATACATGATAAAATGAGCTCCTTGTCCAGACCATGAAGGCCCAATGGAGGATGTATTTTTGGCTGTTGTGTAATCCTCTACATTGCAGCATCATGCAGATGCAGTATGGAGGGGCACATGGTCAGCACACTGCTCTCCCGGCCTGTTTGCAGATTTTCTAGACATTGAGCCACTACTACTTGGTAAAGGAGCTCCTCAAATGGCATTACAAGGCTGAGTGAAAGCTGTACTAGTCTTCTTGCAAAGGAGAAACCCCAGGAATTGAACCCAGGTCCTCCATATTTCTAAATGGGAAAATACAGATATTAGATGAGAATTTTCGGAAGGGAAACATTCTTTCACATAGTGTTGGCATCACTCAACACTAGGAATCACCATAAGCACTTATTTTAACATAAGGAATAGCAAGGCCTGTTTGGCGCATCATTTCCAGATGGACTGTAGTTTTCACCTAAGTATTGCACAAACTCTGTTTACAAAGGAAACACACAACAATTGTGGGGGGGGGGGGGGGGATTGTTGTCACAGCCATCAACACTCCCTACATTGTGTTGGAAACACAAGCCTGTGATAATTTATGAAAAGTTAAAATCTGTTGTAAATCAGTTGTGACAATAGAGATGTGTCCTTACAGAAGACAACACGAATAAGAGATTTGGAAAAGTTGTGGAGTAATATGCCATGAAATTTTGAGTAAATTTCCTAAAGAAACTAAATTAAATTATGAGATTATTTTAAATTCTGTTGTCTTTCAAGGTCACATACATACCATGTAATTCCTGGGTATTAGTAACTGTCTTTGTCCATTTTTAAAAGACTTCAAATTTCAGAAATATTAATAGCATATTTTGAACTCAATTATGAAGCTTTGGTGGTCTGAGACTTGACAGAACAGTCACAGACTAAAGAGCCATGTTTTCTGTTTCCACTAGGCAGACGGTGAAACAATTTTACTCTATCTTTTGTATATCTATTGGGAGAACCATACGAACAAGAGGTTGAGGAACAAATAATGGTGTGATGCGCACCGCAACAGCTATTTAGCAGTGGCTTGTAGACTATGTTTGTAGAATAAACTATGTAGTATGATTCTGTACTGTTATGAATCTGTGCTTTAAAGACTGACTGATGCTTGTCTGTTACAGTCGTCAATTGGAAGCAGTGAAATCTAAATTTTATGGCTGATAAAATTATGCCTATGTTCCCAACACCATCTTTCTACAGGGCTCTCATACATAGAAAATTTTTAATATAATTTCAGCATGGACCTGCCGACTTCACTAGCATTTATGAGGCATTGGTTAAAAATGTTTGTTCATCCTAATTCAGATTTTCTGTGATCTCCATAATGAGTGCTTGGATATTTTCTCCTGAAAGTCAATGACAAATTTCTTTCTCCAACCATGTTCAATGAAGTCTGTGATCAGTCTCTAATGATGTTGATGTTACTGTCAAAAGAACATTAAACTCTTAATCCCTAGCTAGACCTCTTATATAGCATAGGCTATTGTAAAAGTATAATCCTTCACATTCTGTGGACATTCTACTAAATATAGCGTTTATGTCACATCATAGAGTTCCACAGTTTCTACTTTTTCTCACAGCTTTCCCTTCAGTTCCTGTTGCTAATCAATCTGTAACTTTACCTTTAGAATCCACACTTTTTTGCCCTGCCACTTAATTTATTTTACATTGGAATAAGTCATCTTAAGCAATTCAGGAAAGTTTCATTTAAAGACATGTACAGGTACTGCTGTAGGTAGCTATATCTTGTTAATCACAAAGCAGACAAGGCACAGTTAATGTGCTGCAGCTACAGGTGGATTGTTCACCTTGACAACAAATGCTGCAGCCGACACTAGCGAGGCATGGTGATGCAGTTGCAGTAGGCAATGTTACATATTTTATGCCATAATTGAAGTAGTTTACAGGTATTAATGATGTATCTGGGGAGGACTCCTTATTCAATAAAAGTGTTCTGTGACTTAGTAATATCAAACTATCTGGGCTAATAGAAGCAAGCTAGGATCCCACTGTTCACTCATGACTCACATGCATTTACAATAGTGTATGAACATCAGTTTGAAGTTGTAAGCACTATACTGGTATGGAGACAAATGAGTAGTAATTGCTCAGAACTGTCTAATTCACATTTCTGTGTTGGTCAGTTGTAATAGAATGAACAACGTGAAATGGTCAAGGCTGTAACTTAACCAGAGTTAATTTTAGGGCTTGGCGTGTTGCAAATGTTATTGGATAATAATTGGAACATTATTTTATCTGATTCCCTGGAATGTAATCGTGAGTACTTTGTCTTGGATGGACATACACCTAGGATGTGGTGTCGAATAAATACAATGGTCTAAAGACAATGCATGTCACTTGTATGGCAGTTTACCTGTGTTCCAGTTGCATCTATCTACTCTTATATTGCCAGGTTGTGGAGGAATTCTGCAGATGCTGAGATTTACATGATAAGAGACTGTTTGGTGTGGTGACTTCACAAGAACATGCCCATTGATTTGTTCTTAACTGGAGAGTTCTACTGCGGTGGCTGGTCCCCAAATATGGTAGTTGATATATTACATATCGTTTTAGCTGGAGAGGCTTCCCTTACAAATATAATACTAGCCCAGACTCTCATAATGAATCTGTCTATGAAATCAGCCACAGATTCTCTTCCATTTTCTTTCACAATATCACTAATACTCTTGTTCTTCTTTACTGTATTTAAAATGCAGGAAAGATACAATTTAGGATAAAATTATGGACACACATTTTGGAAATAATATTTTCTCTGTGAGAAATCGTATACTTACTGCACATATAAAATTGTATATGTAGATGTTACCCCCTTCTGGTGAATGCAAATACTCCTCTTTTTTACACAATTTACAGTGTTTTAGTAAGCGTAACCTCACACAAGCATGCCTTATATTTCTTGATAATCTTTTATCACCACTGACTTTTTAATACTACACTAAATTGTAATTCATATATTATTTTATGTATTTTTTAGGTTTATAAAGGGTTAATTTCTGGTATATAATAATGTATTGTCCCATACTCAGGGAAAGAGTGTAGGGCGAGCAGATGCAGGAATCCTGCACCTCCATTCATGGCGAGGTTGTAGTGGAGGCGATTCACTGTTTTCTTCCTCTGACCCACTATGAAGTATCAAATGTGTATCCATGTCATGTGGATCACTGTGATGAGTGCTTATACAGTGTAGTGTTGGGTTTGTGTTGAAATGGATGAAGGGAAGGGAGAAGGTGAAACCTGGTGCAAGCACACTGCCTACTCCTCTCCAAAAGCACCAAGGGACCAATGAGCTTAATGTCTCTGTAAGATGTACGGATCACTGTCAGCAGTGTTGTATGTCCTCACTTCATGAGATGCTGCAGAGAAGTTTGGAGTTTAATCCAGGGTGTGGAAGCAAAGTTAGGTGATTCGAAACTTAACACAACCACCTCTCCTCCCTTTGACAGCCAAATACTGGCAGTACAAAATTTCAACCATGCCCAGGATTTGAACCAGCTTACCTCCACATTGAGTGCCACCACACAGGCACGTGTTAGTGACCTTGGCTATGGAGGCGGGTTTCTCCTATATGCTCGGAGCTTAGTCACATTTGTGTAACATGTGGATAACTCCTTTCTTCTGTTTAGTGTCTGTTCATGTATACAGTATAGCAAATAATATATGTTTTTGTATTCTTATGTAGATTTTTCAAATTTTTTGCAGTGTATAATGCAGAAAGCAGAGCAGCTGGCTGAAAGCTTTGACCCTCTTGAGTATGTGAACTTCACATATCACAGTGCAAAATGTTCTCCTGTCAATGAGGAGCCATCAGACTCAGAATCATGTGATGATGAATATCCGTATGCTCCAATGTATCTGGAACCTGATCGACAGTTTAGTAGCATTCCTGTAAACAGGAGTCACAGTTCAGTCCACGTGCCCACCAACGTTTTTGATTTAGGTAAATAATCTGAATTATTTTAAATTTGTGCATTATTTTGGATTTCAGTAGCCCAATATAAAATCAAGTTTATCTATTATATAAGTACTCCCATACTGATTAACAAGTGCTGTTCTAGTGAAAGGGTAAGTCTCTGCTTAAAGTATATATTTTTAAGTGATAACCTATCTTTTTCTTTTTTCATTTCTAAAGTGCAGCCAAAAGGTACTTGAATAAGACCATAGATAATTTATTTGCAGATAATGAGTGTTTCAAAAAGTTTTTCTTAGTTGTTGTATTGTTGAGAGAAGAAGAGATGGGGCATGTTAGGAAAAGTCCTTATCAGCAGCAGTGCTAAGTGTTAGGCCATTAGCATTAGTCCTACAATCTTCTCCAGGAATGTGTCTGTCATTGCTGACCTACTCATTTGCATTGCCAAGCTGTTGTGGTTATCCTAGATTCTGGCGTGTGATACAAGTGCTGTTAGCAGTTGTTCCGGTGTTTCATTCTTATCACGGTACTGTTATGTCAATAACTACCTGCTTTTTTCATATGCCTTCATTACTTTTTTGGTCAAGCAGAAAGAACCTGTTATGTATCGTAAAACTTTGGTTCAGTTTCATCAATTTGTTACGATTGAGTAGAAGCTGGAGTCCATCTTTGACAACAATAGACATTATTGATAGCATAATTAAACTACATAACTTAAGCAGAGTTTATTTCTTTACTTTGTAGTTCAGTGTACATTGCACTAAAACTCTTAACTTTAACATAGTATTCCTTTGATTTCTCATGTCATGTGGAAGTGCAAATATGTAAACACTGAGACTTGCTCAGTGTTTTTGCTTTTATTGGGTTATCGCTATGGAAGGCCTGTGTTCTGGTTTTGTTTAAAGACAAAGAGTTTAAATACGTCTGCTTGTGTCTGTATATATGTGTGTGTGTGTGTGTGTGTGTGTGTGTGTGTGTGTGTGTGTGTGTGTGTGTGTGTGTGTGTGTGGGCGCGCGCGCGCGAGTGTATACCCGTCCTTTTTTCCTTTTTTCCCCCCTAAGGTAAGTCGCACACACACACACATCCATCCACACATACAGACACAAGCAGCTTGTGTCTGTATGTGTGGATGGATATGTGTGTGTGTGCGAGTGTATACCTGTCCTTTTTTCCCCATAAGGTAAGTCTTTCCGCTCCCGGGATTGGAATCACTCCTTACCCTCTCCCTTAAAACCCACTTCCTTTCGTCTTTCCCTCTCCT
Source organism: Schistocerca serialis cubense (assembly GCF_023864345.2). NCBI lineage: Eukaryota > Metazoa > Arthropoda > Insecta > Orthoptera > Acrididae > Schistocerca > Schistocerca serialis. The sequence continues at coordinate 333,125,898 of NC_064643.1, read as the reverse complement.
TCCCTCTTTCCTGATGAGGCAACAGTTTGTTGCGAAAGCTTGAATTTTGTGTGTATGTTTGTGTTTGTTTGTGTGTCTATCGACCTGCCAGCGCTTTCGTTCGGTAAGTCACCTCATCTTTGTTTTTATATATAATTTTCCTCACACACACAGATATATATATATATATATATATATATATATATAAAAACAAAGATGATGTGACTTACCAAATGAAAGTGCTGGCAGGTCGACAGACACACAAACAAACACAAACATACACACAAAATTCAAGCTTTCGCAACAAACTGTTGCCTCATCAGGAAAGAGGGAAGGAGAGGGAAAGACGAAAGGATGTGGGTTTTAAGGGAGAGGGTAAGGAGTCATTCCAATCCCGGGAGCGGAAAGACTTACCTTAGGGGGAAAAAAGGACGGGTATACACTCGCACACACACACATATCCATCCACACATATACAGACACAAGCAGACATATTTAAAGACAAAGAGTTTGGGCAGAGATGTCAGTCGAGGCAGAAGTGCAGAGGCAAAGATGTTGTTGAATGACAGGTGAGGTATGAGTGGCGGCAACTTGAAATTAGCGGAGATTGAGGCCTGGTGGATAACGGGAAGAGAGGATATATTGAAGAGCAAGTTCCCATCTCCGGAGTTCGGATAGGTTGGTGTTAGTGGGAAGTATCCAGATAACCCGGACGGTGTAACACTGTGCCAAGATGTGCTGGCCGTGCACCATCCTATATATATATATATAGACACACACACACACACACACACACACACACACACACACACACACACACACACACACACACACACACACACACACACTAAATTGGTGATCCCTTGATGCCTCAGAACATGTCCTACCAACCGATCGCATCTTCTAGTCAAGTTGTGCCACAAACTCCTCTTCTCCCCAATTCTATTGAATACCTCTTTATTAGTTATGTGATCACCCATCTAATCTTCAGCATTCTTCTGTAGCACCACATTTCGAAAGCTTCTATTCTCTTCTTGTCTAAACTATATATCGTCCATGTTTCACTTCCATACATGGCTACACTCCATATGAATACTTTCAGAAACAACTTCCTGACACTTAAATCAATACTAGATGTTAACAAATTTCTCTTCTTCAGAAACGCTTTCCTTGCCATTGCCAGTCTACATTTTATATCCTCTCTATTTCGACCATCATCAGTTATTTTGTTCCCCAAATAGCAAAACTCCTTTACTACTTTAAGTGTCTCATTTCCTAATCTAATTCCCTCAGCATTCCCGACTTAATTTGACTACATTCCATTATCCTTGTTTTGCTTTTGTTGATGGTCATCTTATATCCTCCTTTCAAGACACTGTCCATTCCGTTCAACTGCTCTTCCAAGTCCTTTGCTGTCTCTGACAGAATTACTATGTCATCGGCGAACCTCAAAGTTTTTACTTCTTCTCCATGAATTTTAATACCTACTCCAAATTTTTCTTTTGTTTCCTTTACTGCTTGCTCAATATACAGATTGAATAACATCGGGGAAAGGCTACAACCCTGTCTCACTCCTTTCCCAACCACTGCTTCCCTTTCATGCCCCTCGACTCTTATAACTGCCATCTGGTTTCTGTACAAATTGTAAATAACCTTTCGCTCCCTGTATTTTACCCCTGCCACCTTTAGAATTTGAAAGAGAGTATTCCAGTCAATATTGTCCAAAGCTTTCTCTAAGTCTACAAATGCTAGAAACGTAGGTTTGCCTTTCCTTAATCTTTCTTCTAAGATAAGTCGTAAGGTCAGTATTGCCTCACATGTTCCAATATTTCTACGGAATCCAAACTGATCTTCCCCAAGGGTGGCTTCTACTAGTTTTTCCATTCGTCTCTAAAGAATTTGCGTTAGTATTTTGCAGCTGTGATTTATTAAACTGATAGTTTGGTAATTTTCACATCTGTCAACACCTGCTTTCTTTGGGATTGGAATTATTATATTCTTCTTGAAGTCTGAGGGAATTTCGCCCGTCTCATACATCTTGCTCACCAGACGGTAGAGTTTGGTCAGGACTGGCTCTCCCAAGGCTGTCGGTAATTCTAATGGAATGTTGTCTACTCCTGGGGCCTTGTTTTGCCTTAGGTCTTTCAGTGCTCTGTCAAACTCTTCACGCAGTATCGTATCTCCCATTTCATCTTCATCTACATCCTCTTCCATTTCCATAATACTGTCCACAAGTACATCACCCTTGTACAGACCCTCTATATACTCCTTCCACCTTTCTGCTTTCCCTTCTTTGCTTAAAACTGGGTTTCCATCTGAGCTCTTGATATTCATGCAAGTGGTTCTCTTATCTCCAAAGGTCTCTTGAATTTTTCTGTAGGCAGTATCTATTTAACCCCTGGTGAGATAAGCCTCTACATCCTTACATTTGTTCTCTAGCCATGCCTGCTTAGCCATTTTGCACTTCCTGTCGATCTCATTTTTGAGACATTTGTATTCCTTTTTGCCTGCTTCACTTACTGCATTTTTGTATTTTCTCCTTTCATCAATTAAATTCAGAATCTCTTCTGTTACCCAAGGATTTCTACTAGTCCTCATCTTTTTACCTACTTGATCCTCTGCTGCCTTCACTATTTCATCCCTTGAAGCTACCCATTCTTCTTCTACTGTATTTCTTTCCCCCATTCCTGTCAATTGTTCCCTTATGCTCTCCCTGAAACTCTGTACAACCTCTGGTTCTTTCAGTTTATCCAGGTCCCATCTCCTTAAATTCCCCCCTTTTTGCAGTTTCTTCTGTTTAATAACCAATAGATTGTGGTCAGAGTCCACATCTGCCCCTGGAAATGTCTTACAATTTAAAACCTGGTTCCTAAATCTCTGTCTTACCATTATATAATCTATCTGAAACCTTTTAGTATCTCCAGGGTTCTTCCATGCATACAACCTTCTTTCATGATTCTTGAACCAAGCGTTAGCTATGATTAAGTTATGCTCTGTGCAAAATTCTACCAGGCGGCTTCCTCTTTCATTTCTTAGCCCCAATCCATATTCACCTACTACGTTTCCTTCTCTTCCTTTTCCTACTGTCGAATTCCAATCACCCATGACTATTAAATTTTCTTCTCCCTTCACTAACTGAATAATTTATTTTATCTCATCATACATTTCATCAATTTCTTCTTCATCTGCAGAGCTGGTTGGCATATAAACTTGTACTACTGTAGTAGGCGTGGGCTTCATGTCTATCTTGGCCATAATAATGCGTTCACTATGCTGTTTGTAGTAGCTTACTCGCACTCCTATTTTTTAAATTCATTATTAAACCTACTCCTGCATTACTCCTATTTGATTTTGTGTTACCTTAATGAGTTGTACCTTAGTTACCTTAATGTGTTACATCTTATGACTGGCGCATATGTTTCATCACAATCCAGGCCTTGCTTCTGAGCACAGCCTTTTACCACCAGCCATGCTTTATAGTGTACAATGAGACCTTTCATATCTTTCTTTCTTTCTTTTAAATACCCATTTTGCTCTTAATGGCTTTTTATCTTAATGTAAATCAGCAGACTCCTTGTGGTTCTCTTTGTGAGATTGTAACTCTTCTTGTATTGCCATCAACCAGTTTTCAATGTTGTCTGACATCATTGTTTCTTCTAATGTCAAAGGATGAGAGTCAGTTGACTGTTTAGACTGATACAGTTTCTTTGGCTTTGGAATTCTCGATGACCTTCATATTTGCTGCAGTTGCTCATTTTCGTTAATTGGATCATCTGGACTTGTTTCGTCATTGCTGCTAGTATTCACTGAACTACTACTTGATGTTACACTCTTCAGGTTCAGATTCAATTTCTTCTAATTCAGTTGTAGTAACTTCATCATGCTGCTTCTTTGTCATTGGGAGAAACAGTCGACTTGGTTCCTTTGACCCAGTTCCCTCATTTCACTGTTTCGAAGTATCTTCCTCAAAAGTCACATCTCTTGTTTTTATGATTCTCTGACAGTTAGGTTCAAAAAATCTGTATGCTTTTGAATATTCACTGTATCCTACCAAAATACACTCACCAATTTTTTGGTCCCATTTTCATCTGTTGGCTCTTGGAATGTGAGCATAAGCCTTATTTCCAAATATTCTAAGATGCTTAAGATTCGGCTTCTTGTTTGTCCAAGCTTCCTCTGGGGTCTTGTTCTTTAGTGCATTATTGTACAGTTGTAACATTCATCCATTCCATTTTGTTCTGGTGTATATGGCACTGTAGTCTGATGTCGGATTCCTTCCTTTCTGAAAACTGTTATCAGATTATCATTCACATATTCTGTGCCATTATCAGTGTGTAGAGTGCAGAGCCTTTTTTCAGTTTGACTTTCTACTAGATTTTTGAAGTCTCATATCAGTTGTGCTACTTGTTGTTTATTTCTGAGGAAATATACTAATACTTCCCTGGAATAATTATCAGTTAGAGTAAGGAAGTATCTGGCTCCTCCAATTGATCTAGTATGCATTGGCCCTCGCAAATCTGAGTGAACTAGCTCGAGAATTTCTGTGGCTCTTGAGCTAGATCATGGAAAAGGAAGTTTTGTTTGTTTTCCCTCTAAGCAAATTACACAGGGAGTATTTATTGTTCCCTTATATGAAATTCCTTTAGCCAGGCCATTACGAAGTGCATCCATTGCTTCAGAAAGCAGATGACTTAGTCTTTTATGCCACAGGTTTGCACTATTTGCCTGCAATATGGATTTTGCTTCAAAATTTCGATCATATGTTGGTATAGTTGGTACATTGCGTTTGCTGATGATGCACTAGTAGCCATATTTTTGCATGATACGACAAACTTGTTTGTCAAATAAAATCAAATGACCTTTTTCTATTATTTTACTAACAGACAGTAGATTTGTGCTTAGCTGAGGCACATACAAAATATCCTCTACTGTGATTCTAACTTTCTTGTTACCAGTGAGAACATCTACAAATGAAGATTATATACCTTTTACGGGTAAGTTTTCATTATTTGAGAATGGCCACATGTCTCTAACAATCAGTCAAGTTTCAGTTTCACTATGTTCTGTTCGTACTATAGTTCCTTTTTACCAGATTTTACTTTAAACACATGTCAAGGGTACAATCAGCTCAAATGATTATGGGCAAAATCACTTTTAAAAAGTTAAGCAATTCCTGTTGTAATCTGCTAGTAGCCTATACATCTGACAATATGTACTCAAGTCAATACCTTTCCCCCTGCAGGTCCGGGGTTTAGAATAGGCCCGCGGTATTCCTGCCTGTCGTAAGAGGCGACTAAAAGGAGTCCATCCCCCTCACGGGGGTAGTTCTCATTGCCTTCTTCTCCTTGCCTTCTCATTGAATTCTTCTCCTTGCTTTCTCATTGCCTTCTTCTCCTTGCCTTCTCTGATCTCCGCCTCGGCGTTTGAGACAGTCTGTCCTCTTTCTCCCTCTCTCTCTTCCTTTTCCTCTTCTTCCTTCCTCCCTGTGCGTGCCTGAAGGCCGACCCACGCGTTCGCATGCGTAGCCGGTGACGGGGTAACGCGTAAGTCCCCGCCCTGGGTAGACATGTAAGGCACGCGCGTACCCCCTGGTAAAGGCCAGGCCCGGGGAGGGGTGATTGCCTGAGCTGATACCTTCTGACCATGCCGATTGGTCCCTCCGTCTGTTTCTCGGGAGGTGTGACCTGAGGTGTAAACATTCACCTAAGGCGGGAGTGCCCTCTGAGAGGGTCCCCACAAGGAAGGAGCGCGCCATCGGAGACGCTGGCAATCATGGGGGATTCCTCCGCAATGGATTCTACTCCATCTCTCTCGACTTCGACCCAAAAACGGAAACGTGACCAGCCAACAGTGACAAATGTACTACCGCCTGCCCCACAGTTCCTCGTAGTTTCTCGATCTGAGGATGGAAAGGATTTTTCCTCTGTCAACCCTTTCGTTATTCAGAAGGGCGTAGATGCCATAGCCGGATCTGTCAAATCTTGTACCAGGTTGCGTAACGGCACCTTATTACTAGAAACTGAGAGTGCCTTTCAGGCACAAAAACTGCTTCGGGCCACCCTCCTGTACACGTTCCCTGTCCGGGTGGAGGCCCACCGAACTTTGAATTCGTCTCGTGGTGTAGTCTATACTAGCTCCCTCGACGGATTGACTGACGAGGAGCTTCAATCTTTCCTCGCTGAGCAGGGCATGACGGCTGTCCATAGGGTCATGAAAAAGGTCAACAATGACCTTGTACCGACCCGGACACGTTTCTTGACCTTCGACAGTGTTAAGCTGCCATCACGCATCAAGGCGGGCTACGAGGTTATTTCTGTTCGCCCCTGTGTCCCGACACCTACGCGCTGCTACCAGTGTCAGCGTTTCAATCACACTCGACAGTCTTGTTCCAATGCGGCTAAATGTGTCACTTGTGGCAGGGATGCCCATGAGGGTGACTGTCCACCTCCGTCTCCTCGTTGTGTGAACTGTCAGGGTGACCATGCCGCATCCTCCCGCGACTGTCCTGTCTATAAGGAAGAACGCTGTATCCAAGAAATTCGGGTCAAAGAGAAAGTGTCCACCTCGGCTGCTCGCAAGCTATTGGCTAGTAGGAAGCCCACGCTGCTCCCAGCGGGGAAATACAGTACTGTCCTGGCCTCTCCTCGGACTACCCGGGAGGTAGCAACCCAGACATGCGATCTGACCTTCAGCACCACGGTCGTCCGTTCGGCCAGTGCTAAGATCGCGCGGTCGACGTCTCCTCTTCCTCCCATCACCCCACAGACACCAGCCCCTTCCTCAGCTTCTGCTAAGACGAAGACATCGAAGTCAGATGCACAGGCCTTCAAGAAGGAACCATACCGTGCAGACTTCCTCCGTACCTCGACCTCCCAGCCTTCGACCGGTACTTCCACTAAACGTCCTTCCAAAAAGGCTCATAGGAAGCACAGTTCTCCTTCTCCGCCACGGCGCATTTCTTCTCCTGCACCACCCCGCGGTTGCCGCCCCAGGCCGTCATCCGTTTCGCCTGGCCGCACCGCTGGTAGCCGTACATCTGGCCATTCACCGGCGGAGGAAGCTCCCCCTCCCGGCCATCCTCCCGAGATGGCCGATGACCCTATAGACCCAATGGACGATGACTGTCCGCCTACTGATAGTGGCGGCAGTGCTCGCTCGAAGCCAGGCCCTAAGCGGCCTTCGAGGTGACCACTTCTATCATCTTCCTCTTCTTACAATGGCACTTATTCACTGGAATATTCGCAGCATTCGCTCCAACCGAGAGGACTTGAAGTTGCTGCTCCGCTTGCACCGTCCGCTCGTCGTAGCCCTCCAGGAAACGAAGCTTCGCCCATGCGATCAAATTGCCTTGGCACACTACACCTCTGTGCGTTTTGACCTACCCCCTGTGGTAGGTATCCCAGCTCATGGAGGGGTTATGTTGCTGGTCCGGGATGATATTTACTACGATCCCATCACGTTGCACACCGGCCTGCAGGCAGTTGCCATCCGCATTACTCTCCCCACTTTTACGTTTTCCTTTTGTACCGTTTACACTCCATCGTCATCTGCCGTTACCAGGGCAGACGTGATGCAACTTATTGCTCAGCTACCTGCACCATTTTTGTTAACTGGAGACTTCAAAGCCCACCATCCCCTTTGGGGCTCTCCAGCATCCTGCCTGAGGGGCTCCTTGTTAGCAGACCTTTTCAACCAGCTCGATCTTGTCTGCCTCAATACTGGCACCCCTACTTTTCTTTCGGACACATCTCACACCTATTCCCATTTAGACCTCTCTATATGTACTCCCAACTTGCACGCCGGTTTGAGTGGTATGCACTTTCTGATACATATTCGAGCGACCACTTCCCATGTGTTATCCATCTCCTGCAGCATACCCCCTCTCCGTGCTTCTCTAATTGGACCATCTTCAAGGCAGACTGGGGGCTCTTCTCTTCCAGGGCGACCTTTCAGGATCAAACCTTCACAAGCTGCGATCGTCAGGTCGCACACCTCACGGAAGTCATTCTCGCTGCTGCTGAATATTCCATCCCTCACCCTCCTTCTTCTCCACGTCGCGTACCGGTCCCCTGGTGGACTGCAGCATGTAGAGACGCTTTACGTGCTCGTCGACGTGCTTTACGCACATTTAAACGCCACCCTACAGTGGCGAATTGTATCAATTATAAACGATTACGTGCTCAGTGTCGTCGTATTATCAAAGAAAGCAAGAAAGCCAGCTGGGCTGCTTTCACAAGCACCTTCAACAGTTTTACTCCTTCTTCTGTTGTCTGGGGTAGCCTGCGCCGGCTATCTGGCACTAAGGTCCACTCACCAGTTTCTGGCTTGAAGGTCGCGAATGACGTCCTTGTGGCCCCTGAGGCTGTCTCCAATGCCTTCGGCCGCTTTTTCGCAGAGGTTTCCAGCTCCGCTCATTACCACCCTGCCTTCCTCCCCCGCAAACAGGCAGAGGAGGCTAGGCCACCTAACTTCCGCTCCTCGAATTGTGAAAGTTATAATGCCCCATTCACCATGCGGGAACTCGAAAACGCACTTGGCCGATCACGGTCCTCCGCTCCAGGGCCAGATTCTATTCATATTCAGATGCTGAAGAACCTTTCTCCTGCGGGTAAAGGTTTTCTTCTTCGTACATACAATCGCATCTGGATTGAGGGACATGTTCCCGCATGCTGGCGCGAGTCTATTGTTGTCCCGGTTCCTAAGCTGGGGAAGGACAAGCACTTGCCTTCCAGTTATCGACCTATCTCGCTTACCAGCTGTGTCTGTAAAGTGATGGAGCGAATGGTTAACTCTCGATTGGTTTGGCTGCTCGAGTCTCGACGCCTACTTACCAATGTACAATGTGGATTTCGTAGGCGCCGCTCTGCTGTTGACCATCTGGTTACCTTGTCGACCTTCATTATGAATAACTTCTTGCGGAAGCGCCCGACCGCGGCTGTGTTCTTTGATTTGGAGAAGGCTTACGACACGTGTTGGAGGGCGGGCATTCTCTGCACCATGCATACATGGGGCCTTCGCGGTCGCCTCCCTCTTTTTATTCGTTCCTTTTTAATGGATCGACAGTTCAGGGTACGTGTGGGTTCTGTCCTGTCCGACACCTTTCGCCAGGAGAATGGGGTGCCACAGGGCTCAGTTTTGAGCGTCGCTCTCTTCGCCATCGCGATCAATCCAATAATGGATTGCCTCCCAGCTGATGTATCAGGCTCCCTTTTCGTGGACGATTTTACCATCTATTGCAGCGCGCAGTGTACACGTGTCCTGGAGCGCTGTCTTCAGCGTTCTCTTGACCATCTTTACTCCTGGAGTGTCGCCAATGGCTTCCGTTTTTCTGCCGAGAAGACGGTCTGTATTAACTTCTGGCGCTACAAAGAGTTTCTCCCACCGTCCTTACGACTCGGTCCCGTTGCTCTCCCAATCGTGGAGACAACCAAATTTTTAGGCCTTACATTTGACAGGAAACTTAGCTGGTCTCCACATGTGTCATATTTGGCCGCCCGTTGTACCCGTTCTTTAAATGTCCTCCGTGTTCTCAGTGGTATGTCGTGGGGAGCGGATCGAACCGTCCTACTTCGTCTATATCGGTCGATCGTCCGCTCCAAGCTGGATTATGGGAGCTTCGTATACTCCTCTGCACGGCCATCCATCTTACGCCGCCTCAACTCCATACAACATCGGGGTTTACGACTTGCGATTGGAGCATTTTATACCAGTCCCGTAGAGAGTCTTCATGCTGACGCTGGCGAATTGCCACTCACCTACCGGCGCGATATACTGCTTTGTCGGTATGCCTGTCGGCTACTGTCAATGCCCGACCATCCGTCTTATCGTTCCTTTTTTGACGACTCTCTTGACCGTCAATACGGGTTGTATGTCTCTGCCCTGCTACCCCCTGGAGTTCGCTTTCGTCGCCTCCTTCAACACCTTAATTTTTCACTCCCTGCAACCTTTCGAGTGGGCGAGAGCCGCACGCCACCTTGGCTCCAGGCTCAGGTCCGCGTTCACCTTGACCTCAGCTCGCTCCCAAAAGAGGTCACCCCCGGTTCGGTCTACCACTCCCGTTTTTTGGAACTTCGTTCGAAGTTCATCAACATGACTTTCATTTATACAGATGGCTCTAAGACCAATGACGGGGTCGGGTGTTCCTTTATTGTCGGGGCACAAAGTTTCAAATACCGGCTCGATGGCCATTGTTCGGTCATCACAGCTGAGCTCTTTGCCCTCTACCAGGCTGTTCTTTACATCTGCCGCCACCGACATTCTGCTTATGTCATCTGCTCAGATTCCCTGAGCGCCATCCAGAGCCTCAGTGATCCATACCCGGTTCACCCTTTCGTACACCGGATCCAACGCTCTCTTCAGCAGCTGGTGGACGTCGGTTCTCCAGTTAGCTTTATGTGGGTTCCTGGCCATGTCGGTATCCCTGGGAACGAAGCTGCAGATGCCGCGGCCAAGGCTGCGGTCCTCCAGCCTCGGACAGCTTCTTGTTGTGTCCCTTTGTCCGATTTTAGCAGGGTCATTTGTCGGCGCATCTTATCGCTGTGGCATGCCGATTGGGCTGCACTTACCGACAACAAGCTTCGGGCCTTAAAACCTCTTCCCGTGGCTTGGACGTCCTCCTCACGCCCTTCTCGGCAGGAGGAGGTCGTTTTAGCCCGGTTAAGAATTGGACACTGCCGGTTCAGCCATCGCCATCTGCTGACGGCTGCGCCGGCGCCGTTCTGCCCATGTGGGCACTTGCTGACAGTTAGACACATTTTAATGTCCTGTCCAGATCTTAACACACTGCGCCTCGATCTTAACCTGCCAAATACTTTCGATACCATTTTAGCGGATGACCCACGAGCAGCTGCTCGTGTTCTTCGTTTTATCAATTTGACAAACCTCGCTAAGGACATTTGATGATGCTGTTTTTTAATCCTATGCCTGTCAGTCTGTCGTTTATCGTGTTTTCCCTTTTAGTTGTTGTGGTCAACTTGTGCCTCGCGGTGCATTCTTAGAGTAGTCAGGGCGCTAATGACCATTGAAGTTGTGCGCCCTCTCAAGGAACCACAAAATACTATTAATCTATAGAGGTTGCCCTTGCTGGTGCTAAAAAATTCTTGGAGCAAACACTAACAATGGAACCTATTTGAACAGAGTCGGTCCTAGATCGCTCTTGGGAGAAAAACTTTGGAGCTACACCAATTAACAGTAGACTCTGCACAACATCTGATTTACCAAACCCTTAAGTCTGCTTGTATAAGAAAGTCTGACCCCACCAGACAACAAATCGAACCTCAGCCCAGACAGACTATGACTTGTTGTCCTTTGACAAACTGACTCCTACAAAGCTCAAACACGGACTGCCTAGCTTTCTCAAGTAAGTCACTTGGAACCTCAATTGAAACAAACATGTAATGCCAGCGTGACGTTTTGGTAATGATTTCATTATCATCATCAGCCATCAGTAAGCTCAAGTGGTGGCTCGCAGCCTTGAAGTGCCATTACATATCTGGTTTCTGCGATGATAAGTAGCTACCTCACTGCTACATTGTGCTTTAGTCTCCTTTTGGCTTCCAATCAACCGCATATCTAAAATCCTGCTGCAAAAAACATACATAAGATTTTATACACATATTTTTTACATATGCAAACCTTGTTCCAATACCAATATGCACTCGGTTGCTAAACAATAGGAAAGGTGAACTTACAACATACCCATGATGCAGCACAAATGCTTGAAGTTAGGATGGAAGGAAGCCAAAGGTGATTTAAATCTGGTAATAGAAAATTCACTAGGACTTTCCATTACCATATCCTCTACTTTCCTTTACTGTATCCTCTGACCTACATATGATTAACTGATCATCTGCAGATATAGCTGCTGCGAGGTTATTTTGAAACATTACAAAGTAGTTCTTCGAATATTTTAGCTTTCTTGTGATAAATTCATGCCCTATATATCTTATATGGTGTTGTGAACAGGAACATTCTTGTCAAACTACTTCATTTATATTAGCAGTAAGTTTCCCAGTTTCATTTGTTTTTGTTACAGATTTGTTTCTATTATTTTTATGTTTTTATTTCTATTATTGTTTCTATTATTATTTGTTTCTATTATTCTATTGCCTTGATGAGGTGTGTTGGTGTACTAAAATATCCCTCATGAAGTTTTAGCAAGAGTTCAGTAAGCTTATGCTTCTGTATTAGAGTAGGAGCATAAATATTAGAAGTCAAATGGAAAAAAAGAACCTTTCACCCTTTTCTAAGTATTAAACAATGGAAAATCTGGAATGGCATAACAACTATATGAATTGGGATGTATTGCTGTTCACTACATAAGGGTGGTGCTGAGCAACAGATAGGCACATTTAAAAGTGCATTGAGAAGTAGGTTAAGCTGTTAGACAAAGTCCTTCATCAGATGTAGAAAACACATGCACACATTCATATATGGGCAACTCAGAAACACACGGCTAATGTTATCTCTGAGCACTGAGACCCCACTGCAGTGAGTAGTGACCTGGGGTGGGAGATAATGGTTACAGAAGAGGTATGGGATGGAATGGGAGGGCTACACTAGCCGTATAAGGGTGGGGAAGATGCTGCAAGCTGCCTGTGGTAATGTACAGGTATGTTTTGTTGCTAGATGCAGCTCTGGGAGGCTAGGAGACAGTTAGACTACCTAATTACTGATCATACTGTGCGACATTGTGTGCTTACTATTGGTAACTGCTACACAGTATGTACCATCTGAACTCTCCCCATTGAACTGTAAAGGTGGGAACTCTTCCTACAAAATATCCGTCGTTCCCATAACTTCCCTGGTCTCAACCTTCACAAGTCCCTGTCCTCAAACTATCTCTGTGTCCTAACATGATCCCATTCCAGCCTCACACATGCCTCTGCCCTCAGCGTCCCTCTATAGTTCTTCCTCCTTTCTCTGCTTCTCCCTTTTCCTCATTTTCTGCTCCAGCACAACCTCCCAATGCTGCACTTAGCAGACACACCCTAGCCGAGTTTGTTACTACAGTCGGACCTCAGTGCCCAGAGACAACAAAATGTGCCTGTAAGCTGCTCAGTGCCTTCTAATTTATCATAATTCTTATTGTTGTTTTCTAAGTATTAATGATTTAGGGATACTTTGTATAGCATTAATATTTGAAAATGTACGTGTTACAGCTAGAAACACAATTGTATATCAACCCACACAAGCTGTAAGCAGAAGAAAACATGCTTCTGACAGCTATCCAGAGGACCTGTGCACAATTGCAAAGACCAGAGAATAAACACTACAGTGTTCAAATCCTTGCATGGGTCATTGTGTATATCAGCAGGCTGTTACATAATTGGAACAAACACATTAGTTATGAATAAATGCAAACTTTCATAAGTTACATGCTTGAATAACTTTATGAAGATCTACCATTTGACATTGGCTTGGTCTGTGTTTTATATGTGCTTCCAACAAGTAGAATTTCCTGAGCATGGAAGAGAGAGAGAGAGAGAGAGAGAGAGAGAGAGAGAGAGAGAGAGAGAGAGAGAGAGAGAGAGAGAGAGAGTGTGTGTGTGTGTGTGTGTGTGTGTGTGGTCTAATTCAGAAGAAGGCCTTTTGTTTTAAGATACACGTGATGGATGGGGTGTGTTGTGAAGGAGCAATAATGTTTTATCATTCTTTAACTGATCAGCTTCCATAAACAATTCCATGTAAATCATACTGTCCATACAGGCACACTTTTGTGAGGTGTAAACAATAGGCATCCCATACATATTAATGTGTTTGAAAAAACATGGTTTCTTACTTTTCTCAATGGCTAGCATAGGAAATTGGTGGCTACCAGTAGCAATAGTACACGATAAAGTAGTAACGCAATCCTTGCTTATTTTAGGACCAGGTCCTGCTGATTCATGAGGTGAAGCAACAGTTTTTCTTGACAAAGCTCTCCAAATGAGCCTAATTTCTTCACTGCTGGAGTTTTTGAGAGCACGGTCTTCCATCAATATGTCTCTTAATTTGATTTTGAAAGAATCAGCTGCTGAAGAATCAGCAGACAGTTTCTTTTTCTTTTCCTTATGTTTAAAGCTTAAAAGTGCCATGTCTTGACTTAAAACGTTTTAATCAACTTGTGCTTGCCTTAAAAGTCAGTGTCCCTCCAGGAATGGGGCTGATATACATTCTCCTTGCGATCTTGTTTGTGTAAACCACTGGTAAACAGCAACAGCATAAACTAGATCTGTGTTTGTGGTAAGCTTCATAGTTTTAAAACTTGTGATCTGTCAGTAGAATAAGCTTAGGTATAAAATTTGTGATACTCATTTATTATTTTCTAATTTATATCCATAACTGGTGACTTACCAATCCTGTACTAATTAGATAATTGGTAATAGATTCACCTCTGTCTAATCTTTTATTAAACTATTATTTATCTCTTGTAGAAAGGACAACATATTTATGTGTAGTCATTTTACATCACAAGGTCACTTTATGTGGTAAAGTTGATAACAGTGATTGTAACAGAGCACAAATGGTTACTGTTGTCAGCATGCAGCAGTGTTGCCTTGGGAGTGGGGTAGTGGCAAGACCATAGTAGTTGGGAAGAGGAAGGGGGGGGGGGGTGTCAGCACTCACAATTAACAGAGCAGCTAAAGTTCACTTGGTTGACCAATGTTTAAATAATTGACACTGCCATATATGCGAAATAACCATGCTCAGTCAGCTTACGTGGCACCTAATACCGGTAAGCCTGGGACAGGTACGGATGTTGAGTCAGTGTGTTCTATGAGGGTGGTTCAATAATGTTTCGAGACATACAATGGTAACACCAAGCTGCATTAAAACGATGTACCTGGCCATCTGTTTAATGACATTAAAACAAAAATACCTCTGATTTATATTTTAGTTTGAATTTTGCAACCATTCCAGAAAGTTTTGCTATATGTTTTTCTTGAAGACAGGAAAAATGTGATATCATTTGTTTTTTTATTTTGGTTTTGGATGAGAAATCACATGATGTGTGTGTAAAAGACGGCATAAGGCTATGTATATAGGGAAATGCTGAGTGAAACGTGTTTGACTGTCAAGAGGGCAATGAGTCAAGCCTTCGGTGACTACTGTAGCAGAATGTTACCAAAGGAACCATCACAAAATCCAAAGAAATGCTTATCATATTTAAAGGCTATTAGTGGTACCAAAGTTAATTTCCGGGACTTTATGGAAGGGAAAGGGACTGAGGTTAGGGGTAGCAAAGTAAAAGAAGAATGTTGATTTGGTTTTCAAATGGTCCTTTCCAAATGAAAATCAAGATGTATTGCTCCAATTTAACCCTCAGACAAGTGCAAAGATGAGTGATATCAATATTAGTGTCTGTGTTGTTGACAAGCAGTTGAAATCACTAAAATTGAACTAAGCTCCAGGACCCAGTGGAATCCCTGTCAGATTTAATTCAGAAGTTTTGGTGGGTTAGCCCCTCTTTTTAGCTATAATCTACTGTACGAGGTCTGTTCAGAAAATTCTGAAACTTCATCCACAAAATTTTTCTAACCTTTCCTTTTACTTATTGTGCATGGTCTCCTTCAAAATACTCTCCTCCAAATTTGATACACTGCTCCCAGCACCATTTCCCCATCCGGCAGCAGTCTTGGTATGCCTCTTGATGGATCGCGCGAAGTGTCATCTGCAGATTTTCTTTTATGTCATCTAATTTTGCAAATCTTCATCCTTTCAACAGAGGTTTCAACTTTGCAAATAGAAAAAAAGTCCACAGGGGCCAGGTCTGGAGAGTACGGAGGATGGGGCAGCCCAGTGATTTTGTATATTGTGCAATAGTCATACATCAACAGTGATGAATGTGGAGGTGCATTATTGTGAGGCAAGAGTGATGGATAGTCTCCCCACATCTCAGGCTGTTTCCTTCTCATATTTTCTCACAGACATCCCAACACATCTTGATAGTACCATCAATTAACAGTTTGTCCCTGTGGCAATAATTCATGATGAGCTAATCCTTCAAAGTCAAAGAAAACTATCAGCATGGCTTTGACATTTGACCTGACCTGACGAGCTTTTTTTGGTCTTGGAGTACTTTTCCTGACACATTGTGATGACTGAATCTTGGTATCAACATCATAACCAAAGAACCACATCTCGTTATCATTTATGATTCTCTTAAGGAAAGCACAGCCTGTGAGGTGAAGATCTTTCTGGTCTTGATTCATGAGCTGTGGAACAAACTTGGCGGCAACATGATGCATTCCAAGATGGTGTGTCAGGATATCATGAAATGATCCAGTTGATATGTTACATTCTTCTGCAATCTCTCGGACAATCAGTCTTTGATTGGCGTGCACAATTTCATTGATGTTTCTGGCTTGAACATTGTCAGTAGAAATTGAAGGCCATCCTGAATGAGAGTCACCTTTGTCTTCTGTTTGGCCGTTTGAAGGCCATCCTGAATGAGAGTCACCTTTGTCTTCTGTTTGGCCATTTTTAAACTATTTGAACCATTTGTAACATGGAATGCAGCTTGAGCACTCATCACTGTAGGCTTCCTGCATCATTTGGTGTGTCTCTGTAAAGGTTTTCTTCGGTTCCATGCAAAATTTAATTCTGACACATTGCTTCTCCAACTCTGCCATTATGAAATTTGCATACTATGCACACATTCTACTCAGTACAGCACTGAACAAAAAATAATAGACAGATGGCAATGAAGCATCTGGCAGTTACACATTAAACACAGGTATGTGCAGGGATGTGAACTGCATTTCGCTACAACACACCATTGTCACAAAATTACAGATGTTCCAGAATTTTTTGAACAGACCTCATAGATCCTTCAAACAAACAACTGTCCCTAGTAGTTGAAACCGCTACACACCCGCCTACAAGAAAGGTAGTAGGGGGTTCCACAAAACTGCTCTCAAATATCATTGATATTCATTTGTTGTAGAACCTTTGACCATACTCAGAGCTCAAATGTAATGCACTGTCTGAAACAGAATGGTCTTTACCATACCAACCAGCATGGATTTTGAAAACATTGATCATGTGAAACCCAACTTGCTCTTTTCTCACATGGCATCCTGAAAGTTGTGGACAAGGGCAGTCATGTAGATGGAGTATTCACAATTTCCAATAAGCATTGAACTCAGTATTGCATCTACACACTTATAATCAAAAGTAGATGGTTTGGGGTATGAAGTGAAGTTTAATCAAAAGTGGATGGTGTGGGGTATCAAGCAAAATTTTTGACTAGGTTCAGGATTTGTTGGTAGGGAGGATACGAAGATCCAGTAACTGTTTAAAATGCCTCTGTGCATACAGTAATTAATAATCTTGCCCTCATAATCCCTATGGGCACAATATTTGTAGAGTAATCATTTGGAGTTGGTTCTTGAAACATTGTATGTTGGCTGGAGAGTCAGTGACATACAGAAGTAACCTCGGTTGTGCCCAAGGGAAGTGGGTTGGGACATTTGCTGTTCATGTTGTATATTGATGACCTTGCAGACAATATTAATAGTCCAGAATGAGATTTTCACTCTGCAGTGGAGTGTGCACTGATATGAAACTTCCTGGCCGATTAAAACTGTGTGCCGGACTGAGCTTCTGTAAAGTTTGGAAGGTAGGAGACGAGGTACTGGCAGAAGTAAAGCTGTGAGGACAGGGCGTGAGTCGTGCTCGGGTAGCTCAGTTGGTAGAACGCTTGCCCACGAAAGGCAAAGGTCCCGAGTTCGAGTCTCAGTGCGGCACACAGTTTTAATCTGCCAGGAAGTTTCAGTATTAATAGTAACCGCAGACTTTTTGCAAATACTGCAGTTGTCTATAATGAAGTACTGTCTGGAGAAAACTGCACAAATATTCAGTAAGATTTTGGTAAGATTTCAAAAGTCATGCAAAGACTGGAAACTTGCTTCAAATGCTCAAAAAAATAAAATTGTGCACTTCACAAAATGAAAAAAATGTAGTATCCTGTGACTGTAGTACCAACAAATCAAAGTTGGAATCAGTAAACTCATACAAACATCTGGCTGTAACTCTTTGTAAGGATATGAAATGAAATGATCACATAGGCTCAGTCATTGGTAAAGCAGGTGGAAGACTTTGATTTCTTGATGGAATACTAGGAGAATGCAATCAGTCTACAAAGGAGACTGCTTACAATTCACCTGAGTGGCACATCCTAGAATGTTGCTTAAGTGTGTGGAACCAGTACCATATAGGACTAACAGAGGATACTGAATATGTACAGAGAAGGTCAGCATGAACAGTCACAGGTTTGTTTGATTCATGGGAGAGTGATTAAGAAATGTTGAAGAAACTGAACTGGCAGACATGATAGATTTAAACTTTCCAAAGAATGTGTATTTACGAAGTTTCGAGAACTGGCTTTGAATAATGACTCTAGGAATATTATACAACTCACTATCTGTCTTTCCCGTAGGGACCATGGGGACAAGATTAGATTAATTACAGCATGTACAGAGGCATTTTAAATAGTCATTCTTCCCATTTTCCATACATGAATGGAACAGGAAGAAACAATAACCACTCTTAAAATGTGAAGCACCCTCTGCTATGTACTTCACAGTGGTTTGCAAAGTATGGGTGTAGATGTAGATGTTATAAAATAAAAACTGGAAAATTAGTGATGAAAGTGAAATATTGTAACAATAATTTCAATGAGTTTTGATGAGGAATCCATAGGAAACCCATCAGATATGGTTATTGACTAAATCAGTAAAAAATTATGTTTGTAGCAGTTTAAGTGAGATCCGAAGGATTTTGTGCTCTGAATTGTCAATTCCAGAAACCAAGCAAAAATGATAACTATGTATTGCTTCCAGTGAATCTGTTTCAAAAAAGGTGAAGATGGTCGTATTGCCACTAGACAGTTATTTTGGATGCAAAGGGTGTCAACAGTCTTCTTAGAAAAACCAAAAGTCATACAATAGTAAATGAGATATTGGACTGCCTTGACTAGATATTGAAGGAAATATAGAACCATTTGGCAAAGAAGAAAGTGCTGTTTCACCATGGCAAATGAGCTAGCACATTCATCTGGGACGATGACTTCATAACTGCACACCCCATTATTTACCCGAACTGGCTCCAGTAGATTTAGATTTGTTCCCCAACACAAAGAAATTTCTTAAATATAAAATTCTGCAGAAATCAGATGTGCATTGTTAAGATAGAGGTGTGCTTTAGCGAGCTTGTTAATTTCTACCTTCCAGATGGATTGCATAAATGGCTGAGGTGGTAAAGTGTATATCTCCTTAAAGGGAAATACATTGAAGAGTAAGATATCTGATTAATTTGTTTTTTGAAAAGAAAGGCAGCGTCATTACTAACACAGGTACCCACTGAAACACCTTCGTATACGTGATTGACAATTTCATAAAAATTACACTACCTGTGTCTGACACTGCCTAAGTTTTATTTTACGCTACAACTGAAACACCCATTTTTATCAGGTATTTGCTTTTCTGATAACACCTATTAAGCCTGTCAGCGACTTTTACAATTGTCTAACAGTGTGTCCAGGAACTTATCCCTCAAAGCTGAATCGTGCAGTTGTGTGCGTAAAATGATACGTATTCTATTTGGCTCTGTGGCTCATCAAAAACCAAATATTGAAGCTACAAACATAGGACTGTATCTTTTGATTTGTTTGTGTAACTCAACTGCCAAATCATTTAGTTCTGTACATATAGCTATACTGGCATATTTAGGGATGTTACTAATGCAGTCCCTAGCTTCATTCATGTTAAACAAAAAAATTCAATTTAGCCAGAATGGGCATCTTGCGTTTTTTTAAACAATTCAGTGTAATTTTTATTGACATTCTGATGATTCCACTTGCAACTAATGGAACCATGTCATCGACTCAACCATACCTTGTTCTTTCAGTTCCAGGTTCCATGCTGCAGTTTGTTCTGCAGTTGCTCCAAGTTGCACTATATTTGGTTTTACAATGCTATTTATGCGGATATACTATGCTGATTCTGAATTGTGCAGTAAATTTCAAACCACAAAGTTCCACAAATTCTAGTTCATGATGTCAATGAATTTCTCAGTGCCGTGGAACTTCATTGTTACACCATTCAAGAAATTCCAACTAGTAGCTGTAACATGATCAACCAAACACACCATGGATAGTAAACAGGAGGAATGATTATTTGGAGGTTGTAAACACACTCTTCACGAAAGATGGAAGTTTGCAGTCCGCAGCTATGAGGGCATGGTGAAAACTAATGCCTCCAAAATTTTTATGTGAAAACTCTTAAAGTTTCATGAATAAAACAAACATTATTCACATTCTACATCTTAATTCTTCATGTCTACATATACTACTGGCCATTAAAATTGCTACACCAAGAAGATAACATGCTACAGATGCGAAATTTAACCAACAGGAAGAAGATGCTGTGATATGCAAATGATTAGCTTTTCAGAGCGTTCACACAAGGCTGGCACCGGTGGCAACACCTACAACGTGCTGACATGAGGAAAGTTTCCAACTGATTTCTCATACACAAATAGCAGTTGATTGGCATTGCCTGGTGAAATGTTGTTGTGATGCCTCGTGTAAGGAGGAGAAATGCGTAACATCAGGTTTCCGACTTTGATAAAGGTTGGATTGTAGCCTATTGTGATTGTGGTTTATCGTATCGCGACATTGCTGCTCGCGTTGCTCGAATATGGAATCGGTGGGCTCAGGAGGGTAATATGGTATGCCATACTGCATCCCAAGAGCCTCGAATCACTAGCAGTTGAGATGACAGGTATCTTATCCGCATGGCTGTAATGGATCGGGCAGTCACGTGTCGATCCCTGAGTCAACAGATGGGGACGTTTGCA